>NW_010972992.1:6948051-7058731 GCF_000737465.1 Haliaeetus leucocephalus
GGGGGCTGCGGCCGGGCTTGAGGCCGCCGCTGGAGTGTGGTAAGGCGGAGGTCTGTGAGCGGGAAAGGAGGCGGTGGCGGCTGGCTGCAGCGAGGGTGCCCACCTGAGGTGGTTCTCGTGTTTTCTCCTCTCTGCCTAGGCCGCTGGAGTAGGTCTGCTGGTCGGACTCCTGCGCCGAGAATGAAGGAGGGAAGGAAGCGAACGCAGCCCTTGGATAAGGACGGTGGCTTTCTGAACAGTTGCCTGGATTCTGTTCTCTCTCGGCTCTGTCAGGTACGTGCCGGTTTTCTTCCCTTTTTCTTCCTTGGGCTAAGCTGGGAATGGGTCAGCTCCAAGTGGCCAGTTTTCTTTCTGCCCCATTTAGCCAGGGTTGAGTCCGTAGCGGGGCGCGTCTGCTTGCTCCTAGTCCGGTTTTATTTCTTTTCTTCTGGGTGGCGAGTGCTGGCTGCCCTGGAGGATGTAAACATACATCCTGTTTTTCTCTTCTGAAACAGGTACTGCAGGTAAGTCCTTACTTGCTAAGGCGAGAGCTGAGCGCTGAAACATTGGCAGTGATTCCTACTGGGCATTTTGTATCACTGGAGCGTGTGCTGTGTGCAGGATATAACTCAGAACTGAAGCACGTGTGGCTTTTTCTCTCCTGTGTTTCTGTGATATTTGCAATCTTCCTGAACTGGGAAAGAGTCGTGAAAACAAGGACCAAACTTAAACCTAGGGAAGATGGTACAGCTGCATTGGAAGCCCTACATAGGTTTGTTCTGATTTCCCTGCAGATGTTCCATTCCGGAACTTACTTTCAGAATGCAACAAACTCTAATGTCTACCTCGCTTAGAAACAAGTGAGCTCTGGCTCACCTTCGTGGAGGTCACCTGAGCTTGGCTTTACTATTCAACCTTTTCTCTTTTTGGCTAAGAGCCTCATTACATCCTCCGCACTTCTCTGTTGATGTAGGAGGAGTTTATTTGGCTCAAATGGGATACCATTCTTATTTCTCCTCTGTTTAACAGCTCTTGGTTTCCTAAAACTATTTCCTATCAAGAGCAATGCAGTTGTTCATCCCTCTAGGTCCTTCCTCTGTACTTGATTACCTGTTGAATTTTTCATCCGTGGTTTCAGGATATAGATGAGCGAATTGTCAAGGGATGCAGTTACTGTAAATAACCCACATTACTCACATTGTTACGATCGGAATGATGTTGTGTGTCATGTTGATAATGGAAATCAGAAAGAGAAAGCTTCAATAGCCTTGGCAGAGCTAGAGAAGTTCTTGCCCTATTTTGAGCTTTGCTTTCTGCTCAGAGTTACAGGTGTCTCGGTTTGTGTCTGGAGCAGCTAACTTCCACTGGGCGGATGATGGTTCCCTTCAAGAAGTTCTTCCTTAAGGCAGCCAACTAATAGGGCAGTAGATTGGGTGTCAGATGACTCACACTGTAGTCCCGGCTCTATCGCTGATCTATCTTAAGTACCTTATGCTTGTTTTCCATGCTAATCTTGTCTATTTCTGTGGTGGAAGGACATGACTTCATTTAGGACTGGCAAGTCTGCCTGCAACATATTAACGGTTACCTAGTTGTCATTTAGCAGCGTCACCACTGGTTCTGTTTTCTTGAATAATTGTTCTCTTTTTAGGCTTCAAAAAGGTAAATATGTTTCCCATCCCTTTTCTCTTCACACAGCACACCTCTCTGAGTCACTGACATGAGAAGAATCTTCATAATTGTATGATATTTGGGTTGGCTTAATTCTCTGCTTATTATGATATTGCTGTATAGCTTCATATGTTTTGACATTTATTTTGAGTGCGTGTTTGAAGCTCTGTGACTGTGAAGATCCTGTGCCAAATTAGCGTATAAAGAATTTGTTATTTTCCTGCTTTGGTCTGCAATGGCTGCTAATCCACTGCTGGGATTGTTTGGAAGAATTGGGAGTCCATGCTAGCCTCTTTCCACTGAAACTTCGACAAATGTCTTGGAAGTTACAAAAACTGTGGAAGTACTACAAGTATGGTGGTTGCAATTGACTCCTTCCGTTTTTCACTTGGAAAGGGGTATGTTCACAGCTTTCTAAGCTACCTTGATCAACAAGTGTGTGGCTACACGATCACCATGGGCTCTTCAGAGCTGTGGCAGTTATCTAAAACAAGCTCAACTCTTGCCTTGAATTTGTGTAGCATTAGTATTGGTTGCTTGCAGAGACCAGTCTTGGTTGCCTATGGTTTCGCTGAAGTTGCAGGCTTTCTCCAACTTGATAATTAAGCTCTCCTAGGTCATGTTGCCCCTGCCTGCCTGTTCCCATCAAATCTGTTTGCCTTGCTCATCATCTCTGATACAGAACCGCTCCTGGGCTCTGGCAGAATTCAGGGTCATACTGAATGTGACCATACCACTTATGACAGTACTGATCACGCAGTTTCATTTTGAGTTGCTGTTTTCTAGGGATCCAGGAATAGAATGCAAAGTCCTGCGAGCAGAGTATTTGAGTCCTAGTTGTTTTTCAAGGATCCTGATTTGTGGCTTATCAAGGGCATTTATGGAGGGGCCAGGGTGTTGTAATACAGTGCGCTCAGAGGAAAACCGATGCAACTTTCAGTACACTCTCACTAGAAGCTCTGATTGGAGAGAGATCATTCGATACTCTTCTCTCCTTAAGCAAAGAGTCTGAGAAAGTGGAGTCTCTTGTTTCTTGGGAGACTTACACAATTTAAATATTTCTGCTCCCTCTGTAATGAGAGCTGTAGTGGTGTTTGAAATTTCTGAGAATATGGAACAAGTCTTCTAGCGTTTAGACTGGCTGTATGTGGAAAATGACATCACTGAAGTTACATGTGTGCTAGCAGGACAGTAAACGGCTTCATCTTAGACCTTGATCCAAATTCCTTGACGTGGCTCCAAGGAATGCAAGGATGTGTGCTGGATCATGGGTTGATGCTTCCCCCCCTGCCCCTCCCCGTGACTAGTATGGGCCAGGGTGTGGAGAATAGAACTTGGAGCTAGGATATGTAAGCTTTGTTCCTGGCTATATATGGAATACCAATTCCATATATAACTATATAACTATGGCTCCATTTCCCAGCTGTAAAGTGTTCTTGCTTTCTTTAAAGTACTCGGCTACCCAGAGCTGGAAGATAACATCTGTACTTCTAAAATGTACAAACTTATAAGAGAATTGGTGTGTGTGCTGACCCTCAAACCTTCATTAAGTACCAGGGAGGAAAGCAACAGCTAACTATTCAATTCATTCTGCCTCTACACAGCTGATGTCTCTCTAGCCAAAGGCATGTCAGGGTAGATTAGACTTAAACCTTTTGATTTGCTTTGAGAGCACAGAACGGGCAAGTTCCAGGCTGAAAACTGACAGGAGTGCAATGTTGACTGTTCTGGAGGCCTGAAGGGGAATCTGAAAGTTGGTAGGATGAGCTATCGAGGCTCATCAGAGATTCAGCAAGTTTTATGCTCCAGCTTGCTGCATGCCAGAGTCTGAAGTAGCTACTTTTCATTTTGAAAATCTGGAGGAAGTTGTGTTCCTAACTCGGATGATTTGTAATCCTATTGTATCGTCACTGCTGAGGGTACCAGAGTCTAAATACCGATGAACTGCCATATCACAGAACCACAGTACTGTGTTTTCTCTAACCCACTATTCAACCATGTATCTACCAGCAGGACTTCAGTGTTAATTCCTCTTGATTTTTGTACTCCTGCAGTAATGTTAGTCTTCTGATTTTGAATAACTTGTGGGGAAACTTACTGCCTTTCTGGACAGGCAAGGCAATTGTGTAAATAGATTGGAGGATTATGAACTTTTAAGTGATTTAACCCAGATTTTCATGGTAAATAGGAGTTGACGGCTGGTGTGAGAGAGATGCCGACCTGAGCTTTACCTAGGGCTCAACACCATCAGCTCTGGGCCAGATGGTCTTGCCTCTGAGAAATGTATTAGAGCAATGTCTAAGTAAGGGCACAGTTGAAATCTGCTGCCAAGACAGACTTCTTGCTGTTGGAATATTTCTGTGTGGTCCTCTGTTTCTACGTGATTGAAAATAGGTCTGGAAGGGATTCTGATGAGGGTACCTAGTCCATCCTTTTCCACAAGGCATGATAAAGTACACCGAAACCATTCCTGATAGATGTGTTGAGCTGGTTCTTTAAGTAATGGAGATTTTCTAGTTTCTCTGGATGGGTTGTATTTGACTTCATTAAACTTTTTCTTTTTTTATATATTGTGACTTTTGTCAGTGTTCTGAATGGGCACAAAAAGACCTGCTAGCAAGTGCAAGGAATGCCAGGTGGTTGACCATTGACCTCTTAATGCCAGTGGCCAGAAAAGCGGTGGCAATTCTTGGCAAGGGAGGGGAGCTACTCAATGCAATGCTTGTGAGTTTTTGTTTATGTTTTTTATGCCACAGGGATCTTCCATGGAGGGTATGGGAAAGTTAAAATACCATTCTCCCTTTTTTTTTTTTTCTATGTAAAGTGAAAAAGACCTTAATTCAAACTTAGCAAATAATTGCCTTTTTTTTTTTTAAACAACATCACCTGGTGGTTGTGTGTGTTTTTGTGCGGGGTGTGTGTTTATTTTTGCTGTAATGCAGTGTAAATTTGACTCTGAAATCTGCTATTGAGGAAAAAGTGGATTCTCATCAGCCTCAGCTACTGAGCTTTTCAAGGCTTGAGGCAGCAATCTGCAAACTGTCAGGTCCAATTAACGCAAATGGCTAGAGCTGTTTTTCTCTCTCCTGGAGAGAGCACAGTTCATCAAAAGCCAGAAGGAAATTTCATCGGGCTCATGAGCAATTATCTTGTGGGATGTAATAAGAGATCCACTAGATGCCCAGTGTGAACTTTCACTTATAATCACTCTTAATTCTCCAGTGGGCAGATGAGCACTGATTTCACCAATTTAAAGCCTGAAGTTTTTGTGTTCAGTAGAAGCTGGTAGAGGGAACTTGTTCTATTGTAGGGTTTGACTGATGTTGACTTGTAAATCTGAATTTTGAACATCCCTGACCGGGCAAAAGGTATTCCACCTTCGTGTTGTGGCTTAAGCCTGGTAGGCAGCTAAGCACCGCGCAGCTGCTTGCTCGCTTCCACCCTGGTGGGGTAGGAAGGAGAACTGGAAGGGTAAAATTGAGAAAGCACAACTTTATCAGGTATGGTGGTTGCTTGGGAAGGCAAACACCATTACTCCAAATGTCCCCCCTTCCTATTTCTTTCCCCCAGCTTTTATTGCTGAGCACAATGTCATATCAGATATCCCTTTGGTCAGTTGGGATCAGCTGTCCTGGCTGTATTCCCTCCCAAATTCTCGTGCATCCCCAGCCTACTTGCTGGCAGGGCAGTGTGAGAAACAGAAAAGGCTTTGACACTGTGTAAGCACTGTTCAGCAATAGCTAAAATATCAGTGTGTTATCAACATTGTTTTGGTCACAAATCCAAAACAGAGCACTGTACAAGCTACTATGAAGAAAATTCACTCTATCCCAGCCAAAACCAGTACACTGTGGTACACCACAACTTATGTTGTTGGAAGCCTGTGACAGCTGTTTATTTTTGGCTTGCTGGTGGTGTTTCCCAAAGGTTGTGTTTGTATTTGTATGTTTTAAAGCAAATATTGACCTACTGTGCAATCCAGTTTGTTTCATGGGTCTAGTCCCTTAGTTAGCACTGAGCTGATTGATTAAGAATAGTGTGCTATGTCTTTGCTCCTGGTAGATTGTGTGGCTGATACTGTCACTTTCTGTTTAACTTATTTTGTTACTTGTTGCTTACAAAAATCCCTTTTCGGTCCTTAGAACTTGGTGACAAAACCAGTTTGGAATGAGGCTATGCAGGTGAGTGCTTGGTTTTTGAAGCAGGTTCACTTTTCTGTGTCTGTTGTCATCACAGGTGGGTTGAACTTTGAGTAAAGTGAGAATTGAACGTTCAAGGCCAACTCAGTTCTGATTTGATAGCTCTAGAAGACTACAAGCTTTTTGTGCGTGCCTTCACACCCAACTGGAAGAAGTTCTCTGATTAGTGTATTTCTTGAGACTTCAGCTGTATTGAAGCTATGGTTTTTTGAGTCCCATCTGTGATCAAAATTAAGGAGAGGTGTCTTCTATCTGAGACTTCAGTTGTGGCGGTCCTGGATCTGAAAGTAGGCAGCACTTTTTGTCTGTTTAGCCTCAAAAGTACAGAGGACTTCACAGTGTTCAGGTGTAACAACAAAGGACTCCCAGCCCCAATGTTTGTACTTAAACCCAAGAAATTTTATATTTCGGAACAAGGAAAATAGAAGATGACCCTGCAGGGTCTTTTAAATACCATTTCACCCTTTGGAAGCATATGGGATGCTGACCTTCTTGGGCTGCGGAGCCAGTTTTTTCCTAGTTCATCCTCCTGGCAGTCCAGATGATAGTCCAGTCTATGCAAACTGTTAAACATGGAGGTACTGCCTTTCCCTCTAAGGGACAAGTGGTGGTGCTTGTGCATTTCATTTTCTTGTTTGCTATGATACATTTTCTTCTTCTGGTGATGTCTTGTACAGTATGAAGGCAGCATGGCCGTGAGACTGAGTGACTCCACGGGGATTATTGTAATCCAATGCTTCTGGCTCTGCCATGAACAGTCTCAGAAGAATCACCGAGTGTTCCTCTGTCACAATTCTGAATGAGGATCTTGCCTTTGTCCAGTTATCTCTTATGCTCTTCCTTAGTTAAGCAGAGCTCACCTTTGACTGTGTTTCACGCAGCAGCTGGCTCAGTTGGCTTTTGCGTCAACTGGAGCTATTAGGTACTGCCGTACTTGCAGATACTGAACCCAGAAATGTAAGATGTGTAACTTCTCTATAACTTCTTCCATCTTTAGGATCTATTCTGAGATTGTTTGCCATTTTTTAGGAAACCAGAATGCTGGGGTCAAGCTTCGCAGAAGGGTTTGCACAGAACTACTGTTATTGAATACTAATAAATTTGCTGGTGCTTCTTTTAGGCCTGCATCCTTTAACAAGGTGAAAGAACAGATAGTAAGCCAGCATGGTAACCACTGAAAGTATCGCTCCCACAATTTGAAAGGGAAGGCAATGTTCCCCTCTCACCATCACAACTCAGAGCTAGAATACAATCAGTGTAAATTGAATGTAAAATTCAGTTTAGGCAAAACAGATCAATGGGCTGGCATTTGTAAAGGACAAATGTTGATTGTAGAGATAAAACGCACTCAGTGGGACTGTCTTTAAGCATAGCGCCTGGCTAGTTATTTTTAGTATTTCCTCACTCTATGTCCCAGTGTTTCAGGATGCGTGCCTGCTCTTACACAGTGAAGCTGAAATGACAAGATATTAATCCCTGAGCAGAGGCATATTAATCACCTGCTTTATCCTGTTGATGTAATACAGTTAAATATACTTGAGAGCAGGTGAGGTATGGGGCATGGAAATGGTTTAACCTCATGCAGGCTTTTTCTTGACTGATTGGTTTTAACAGTGACAGCTGCACCATTTCTTTTTTTTTTTTTCTGCTGAGAGTAAATTTGTCAGTAGAATGGCTTCATTTATCTGCTATTGATATTTAAGCCACACAAACATCATCTGCTCTTCTCTCCTCCTCTGTGCTAGTGATGCCATTTTGCAGAATTTGGACTAAACAGAAATCCTGACCACCTGACGAAAAGTGAAGCCAAGTTATCATTGACACCTTGTGGCTTTGCAGTGGAATATTAAACTATTCACTTCAGCCAATTCCACAAATCCTTTTGGTGGGCTGAGGGGAGGAATTAATGGGTTTAGTCTAATTTCTAATGGTTAAGTTTGTCATATAGTCACTGAGATGGTGTCAGGTCTTCTACCTTAGAAGATCTGCTAGTGCTGGGAACTAAGAATTTGTATCTTCTGTGCTGTAATCGGGCACTGTGGCTTTGCAATGCAACTGGGCTCTCTAGCCATCTCTGTGTTAGCCACAAAAGATCAAACCTTGGAAACTGCCTTCTCCAAAATGGAGAGTGGGGCCTTACTAGACTTTTAGTCTTAGTAGCTAAACAAGACCTGATCTGACAGTGCGGCTCTTTGTGTGAGCGAGGGCTGTGGAATGAGATCTGGAAAACAATAAACAACTAAATGGGCCTGACTGCATGTTTTTCCACATCAAGAAGTGGGACTTGTACTAGTGCTGTGTTATGAGGTAGTATTAAAGCCCAGTGTTTGTGAATTAATAATTTATTGAAACAACTATTCTGAAAGCAAAAAATCTTTATCATGTGTTAAAATTCAATATTAGCCCTTATATTAGAGTTATTTTTCTCATTTCGTTGGGGGTTTTGTGTAGGTAATAGAAGGCACTATTGCCAGGGGAGCATCTTAGAAGAGGCCTGCTAAGAAGGCAAGGGTTTTGTTTGATGAGTGGGGAAGCTATTTGAAAGTAAGAGACTACCTGAGTTGAGAAGCAGATGGTAAACTTGGTTCTGAGAAATGGGAGAGAATTAGAATATGTATTTCTATGGGAAGACGTTTGGGCCCAATACAAATGGACTGCATAGAAGGCCAAAGTTCAGAGTAGGCAAGGGGGGAGATTTGCAAGTGGTAGAGCTGGGTATTGAACCGCTGTGAACTGGAGTTGAGATGATAAAATGCCGTGGGATAGGCAAAAGTCTCCAGACAGGCCCCCTGCTAGAAACTGGAGATTGAGTGTGTAGAGTTCAGGTGTGGTGGGAGCCAGGGAAGGCTTCCTCGGGGTTCGAAATTGCGTAAGACAGCACACCTGGGACACTGCAG
Organism: Haliaeetus leucocephalus; assembly: GCF_000737465.1. Taxonomy (NCBI): domain Eukaryota; kingdom Metazoa; phylum Chordata; class Aves; order Accipitriformes; family Accipitridae; genus Haliaeetus; species Haliaeetus leucocephalus. Next base: position 6,956,798 of record NW_010972992.1, read on the forward strand.
CCAGCTGGCAGCAGTAAGGGCTAACGGCTCCTAGCCTCACCTGGGAGCCAGGAGGGGACAAAAGCTACAAGGTGGTCTTCATACAGTGGTAAGTCAAAAAGGATTACTTACTGTGTGTTTTGCTGGTTTTCTGGTCTGCTTTTGTTTAATAGTGAATATATTTGTGGGAATTGCGTGTATCCTTGAGAGAAATTACGCTGCATCCTGTTAGAGCACATGCGTGTGTCCGCTGCTGGGCTGTCCTGGGGTCTGTCTTACTGTTTGCTGAGGAGAAAGAAAAGCGAAGGGTAAGTCTGAATTTTAGTTTATTGGCATGAATACTAGCTTTGGTAATTAACTTAGCAGCTTTGAGCCTCGGTCAGAGGTATTTGATCCTAGTTGTTGACTGTTATTAAAGAATACAAAAGTATTTAGTTCTGTGTTGCAGGTAGGGAAACTGGGGTAGGGAACAATGCTTAATTGTGTAGATAAGCATTGGCCAGGCATTTAGCTGTTCAACTTGGGTTGGTTTCACAAAAACACTGCTTGTGTCAGGAAAGGGGGAAAACCCTGCCAAGCGAATGCCTGTAGGAGTAGTGCTGAAAAGCAGCTGCATACCCACAGCAGAAGTTCTTAAGCCAATATGAGCTGACTGAATTTAGCCATTACACCTAACTTGTTTGGATCTCTGTTGATGTTCCTAGTGCAAGGATATACAATAGTAAATCTTGAAACTATACAGTAGTGGTAGTTAATTGATCTAAGTGTTTAATGGCTTGATATGAATTTTTAAAATGGCACTGTGTCTCTGAAGTTTTTTGGAAGCAAGCAGTTAAAATGTGGTGTGTGTGTGTATGGTGAGGGCTTAAAATAAAATATTTGGAGTGATTAGGAACCACTTTGGCAGCTTAATAATACAGGGTGGTTGAAGAAACTGTTCCTGACTGAGTCAGGTGCCTCCCTGCTGCCTGTTTTAGTTGGGAACAGATCCTTTTGATCCCTGACTTGAACTGCAGACCTTTGCTTTTGTGCAGAATCCCGGTGCAACGAGGCCAGCAGGACCACCACCAGTGTCCTTTGGCATCTTGTTGTTGAACTGTCTCCTGAAGAACGAACAAACATCATTCTGATTGCTTGCTTGTGCTGCAGTGAAATTGTTCTGGATTTCTGCTGTTGCAGGCGATATTGGTGATGTGCTCGGTTCCAGGCTGTCGGTGCTAGATGTCTGTAAACATTTTATGAGGTTTGCCCAGTCTGCATTGGGATCAAGGAAGGATAAAGCAAGTGGCGTTTGTCTTGACAGAGTTCATTGACTTCCAGTTATTTTACTGATGTCAAGTGAATAGTGTCTTTATGCACAGTGCCCTAGCTCTGCTTGGTATGCTTTCCTCTTGCCTGAGAGAGATGAGTTGAGGATCAAATACCGAAGCACAATTCCACTCATTTGCTAATAAAATTCACAGCTGGAATGTCCCTGGCATCCCTTTGTTCTGCTTGTTAAGTCCTTAGGAGCACTGATCCAAAAGGATCTTTGTCCGTTTCAGTGATCCCTGTGAGTGTTTGCGTTCATTTCATCTGGTTACTGCCAACTGCAATTATTGATTGTTATGGTTTTGTTAGTTACACTCTGTTTTCCTAATCCTTTCAGTGCTTTCTCTTGCGTTTCAATGGAAGAATCTCATTAATGGTAATTTACTGTGCTGCTATTACTACTTCTGCCTTCCCTGTTTCACAGAGAATGAAAGACTATAGAGGTAGCTGGGGTGTAAGCTAACTCCCAGTCTGTTGCAAGTTAATTTAATAAACTCAAGCCTGTGTGTAGTTGTTCTTGTGCTGCTTGCTCACTATTTGTACGAGAGGGGAACTCGGGGCAGGAGGGGGGGTCTCAGAAGGCAGGCTGTAAAACTCTTTAGATCCTCTACTAATCAAAATAAGCTGCTTTACCCACCTCTGCATTGTGCTGAGGATGCCAGAGCTTAATTTTCTTACTTATTGCATTGTATACCATGTGCAAAAGGTCATGTGGAAGAATGGGTTTATAGCTCCCTAGTAGTGTCATGGGGGCAGCGTGAACACAGTATGTGTTGAATCAACAAATACTGAGTTTCAAGAAGCGTTGATCTGCCTGTTTTTGTCAGGCAGAGGACAGAGTGTTTTCTCCTCTTAGTGACGTTACGTATTTTCTGTCCCTGAATGGGAATTTATGGAGGAACTCTTGACTCCTGTGACAACTGCCCAGCCCACCCAGGATTCACTAAGGTGAAGGTTTTGCCCCCAGCTGGCAGTCTCTAGCCCTGTTCCAGTGTACCCCGTTTGCATAGTTATGTTCACGTCAGAGGTCCAGCACTTGCATTCAAGAGCATGCACGTGAATGAGAGCCTTAAGGAGGATGCAAAACATTACTGTGAGGGAGTCACACGTGGTCTGGTGCTGTGGCTGTGGATATCTGGGCAGGATTCATGGCTTTTAAAGCATAAAAATAGTGATGCTCACCGAGGTCAGATTCCCTGGAGAATGGCCTAGGAATGTCTGTCTCCAGCTGACTGGAGAGTAGAGCTGGGAGTCTCTTGAGTGCTGTCTGGAGGGGACAAGGTGGCTCCTCGCTCACTATCAGCCTGATGCAGATGTTGGGGGGAGGCAGGTTCTGGCCCTGGGTGACTGCCTTGGCTCTCAGAAGGAAACATGGCTTTTATCTTGGCTCAGGGCTGTGGAAACAGGCTGGGCCGGTGCTTCAGGGCCGGGCTAGCCTTGAGCTGCTCCTTTAGGGGCGATGTCAGGAGCTGCTGAGGGTTGATGGCAGGAGGCCCGTTGCTTCGGTTCGTTTGCTGTCCCAGCAGCCTGCCCGCCTGGTCTCTGGTGGGAGCAGGGCTCTTCCCCTGCCCTAACGCACCTGGGCTGGGTCCAAAGGATTGAGTTGTTGTGTTGGTTTTAGCGGTTTGTAGCTTGTGTGTGTTTTGTATTCCTTGGAAAAACCACCAAAGAGCAAGGGGATGAAAGTAAGTAGGTGGCGTGAGCTCTTTGGTAGGTGTTGGGTGCTGCAGATCTTCAGTTATTTGAGAGATCCAAAATACCAGACTGTACCGAGGAGGAGTCGTCAAAGAGAATGAAAATTATAAGAAATGGGGGATGCTGTTATTTGCCAAAATGCTTAGCATAATAATGACTTCTTTGGGGGCTTATGAATTAACAGTTGGGAAAGCTCAGTGTTTCAGGCTCAAGGGAGCTGCTGTGGAAGAGACCCAGTAATAAAAGTTCTGCTGCAGCCATCTCTGTGTGTGTTCACAAAGGATGGTCAGAAACTAGAGGTATATTGAAGTTTGAGCTTTGCAAGCTTGGGCTGCTCTTTTGAAAAAGTGTGTGATTTGCATTGTCCATAGCACTTAAGGAAGCATCCTTAGGATAGGCAAAGCTCTCTGAGGTGGAGTAATTCACCTGAGAAGACAATTCAAACTGCAGAGTATGTGTAAAGGAGAAAACAAAGCTGCTTTAAAAAAAAAACACAAAATCACCTGCATCTTCCTCTGTTTACCATAGGGTGCAAATAACTTGATTACTGAGCTACAAGCACTGATTTTGTCAATCTGCTTACACCACTGTTCGGTTCTGTTTACTGTGTAGCTAGTACAGCAGCAACCTTTGCCTCTTACGAGATGGATGTTAGGCTGCCTCTAGAGCACCTTCTACCAACAGCACAGTTTGAATATTGGCAGAAAGTTGCAATGATTATTGCAACTAAAATGTTGTGGACTGAAGGCGCAAAAGTATTTTCCCTTTCTTCCAGTTAAGTGTTACTGGGATTTCCTAAGAATGGACTCCTAGATTACACCTGGGCTGTTCTTTCCTGTGTCACAGTAGATGAGGTCAGAATGTTAGGTCAGGATTCAGAAATATGCTTGTGTTTTAAAATGGATTATTTGTTCACAGTTACTTTGAAATCCCACAGGAAACTGATGTTTTCTCTGTGAATCATTTCTGGCAGCTATACCTATTCCAGCTTCCCTGGAATAATTATGACCAAGGCAGCATCAAGCGAGGAGTATTTGCTTCAATGAGTGAAACGCTTCCACTCTAGGAAGTAAATAATGCTGATCTCTAGCAAGGTAGCAAGGTTCAGACTGCGTGAGCATTGTAATTCATCTCATAAAGATTTTGAATGGTTCTTTACTCTTGTTGTGCATCACTCCTGCAGATTAGATGGGAATGCAGAATGCATTTGGTGCCGCCTTATGTGGAAAATGGAGTATTCACGTTAAGAAGACAGCCTTCAGATTAGTGAGCAAGGGATTGCATACAGGTGCATGCAGCACAGACAACTGTTAACTAGTATTCAGCATCACAAGTGTGCAGTTGAACTACAATAGCTTCCTAGAGCTGCGGGATGAGTACATGTGCAGCTCTTTTATGAGTCGTAGGGACCTGCAGAACCAAGGGAAGCTTGATGCCTGTGGCAGTAGTAAAACTCTGTTCCCATCTGGATCCAGGTTATTATGGGCTACTAAGTAGATGGATTTTTGTTCTTGCAACTTGGTACCTGTGATATTGACAGAGATTGCTGTCTCTTGGCAGTTCTGCGACAAGATGTCTGATGTTGGTGTGTCATATTGCATCTGTAAGTAAATTCACAGTGCAGTGAAACGATGCATTTCTCCAGGACTCTTTGTGGAAAGTGTCTTCATGCAGCTTTTGTATTTTACTGGCGGTTTAAAGAAGTGATCTCTGTAGCATTGATGTCAGAAAAGTAGTGGGAAGGTGCACCGAGAAAGTGTGGGTTTGCCTCTATGTAGGTCACACATTTCTAGGACCAAGGCAGTTCTGATCTGAGGTTGGTACTCTGCTGTTTGACTGCTCTGTTGAGCATGTGTCACGATATATAGTGTGTCAGCCTGTTCCGCTGTCTTCAGGTAGCAAGGCATCATCCTCCTTTATACTGCAGTGACTTAAATTTTATGGGTTTGTGGCACAGCCTGGAATATTCTTTTATGATGAATAATTTTTGGAACTGGCATTGCCTTCCTTGAAATGCTGAGAGTTCTGAAGCCTGTGATGTTTCATTCATTCCTGGGGAGAGGGAAAAGGTCCACTGAAATAGCATAAAACTCTTAAGGTTGGGGAGTGGCGCACTCTGCTTGTCTAAAAAACCCTATGGCATTTGTTGTTTCGCTCTCTAAGCATGCTGTTCCTTTTCCCACTGTTATGACCTCCCCTCACCTTCCACCAGTTCACTTGGATGAAACGGGAGGGGGGGTGGTGGTGGTTGTTTTTAAGGAAAAGCCATGTAGCAACAATTGAACTGTGCTTCTCTTGTACCTTTGTATTGTTGGATGTTTCCATTTGTTTTTCTCTGCAGTGTGTTTGACTGTCTTGACTGGTGGATGGCACCCTTTTAAAAAAGCAGTTCTGCCTCTTAGTTAAAGCAATAAATTGTCCATTTTATTAATCTCCGATCTGGAGGAAGAGGGGATTGTACAAAACTCATTAGGCTCTGCGATGCTTTCTAAAAACCATATTCTTTCTTTTTGATAATTTCTGCTTTGATAAAGACAGTAAACGCTGGTGCACCTTAAACTCAGCAATGTTAGCTCCACAAAGGAAGTCTAAATGAAAGTATTGCCCAAGGCATCCTTTAGTGATGATTAGAATGAAAGATGACATGAAGTTCACAAGGACGTTTGCTTTTGATGTCACTCTCATGTGAGAGGTGTTTGGATGTCACAGTGATGCGTAGCAGGACAAGTCTGAAGCTAGAGAGATGCTAAAGCTGAGCAGAAATCGGGCTCTTTCTGCTTGCTAGAAACTTGATTTTGCATCAAACTACTCCTCCATACATTTAAAAGGGGATGTTTGGCTGGAGGAAGAGTTTATTTTTAGGCCTCAGTGCTTTCAGTTGCTTTATTGGTAGGTGGTAGTGTTAACAACATGTCACAAAGCTGCTCCTTTTGCCGAGTCTGAGTACACATCCTATTAGCCTGTCAGCTAAACCAGGTTTGTCAGCCTGGTTTGAACTGGCTCTGTGTCATGGCAGTTGGTAAGATTTGTGGTGCTTTTGGAACCTGCACTATTTGGCCCTTGGCATTCTGTTGTTTGGTGGGTTTTTTTGGTTTTGTTTTTTTTCAAATTTTGAGAAAATTTTGGATGTTATGGATAGCTTGAGAGGAAGAGGGAGACCCAGGGGTGCCCAAAGATAAAAGGATGCTACAGTAGCTTTTTTCAGAAGTCAAAGCAGAAGCTTGGCCCTAAATATCAAAAGCCATGGTCCCTGTGTTGTTGTCTTCTAGTAAAGAGGTAAACCAGGCTTTGACAATCTATTTGATTTAATTAGAAGTTGTGGATGTGCTTGCTGCACCTGTGTGGTATTCACCTCATTTACCAATTGTCATGGCAACAGTTGGAAAGGTTATCCCAAGCTTTTACTGATCTCAGCACAAAATCTGCAGTGCTTATTGCAGGTAAGCGATAACCGTTCCCTGTTCCTGCCGTAGCTAGCATGGATAAATAGCAGCAAAAGATTGACTTTTCTCTGACACTGGTGCTTTTTAAAAAACTGCTATTACTTTTGGCAAAAAGACAAAACATTTCTTTCATATACCTCTTTAAAACTTCCTGTATCCCCAAATCAAAACCAAAACTAACTTTCTGGGCAAGAGAAACTCAACACTGCAGTATTATGTGGTAACATGCATATGAAGAGTCTTCCTGAAAAATAGACTGGTATTATCATTTTATTGCTAAAATCATGCTGCTGGTGTTTTTCTGGTCATTTCTTTCAACTCTGTTTACTATGCTTTTTTGTTTCTGTTGCCACTGTGTCTCTGGTAGCTATTGCACATATTCCTGAATTTGAAATCAAGGGCTGGTACTGAAGTTCTGTAAAGACTTCTTGCCCAGGTCTTTTCCCTCTGTCGTGGTTTAACCCCAGCCAGCAACTAAGCACCACGCAGCCGCTCACTCACTCCCCCCCCATCCAGTGGGATGGGGGAGAAAATCAGGAAAAGAAGTAAAACTCCTGGGTTGAGATAAGAACGATTTAATAGAACAGAAAAGAAGAAACTAATAATGATAATGATAACACTAATAAAATGACAACAGTAGTAATAAAAGGATTGGAATGTACAAATGATGCGCGGGGCAATTGCCCCCCCCCCGCCGACCGACATCCAGCCAGTTCCCGAGCGGCGATTCCCTGCCCCCCCTTCCCAGTTCCTAAACTGGATGGGACGTCCCATGGTATGGAATACACTGTTGGCCAGTTTGGGTCAGGTGCCCTGGCTGGGCATGAGAAGCTGAAAAATCCTTGACTCTAGTCTAAACACTACTGAGCAACAACTGAAAACATCAGTGTTATCAACATTCTTCACATACTGAACTCAAAACATAGCACTGTACCAGCTACTAGGAAGACAGTTAACTACATCCCAGCTGAACCAGGACACCCTCGTACACAGCGCTCTGGAATAAGTCTTTTGGCTATTATGCAGGTATTTCTGTGTCTTGGAAGTCTGGCTGGTTGGTGTATCCTTCCCATCTGTGCTGAAGCTGTGAGGATCCCTGTTTTAAATAAAGTACAGATTTATCTACTCAGCAGTCAGGCCTCTTCTGTAGCCAGGTCATTCTGGGGAAAATGTGGTGTGTTGAGTGGCATCACTTCATTGTATGTTGTCTTATTAGGTGTGCTGAACATGCAGCTGACGATGCTTGATGTGTTGCTGATGATACCGCCTGTCTCCAAGACCCCTTACGTGGAAGAATTTTAGGGGTTGCTGTGCAGATCAATGGACTCAGACCCCTATGCCAGCATGCAGGTTGGGATGCGGGTAGTTCGTGGAGTGGACTGGAAATGGGGCAGCCAGGACAGCGGCGAAGGGAATGTTGGGACTGTGGTTGAGATTGGTCGGACAGGCAGCCCAACCACTCCAGATAAGACTGTGGTCGTGCAGTGGGATCAAGGCAACAGAACCAATTACCGGACTGGATTCCAAGGGGCTTACGACCTTCTTCTGTATGATAATGCACAAATAGGTAAGTGTAGCGTGGACAAGAAGCACAAACACTAGTGCTGTAAATCCATCTCCTTTAGCATATGTAACACCTGCCTCACGTGCTAGCTGGAATGTTAAGCCTTTTGCAGCTGCCTGTGGACTGATGCTGAGCAGCAGTGTATGCTCAGCCAATTCATGACAATGAAATTCCTGTTTGCTTCTATGCAAAGGTTCTTCTGCACTCTTTCTTTTTTATCTGTGAGTCTAACTCTGACTTTGCGGACTTTGTTATTCTGTTCAATTCTGGCATGACTTTTAGGATTAGAGTCCCTTAAGCCAGGAAATGGATAGTTCATTTTACACATATCACTTTACATTTTTGCATCATCTTCAATACATGCACAGTACATGATTATTTTTTTTCCTTAAAATATGCTGATACAGTTCTAAAAGCCTGGTCAGCCTGGTTTCTCTGGATCTTGTGTGGATCTTATATTCCTTTGCTTTTGTTCCCCTAGGTGTCCGTCACCCTAACATCATCTGTGACTGTTGCAAGAAGCATGGTATACGGGGAATGCGGTGGAAATGCAAAATGTGTTTTGACTATGACCTGTGCACACAGTGTTACATGAACAACAAGCATGATCTGTCTCACTCCTTCGAGCGCTATGAGACAGCGCACTCGCAACCGTAAGTGGTGTTATAGGGGAAGTCCAGTTAACCACATTGACATTTATAGGTCACTGTTCTATGATAGTGGTCTCCAAAATGGAGTATGCATGCCCCGGGGGGTGTGCAAGATGATCTATTGAGGTGCAGGAAGAACATAATAGAACTTCACTAGTACATGTCTGTATAATTTATAAAGAAATAAATGTACATATATTGGAGAGTGCTCAAAATTTTTTACTGATAAGGTTGCATGATGAAAAAAGTTGGGGGATCACTGTTTTACAGAATAGTGTAAGGCTGGATCTGGGACTTCTATGGAGCTGCTTGAAAAAAGACAGCAAACGGAATTCAGCAGAATTTTTCTGAAAAATTAAGGTGAAAATGCAAAATGTTTGTCTGCTCTGGTCATCCGCCCCCACCCCCAATTAAATAATTTCTTAGACATGCTTTGCTATCTGCTATTGTCAGATAACTGAGTGGCCACAGGGAGGCTGACGGGAATCTTGCACTCCCAAATTGTCGATCTCTTCTCAGGGTCTATACTGTTCACTGAAGAACACCACCTTCTCATTTACTCTGTACTCTGCACATTAGCATTATTGGAAGTGACTGCTGCACTGATGCTTGTGGAACAGTATCCATAATTTTATGCTCATTCATGATGTGCCGAAACATGGGATCTGTTCTCGTGTCCTGAGGAAGAACTGAAAAATAGTCTCAACAGTAGTTTCATTTACGCCTCCTAAGGTGGGCATGAAGATGAATCTTGTAATCCTCTTGCCTTTAGGAAAAATAATAGGAAGTCAGATCTTGTCTCTGTCATTTATTTTCTTTTTTTTTTTTTTTTTTCCCCTTGAAAAATCACTGTGCTTTGCATCTGTCTGTGGAATGAAAAGTGTAATTACTTTGCTAAAGACAATGGTGTCAGATTTGCAGCTGTTTTTCCTCCCATATGGGAAGCACTCCCTAGAGTTGATTACCATAGTTTTGCCGGTGTGGTTGAGCCAGAATTCTGAGTGCTAGCAAAGGGATAGATGTTGCTGTCCAAAGATGTCCCCTCTGAGCTTTGAGGCTTGTGTTTATCCACCAGATTAGGATGCTTCTCGAGCTTGTGTTAATATGACAAGCCAGCCAGATCCTATTGTGAAATGAGCTTTGTGATTTCATATCTATATAAAAATATACATATATTTTTTTCTCTCTGTTTCTATGAATATTATAGTTAGCTCCAAGTAGTTACTCGGAGGTGCCTCCTTGTGATATTAATTGGAGCTTTAGGTACACTCTGTTGTTACAGTACATAATCGTCCTTACACTTAAAGAAAAAAGTAAAAAAGTAGGCAACAATTAGTCTAAGAGGCTGCACTGTTGCGGAGCAGTCCAAATTTTCTGGCCTTTGCATGTGTTCTCCATGGCACTGCACAGTGCTGCATTCTCTTGGGCAGCAGGTCAACTCTGTTGCCTTTCCTGACCCTCATCAGGAACACCCCAGAATGCTATTGTTTATCAAAAGGCAGATTGCTAGGCAATTTCTCCCCAGGAGTCTGACCCTCTGCAGAACTTGTTTCCTTTTCTGAGGAATCTGAATGGTGAAAGATGTAAATAGAGCAATTTTTCCTTTCAAAGCTTGTATCTGATCTGTGTCCAAGCTGCCATTTGAATTAGGCAATAGAGTGCTCGCTGTCAGTGTGAAAATGGAGCTTGGAAGACTGCCAGTAAATTTGCCAGACCTACTACTGTCCTATGTGAGTTGTTTGACTTACACAAAACACTGCAGCACCACTCTGGAATGTTACCGAAGCACTGGAGGGCTCTTTAGAGGTAAATGTCCACTAAAGCAGAATGTGATGTCTGATGATGCTTGCCCCTTAATAGCTTTTTGGTTTGTTTCATTTGTTTTTTTTCCTGAACTGCTTTGTTTTTTTCTGCAAGTGTGGGTCATTCAGTGGTTAGAGAAGATGTGACAATATTAACTTTTTTTGAGTTGATAAAAGGAAGTCTAGACATAGACTCTATGATACTAAGTCTTGTTAAAGTAGCAGTATTCTTATTTACGTTACTATGTGTTAGCAGAAGCAATGATCTTCCTAATACCAAGCAGCTAATTAAAAAGAAAAAGGGGGTGTGTGTGACATCAGGGACACAGCATGAGCCTGTCAGATGTGGCAGTGGTTTCTGGGAGCCTCAGTAAGGCGTAAAGGAAAAAGCAGCAGTAATTGTAATTGGGTAATACAACACCTTTCCTGCTGTTCCTACGTGGCAGGAATTGAATGTAGCTGTGCTGAGGGATGGAGATAAATTAGAAACCCTCAAAGAAGAAGCTTCCAGTTGTGGAAAGCTGCAATTTTAAAGATGAATGAAAGGTACATATTGTGATTCTTAAAAGTCATTAAGCTTTTGGAGAAAACAGGCTGTCAGAAATGCTTTTTGTTTCAGTCGTTTGACTGAGTTGGATGGTAGAATACTGTACTATAACTGCAATGCATATGTGTTTTATGCAAGAGCTTTCTTTCATACAGGGAGCTGGCAAACTGAAACAATTTTACTCAGAAATGTCTTGCAGTGCAGGAGCAGGAAGAAGTAGGAACACCTTTGCTTTAATGCAAATGTAATCCTATGGTTTGTTGGTTTAGTGTTCTGAAGATTGCTCTGCCTTAAGAATTGAATGTTCTGAATTAAAAAAAAAAAAAAAAAATGAAATGAGGGGCATGGAGGGAGATCACCTTTGAACAATGCCATAGAGAGGATTTCTTTGGAATAACAGGTCTGAGCTGTAAAGACACATTGCCTTAGGCAATGCAGCATCCTTTTCGAAGAACAAAAATTGTGTACTTATGACTCACTAGGACTATTGCTTAGATCACTCATCTCTATTTTTCGGCGTAATAAAATAGAAGAGAAAACCTTTGGCAGTTCCCCAAGGACCCCAAAAAAAAAAAGCTGTGTGTTTAAGAAGACATAGTATCTGCTGTGTGGATTTGTTTTTTCTTGAGGTTTTGTTGCTACCCACTGTTGTTTGAATGGCTATGAAACACAGTGTGAGTCGCCTTTAGAGATCAACATTGTCTCACCTCCTTTCTCTGGCAGGGAATGGGTATCTTTTGGTTCTTTACAATGGGCCTCAAACACAGTAGTGTGTTGCTTTCAAGACCTGGGGAAAGTGCTGTGATGAGCACACGAGTGTTAATTAGTCAGAAATCTTATAAGGGGAGTGGATGGAGAGACAGTCCACCAAATTTGACAGCATCCCACGATCTTGGTTTTCCATAATGAAGGAGGGGCTACTTATATATCTTGATTGTAGTCCTTGGCTTACCATCAGTGAGATCAAATGTAGAAGAACCATGGAATGCAGCTGTACTGCGCAGCTGTCACATCAAATGTCTCTTTAACCAAAGATCAAGAGCTGGGAGTTTCCAGTCCCTCCGTGGTCTCCATTCTTACTCTGTTGTGAGAGAGCATCGCCATGCATCCGATCTCGCAACTGCTACCGTTGCTGATCCTTTGACAGAGGAAGCTAAGGGCTCGAGTAGGACCATTTCAGAGATTGCAGTATGATGTCCTTGTGCAGCAAATTGCTACCACCTGCGCTGCTGTTGCCAGACCCACCACATGGCACCTGTGCAGCTAAACCTAGGCAAGGGCAGCACAGAACTGTTTGTAGCAGCTTGCTAATCCTAGGGTTTAAGAGGCCTTAAGCCCAGACAGATGCTGCAGAGGGTTCCCAATCAGTTTTCTAAAGAGGCTTTGAAGACACCTTTACCTGAATGCTATTTCAGGTCTTAAATGACCTGAGTTTGAACCTCTGGTGGCAGGGAGTACTGATTTTTTTTTTTTTTTTTATTTTGCCATTTGAAGTAATCTCTTCCCAACATCTGCCAATAGCTGGTAGTTTTTATTGGTCTTGTTTGGTTTGAGTTTTATGGCTGTTTTGGGAGAGGCTCTCATCCTTAGTTTAAAAGGATGGACAGCTCAGTTTTGCTAGAGACCTTTTTTTTGCAATTGTGTATCCATTTGCTTGAATATATGCTTAGTAATTGGAAGATAAATCATGTCTGTAAGCAGGATAGCAAAGCAAAACTCATCAGGTGTATGTTAGGCCTGGAATAGTCAGGCACACTCTGGTGAGTTCTGCAAATAATCAAGTCTGAGATAATCTTCCTCTCATACAAAATACCAGTATTACTATGTTCAAGTGCAAAAGCAGCAATGGCATTTTGCATGCATCGCCTTCTCAAGGATGATGCAAAGTTGAATTTCAGTAGGGGATGAGGTGCATTTTACCCAGGCTCTTTTCTAGACTTTGCTCACCAATAAATCACAACCTTAACAATTTTTCAAAAGTTCTATGTTTTTCTGGAGAACAATGGAGTTGGAGGAGCCAGCAAACTACACAGGGAAACATTTTGTGTAATCAAGCATAAGAAATACAAATTTTTTCTCACGTTGTGTTTTATACTGTCGTCTAAACAGAGTTTGGTGTTATTTTCAGCCATAATTCTTAAACCAGCTCTGTCTAGTCTAGTTACCAGTTGGATTTCTAAATCAGATACATTACAAGAACAAGCGCATGCTGTCATTGAGGTATGCATGTGCAATGCAGACTCATTGAAGGCAGCTTTAATAATCCTGCCTTCCATCTGTGATTGCTTATACTCTAAGCCTGAGCTGATAGAGCAGCTGAGTGACAACTGCTGGGTGTTTGATTACTAGGCAATAAAGGGGATGCAGGTTTATTTACTATACTAATCTCTTCAACATGTGTTATTTATGCAATGTCAGTTTAAGCTGCTAGACTAAGAAATTTTGGTGAGTAGCGTTTTGAATCAAATCTGGCTCTTGTGTCATGATGTGTTTGTTTCCTAACTGGTTTGAAAATGCTTGTTAAGTATTAATGCATTTATTAATATGAATTTATTTATTAGTTTATTCTATTAATGAATTAGTATAATTTCGCTTTTTAAAAAACCCCATGATTTACCAAATAAACTACCTAACTGTGCCTCCTTAAAAAAACATGTACATTGCAGAACACTAGGGCATATCCCCATACTAGGGCTTCCCTTATTTAGTTTGGAATATTCTGTTTGATTTGTGGAATAGGGATTAAATTTCAGTGACATATTTTATCTTTGTCTTTTCTGGAATTACATGATCAAAACTGTAAGCAAGAGAGATCTTCGCTAAAGCATCCTTAACCTTGTGTTTTGAACTAATAGTCATGTTTAAAAGATGATAAGACATTTCACTTTGTATGCTCACCAGTGCTTCTGTGTCATTGTCAGTACAATATTCTGCCATTAAAGGCTGCGCGTAGACATCTCTGAGAGCATAGTTGAGAAAACCTTCTGTCTACAATACAGTGTTGAGTCTTAGGTGCACACACGTGTTTTAGTTCACATTTAGTAGTCTTGGTCTGAAATCTTGCCCCCTGTGGCTTTCCAAAACTGAGTCTGATATGAGTTAGCTTTGGAGGTTAGCAAAAAAGGCAGCAAGCATTTAGCCCACCTCAGACCTTGTGATCTGGGTTATACAGCTGGTTTTGTGAAGAACTGTGCCTTGGCAAGGAAGGATAGGATTGACAATGGAAATTCTTGGTAAAGGCAGTTCCTGAAATAGGTTTCTGTGATCCTGATCTCTCGCTAGCGTCCTTGCGTTAGTCTGGTTCATGCTTGAGCAATCGGCATCCGCCTGCCATCTGTCAGAATTTCCTTCCTTTATCCTTTGCTGGAAGTGCTTCAGTAAAAGCTTTGCTAGGGAGGATTAGAGAATGTAGAATTTCTTGCATCGTTGACGTCGGTTTTACCTGTAGTTTCTGTAAGATCTCTGTGTTGGCTTTTCTTGAGGTAGCCTGTGTAGATCTTTATACATCCTAGGAGGAGTGTGGGTTTGTACCCACTGTGAGCTGAGATTCTAGTTTACAGCTGTGCCTTTCTGAAGACATTAACACAGTATTTATGGTCTGCTGCTTTGCAGGGTGACCATCCCTTTTGCTTTCCAGTCCCATGCTTTGTGCTTGTTTCTTTGGATAAGAATTGTCTGCAGGGAGAAGCCTCTGTCTTGCAAAATATGTTAGCTGTGCCTGGTATGAAAGGGCTCTGACTTCTGCAGGGCCTCGGATCGCTACTGCAAATTAAAAGCAGTCTATTTAAACTTCTCGAAGTCAGTTGTTTTGGATCTCATCTCTATCTGTAAAGCATGGATGATGCTATTTTTCTGGCTGTCTGGAGCGTAGCTCTCAGTGATGTGAAAGGCTATGTAAGCACCTCAGTGAAATTTGAGCGCAGGCAGAGTAATCCACAGGGGGGTTGGTTCCAGCATGCTGAAGACAGACATAGCTTCATTCTGTACAGTACATGCTCCCAAGCGTTTTCTGGACTCTATAGTAATTTAATATCATTGGCATTTGTAGGGCAGAAATGGCTGCAGACTTTGGCTGTCATAATTAAAATTGTTATTAAAGGCAATATTGCAGTGATTAAACTTATCCCCAGGGTGTTTTTGCAACACACTAGTAACTTTGGTTGTTATCCAGAATTTGGAGCAAAACATGTTGAATTAGATTAAAACCTAAGATGTATCAGCTCAGGACATCTGGTTCTTGTATCATTCTTTGGTGTTCCTGGTCAGCAGTGTGGTTCAAGACAAGGTCAAAATTTTTGTGAGGCCAGGGGAAGAAGGCAGTTATGGTGGATTGCCTCCAGCATTTAAGTAGAATGGGAGATGGAGTTTCTTATGCTGCTTTCTTCTTTAAGGAAGTTCAGCTTTCTGAACTGGTCAGTTTTGTTTTGTTGTCCTGGTCTCTAGCCACAGATTTCACTAAAAGTGGCAGGTAAATGTGAGAGCTGTTGAGATGGGAAATGACTGTTGTTTGATTACACAGAAAGGGAAATTATGCTAGGAATCTAATGAATGATGGCTATTTTGCTGTTTAAACATCTTGCTTAAGCTTAGCTTGGTGCTCTGTTTACTACCACTGAGAATCTTTGCATTGAAACCCCTCCCTTATGAGAGTAGGGTTTGGAGGAGAGAAGTATATTTTTATCATTTTGTCTCAGGGCTTGACTAAGATGTCTTTGATAAATTGTTAGAAAAGCATTCAGCAAAACACAGTGAAAATAGCATGTTGTAGCTAAGCTGTTTCAGATGTAGTACAGAAATCCATGCTGGTTTTTGAAGCCAGTCTATAGTGCATGACACAGTGCAATAAAATGAATGCTGATCAGTGCTTCTTTTTAGCTGAGCTTTTTGCTAGCCCTCTTTCATTATATTCTCTTTCATAACAACTGCCAGCCTTGATGGTGTTTAAAACAGACAAAATCTTAACCATCCAAAAACCAGTCTTTGTCTCCCTCCTGTTGAGCTACAATCTGGATAATGAACGTTCAACAATTATAAGAGCATGTGTAAATAATCTCTCCCTCTTTTTAAACACATTAGGTTGTAAAGCACAGGTGGGAGATCTGTTAACAAGTTAAGAAAGGTAAAAGACTTGGGCTTTTGATGGATAAGTAAACAGTTCAAGCATAAGCTTTTTATCCTTCTGAGTCTCCACCTTCTCTCTCTAGGTATTAGATGGAAAATAAATACAGCGTTCTGAGGTCAGCCCTACCCCCAGTAGGCTTCCCCTCCCCTTCCCCTGTGGAACAGCTGCTGAACTTGGTTTTGCTCTGTCTGGTCTGGGAGTTGCCAAGAGCCTGTCAGGAGGAGGTGCGCAATTATGGCTATGGATTGCGGCACCTTTGCAGTCACCTAGAAAAGTGGATTGTACCCTGGGCAAGGAACACAAACTGGTCCATAAGGACTTTGGTGGCTTGGTATCTCATGAAAAAGCTTTCTGCTAGGGAACAGACACTAGGAACAGCACGCACAAAAACAGCAGAGAAGCTGCTGTACCATTATGGGAATTGGAAGCTGCTTTAACAGGACATCAGACCCCCTGTTTACTATCACGTAGGTATTTTTTTTTTTTTCTTAAGATGGATCGGTGTGTATGCCTGTGATGCGGATTGCAGGGCGGATAGAAAGTTCTGTGTTACCCTGGAAAGTCTAGCCACAACACTACTGGTCTAATCTGCTCTGCTTTTCAGCAAGTGAACTAGGCGGTGCAGTCTGCAGCTTCGGTTATGAAATGTGCTGAACTCCTTATGACTTTGAACTAGGAGACTGCCTGAGACATTACTGCTTTCATGCAGTGTACACCCTAGTAATGTCCATAAGCATTGCCTTAAATTTAATGATGGGATACAAGGGCAGCTGAAAGTTGGTTTCACTCTCCCTCTGAAGTGATGTCAGACTTTCTGGAGAACTTACTAACTTTCTCCTTACTCCTCTCTTCCCCCCCCCCGAGGCTTTGTTTTAAAGATATATTTTAATGATGTGAGACTTAGATTAATTGACTTGGGTGTTCTTTGGGAAACGTGGATTATAAGTGGCACAGCTGGCAAGGAAAACTTAATATGCCCTCCTGCTATGATGTTTTGGATTGCTTGATGATATTTGTAGGAGGGCTTCCCATGCTCTGTGTAGGCAATGGGGTGAAGGTGCTAAACCCAGATTTTGATGACTGGTTTGTAGATGTTGTACCTTATGCTGTAGAATGCTGGTAAATAGTTATGTTAAAAAGTATTAATTTGGATGCATTCACAGTAATCATGCTTGGCCCTTGGTGAGCTGCCTGCCCTAATATAATTTGTGGTTTGTGCATCTCGTAGAGTGTGTGGGGAATTTTTTCATCTTTGGAGCTACTGATTTCCCCCCCCCCTGCCCAGCGCCCTCAAGGCTTTTGAAGTTTTGAAAGGATGATCTTTTTTCCATCATGGCTAAGCAAGCTGTGTGTGAGTGAGTGAATGTAATCATGTTGAATCTTTGTGTTTATATGTGTTCAACTCCCTGAGTCAGCAAGATGACCTTCTGGTATCTAACAACGTGAGAGAGAGACCCCACCACAGTCCTTCTGCTTGTGTGTAGATATGTTTGTCTTCACAGACTGTCACTGAATTGTGGCCATTCCTCATGCTCATGTAAGCAGCGTCTATTCCCAATTACCTGCATCTCACAGTTGAAACACAAACAACCTTTTTAAAGCTCACCATGGATCTCACAATTTCTGGTAATGTTTGAAGGTAAACCTGGGTTTTCTTTAGCCCAGTGTGTTATTCACTAGTTGTCTTTCTGCCGTCAGTGGAACAGTGCCTAAGTATTCTGACCCTCCTGGGGACACCAGCTTTTAGGGTCAAAGACCCTGTTCAGCTATTTTATTGTTTTCTCTCACTTCTTACATGCTCTTCAGAACTCAAGCCATGTTTTTCTGTATTTAACTGTGGTGCACTTGGTCCTCATATGACAGGCCTCAGCTGGAACAGAGCTTTATAAAGTGTGAATAGTAACAATAAATTAATTTGTTTTCTCTTATTTTGTTTCTCCAGAGTCCTAGTGAGTCCTCGACAGAATTTGACTCGCATCACATTAAAAGGGACTTTCCAGGGGGCTAAAGTAGTCCGTGGCCCCGACTGGGAGTGGGGTAACCAGGATGGTAAGCTTCTTTTAAGATGTCCTGTAAAATACCATTCAATTTTTTTGTTTGTTTGTTTTTAGTTTTTGCCAAATCACTAGTTGAAAATGCATGTGCTGAGCAGTAGCTTCTGTGGGAGCTGTTCAGATGATGCAGGTTGCTGTTCTTTAGAGTATTAAATATTATTTACTTTCTTGTATTTGTTTAAAAACATATCTGTTACACAAACTGTATGCATTCATTCAGGGTGTGGGAGGGAACTTTTGCTGCTCCTGTTTCATAGATGTGAAAACTCATGGGAACCATCCTGGAAGACCTTGTATAGATCTATAAATGTACACTGTGTTATAAGAAAATAGAGACCCATCTTTTCCTGAAAAAGCTTCCATTCACAGTAGGAATAAGGTTTGTCTGACTTCATGTACGGTACTCCTTTTTCCTTTGGAATTCTTTGGAACATCCTTATTTGGACACTTTTAAGAACAGCAAAGAGAAATGATATATAAGGACTGTTCCACATGGAGCATTAATGAAGAACTGTTTGCTGTGGTTGCTGGAGAATGGTTTTTGCTTTCTGTATGAACTGTAACTTCAGGCTGAAAATGCAAAGGAACAAAAATGTCTTTTCTAGAGCTGCATTTGGGGCGTAATGACTGTGTCTAATTCACTGATACTGATTTCTCTGTAGTGCTACAAGGTTAAGGAAATTTTACTATCCGTTTCTATTCCAGAGCCTTGTACGCACTGTAATGTTACTGCTTCTTTTTTCCCTTAATAATTAAGTTGTAAGCCCAAAGGTTCCAATGTTGACTCCACCATTTATTGCAGCACTGGGTTCAGTGGAGGACATGGATACTTGCAGGGTCTGAGAGCAAAAGAAGCTTATGCTCAGTACAGCTTATCCATCCTTTTGAGATCAGATCAACATTTACATGTCTGAGACTTGTGTTGCTTACAATGATTGTGACCTGAAAGCAGTTATATGTGCAAGACGAGCAAGAAGAACATAAGGCCAGCTGCTCAGCTGGTCTCTAATGAGTACTGCTTTGTCTTTGATGGAGCTGTCCCCATCCACAGCTATTTGCTCTTCTGAACTTAGCTTCCTGGTAGTGCTAACACATCAAATCTAATTCCACTTAAGGAGGTAACATGTAAGTAGTGGTAATAAATAACCTTGCAAACTCTGTAACAGGGTCCTGGTAAGTTCATGTATTGACCATGTGGTCTTGTGTGTCTGGTAAGGGCAATAGCAGCTAGCTGAGAAATCTGATCTGGTCTTGCTTTTATTTCCCTTTGTCTTTTTAGTATTCCTGCTGCCTGAAGCCCTTTGCAGAAATTAGCATTGACTGCAAAATTTGCCAATTGACCAAACTTTTTTCTCTGCTGTGGTCGGGGTGGGCTCTGGCAGCTCTTCAATCACTTCAGCCTTTTCATTGAATACATATTTTTCCTTACTACCATTTCTCAGAGTCCAAACACCATGGAAGTGGAAGCTAGTGCCCTCCTCAGAGAAAAGCATCTGACCAGGGCGACGGGGGAGATTACTTTGTTGTTGTTGTTGTTCAAGCTGAATCCCTGCTGCAACAGACGAACTTTAAGTTCTTTTGTCACTGGTACTAAGTTTCTGTCAGCGCTAATTTGAGGCCAGTGATACCTACCAGGTTTCCTGCAGACTGACAGAGCAGGGAGAGGACAGGAACCTGCTACAACCTGTCCATGTTAGTAATACAGTCAAAGGAACACAGTGTTGATGCAAGGTCACTGTGTTCCCATACTGGAACATTGGTAGCATCCAGAGGCTCTCCCTTCCCATGGTCAGTAACTGCATATTGCATGTAGCCTTCTTTTCTAAGAGCTGTCATCCTGATTAATTTTGGACTGGACAGTTGTTTATGGTTACCTGCAGAAAGGAAGATGAAAATTACTGTTAGCTGCCCTATTGCTAGGTTCTGCGTTCTAATCTGGAAGGCTTTTTTAGGCATAGCTGTGAAGGTTACATCACAGAAATGCTTTTGGTAATGTAAATTGTGTTTTCCTAGATAGTATTCATGTGGGTGGATATCTGGAGTGCTGATCTGGTAACTGGCTGCAGTGTAAATTGTGTACAGAACTGGGATCCACCTGCCATTTCTAGGGAGAGATTTTAAAGGCAGATAGGATTTTAAAAATATTTTTCTTCCAGTAAAAATTAAGAGATACTAGGACTTTCTGATTCTCGGACCAGCCCTCTAAAGAGGCATGTTCTTGTCATTGATAGAGCTGACAATGAAGCCCACTAGTTTGTCTGTATTATGCTTTTTAGATAGATATCCAGTTAGATGAGGAAGTTAACTCCTTTAAGCTGTTAAATTCCAAGACTTTGCAGACAATTAGAAGCTCACTGTCCACTCAGCGAGACAGACATGTTGCTCTCCCCTTTTGGGAAAGCGCTAGATCAGTGCTGGGGCTTGCCCGAGTTCACACAGTGATTTGACAGTAGAGTGAGGTTAGGGAATCTGCAAATCTGACTGCCTTGTCACTAGGTTCAGTGTTGATATACTGTTGTCTCTTGGATGAGAGTATGTCCCATGTGCCCAGCCAGATTTACCTTCTCACAAATATATCCTCCTGTTCTGGATTGTTTCAATAGTGAAAAGAAGTACCAGAACAAAATTTACTTGATGTTCCTCTACCTGGCTGGTGTTGGGAAGAGATTAAAGATCTTGGGTGGATTTTACAATGCTGCTGTGTTTTTATCTTGCCACAGTGTGGTGCCATGACACTGTGCACTGCCTAACTAGGCAGTGTTTCTGTACACCAGGCAGAATGGCTGCTTCTATACAGAATTCAACTTTTCCATATTTGTATTCCAAAGTAAATGGCTGGCTGGCTTTCGGTGAGTTTAATGTAGAGATTCTCTCCTAGCTGGTCAAACTGAGTTGTCATGGTTTAATTTCCCAAATTAAAAAGGTGACTGAGTTCTCTTGTGCCTTCGGCAGATCAGGGTGAATCATGCACGCTGTGAGGAAGCTGCTGAATAATATTTTGTGTGTGTGTGATTTCCTTCTTACATGTATATGAAGAACACTTGACTGGAGGGCATTGCTTCAGGCAGCAATATGCTGTCAGTGAAGCAGACCTGTGTGCTTCTGTTCAACATGTAAAGCTGGCCTATGATAGGGCCCCACAGAAATCCTTCCTGATGGCAACTCTGTCAGAATTTCATTTGCCCCAGCTATTGACTTTTGGCTCCATGCCTACTTCTCTGTGGTGAATAGCTGGAGAACTGACAAGTTTTTTTCCTTATTTTTTACTTAGTTAAGAAAAAAAAGTCATTAAATTATATCTCAGTAAACATCCCAGTGTCAGGTGAGTTTCTGTATATTGGTCTTGGTGAAAATGCAAGCTGAACACTTTTTTCCCCTCTTTTCCATCAGGTGGTGAAGGTAAAACTGGACGTGTGGTTGATATTCGTGGCTGGGATGTAGAGACCGGACGCAGTGTGGCCAGCGTCACGTGGTCTGATGGTACCACAAATGTCTACAGAGTTGGACACAAGGGAAAAGTGGATCTGAAATGTACCGTGGAGGCATCTGGTGGCTTTTACTACAAAGAGCATCTCCCAAAATTAGGTGCGTAGAGACAAGTCTTCTGTTGAGAAATTCTGATTCATGCTGCCGTTTTGTGACACTAAAGCCGGTTTGCTTGGAAGACAGAAAATCGGTAGGTGGCTTTATAAAGTTCCCACATAATGTGTACCATTTGAAAAAAGTAGTCCATGTGTGAACCCAGAGTGGTTAGTAAAGTGGTTTGGCCTTTCAGTGGTAAGATTGTGCAAGACCATCGGATGCCCACAGCTGTATGCCAGGGAAGGATCTTCTGCCAAGGCAACTTCTTGCTGCTGCAAATGCATGAAACACCCTTCAGCAGAGAATTCAAGCCAGTGTCAGTTTTGTTAATCCAAAGTTTTTCATTCTTTAGGCAAGCAGTGGTCCAACTGGTGTTCACTATGCTTTTAGAGAGCAAATATTTTTGTTCTGGTGGACCAAAAAGTGTGTTGAAGGGGAATGTGACAAAAGGGAGATTTCTGAGCTGACTAATACTTGCCCAGCAAGGAGGTTAGTAGAAGTCATGGAAGAAGGCAATGTCTATATTGGCAACTTGTTGCAATCCACCTTTCCTCTTAACTCTAATGAAACCGAGGAAACTACTTGTGTTTTTGGACTTGCAGGATTTTTTACTAAGGTGTAATTTGGTTGTATTTTTCTAATGAGGTGCAGGGGCCATCTTTTGCTCCCCTGAAGGAAGACAGAGAGGTCTGTTCTTGAGTTTACAGCAGCAGAATCGGGTCTTTCTCATTCTTTTCTCTCCCTGAGCAGTTTGGCAAGAGCATGTGGAAAGGGAAGGGCTGGATGGCAAGCTTATTTCCAGGGGTACAGATTCTTGCTACACAGGAAGGCTAGGAGGGTAAAGCACTCCCCAAAGCAAGCTCTGTGGCTGCCTATGGAAGAGAACTTATTTTGAGTACTGTGTGGGTGTGTCTGCTGAACAACAGTTGTTGACTAAATTGCTAAGAACAGCTGCTGATGACTGACATGACATGAAGAGGCATCATTCAAAGGCATTCCCCTCTCTGGGAAGGGACAAAATTGTGTCTTGTTAGAACTACCTCATGTTTAACCCATATCAATATCAAATATCAATATCCAGTTAGCGCTAAATCCTCTTGATCTGTCTACATAGTGCTGCCCCATAGAGTGTGTAGGGCATACTCCACAATAGAAAAAGGGGTTTACACTATTCTGCCCCAATTAAGCCTATGTTAATTTGCAACCCTTGTTACAAAGCCAAATGAGACCTAAAGTGTATTATTGCATCCTGCATGTGTGTGGGTGGTATCATTCTTCTTTTTAGGAAAACCAGCTGAACTGCAGAGGAAAGAAAGCACGGACAGGCATCCATTCCAGCATGGGGACAAAGTGAAATGCCTGCTGGACATTGACATCTTGCGGGAGATGCAGGAGGGCCATGGCGGCTGGAATCCTAAAATGGCTGAGGTATGCTTCTGCTTGCTCCTATTCTCTCAGTAATGTATCAGTCACTATCTCAGACTACATAAGTAGGCACTGGCTAGGAAGTTACTAGAACATCTTTGTGTAACGTGTTACCTTCTACATTTATATTGTGTTGACCGAATCACAAATACAATTTCTTTAGTGGTAGGATGCTGGAGTCAGATTTATTTTTAGGCTCAGATAAATCTGTGTTGTATGAGAATTGCCTCGTGGAGCCCTGCATAATTTCTAAGAGTCTACGATGGGTCAAAAGACTTGCTCAAAAGTCTTGGAAGCCAGTGCAAAAAAACTAACGGCTGGTTTGTTTGTTTTTAAATGAGCCATGGATCTGTTCCTTGGAATTCTGGATCCATTCTCTGTTTGGCTCCTTTTGTACTGTGCATTACTACTAATGAAAGTTATGTATTTTGTCAACAGTGGGCTCTATTCCTGGCCAGGGCTAAAATTTCTCAGCCCATATGATGTTCTTGGAGCTTAGCCTGTTGTCTTTAGTTTGAAGAGCTATCAGTCTGTTCTCACCTGTTGTCTAAAAAAACCTCAGACAGTAGAGGAAGTAAAAGATCGAAATGACACCTATTACTGTAGTATAGCATCTCAGGGGGCCATCATGGAAGTGAGTCTCCAGGGGGTTGTGAACATTCAGTGTGGGCTTACGTTCAGATGAAATGGTAACAGCTGAATAAAATGAATAAATTTGCCATTTAAATTAAAAGGTCTGTGCTTTTTGTTTCTCCCTAAGTCAACTTCCTTGGCTTTTAGTAGTCTACAGATCTGGCCCAAAATGGATTAAATTTCCTTTACATATTGAAGAAGGCAGTACTGCTGTTGTGCAGTAGATTTACTGCAAGACAAAAATCACATTTTGATACTCGTCATTACAGTAATAAGACCTGTATCTGAGCCTGTATTAGTAACTTGTATAAAAGTGGCTTTTTGGAGAGGGAGGGAAGTGTATAGCCACAAGTGACCAAAATGCCTGCTACACTGGAGTCAGTAAACTGAATAACCTGCAGGTCTGATTCCAAGACAGCTGTCTGAAGCCTTGGTAGATGAAGCAGTGCTATAAAATTATAAAGATACATTCTATATGTATCCCAGCCCAACCTGCCCTGTAGGTGAGTGCTGTTTTTGAAATCAGGCTTTAAAATGTCAAGACAAACTATGTCATTTCAGTTTCATTGTGGAAATCTACTAACTGATCATTGGTCTCTTTTTTTTTTTAGACTGGCAGGCAGGGACTTACTGTCTTCTGGCATGAACTTTAAGAACGCTGTCAGTGGAGCAATGAATTTTTTATTCCAGCTAAGGCTCTCATCCCCAAAGCTATAGTTTTTGAATGTTGCTGTGTAGCTACCATAGTCTGCTAGGTTGTTTAAACCTCTGCACTTCTGAATTCCTGTTGTTGGTGAATGCAGGTATAGAGAGGGATATTAAACAGAGAAACAGTAACTTCCTCTCACCTCAGAAATTGGTACTTTTTGTTTCCTTCAAAACTGTCAGCTGCTCAGGACCTGCCAGAATCAACAGATATAGAATACTGCACTACACAATGATACTTGGTTTTCTGTAGTCTCCTCTGCTGTGCCCCCTTTTTTTCTCTCAAAGCATGCCTTGCTGGTATTATACCACAGAACAATGTTGTAATCTCTACCCACGTTTGTCATTTGGAAGGAGGAGGACAATTTGTGCTGCATTTTCAAGGATTTTCGCACTTTGTATTCCTATCGCCCTCCTCCCCCAATATGCTGCTACTTTAGAAGAGCTTCTTAAGCAGGCTTTCCCTCCTTTTGCAGAAAAACAATGACTGCATCACATTTAAAGCAGGTTTGGGAGCACTGTTAGTCTGTGAGTTGGAAATGGTGGGTAATTTAGCCATCTGTGCCTTGGATGCCTGCTTTCCCCACTATTAAGCAATGTGATTTATTTAGGGGATTTTCCCTACTTTTTTTTTCCCCCTATCAAAAGTTCATTGGCCAGACAGGGACTGTGCACAGAATCACGGACAGAGGGGACGTGAGGGTCCAGTTCAACAGTGAAACCCGCTGGACTTTCCATCCTGGAGCTCTGACTAAGGTACGTGCTGGTAGGTGAGCTTGGCCAGAACTAGAAGTGCTGCAGGGAATAGCTGTCGCTTTAGCCTGCTGTGTCTCAAGCAAGTGCCGAAGAAATACGCTGCTATTCTAAAAGCAGTAGTTCTAGGCAGAATTTCCTGCAAGCCATCAGAGCTAAGACAGATGGTTGCAGACAGTGGGCGTTGGGCTACTAGGCTGTCCAGTTTTATGAACCTTTGCATTTCAGATGTTCTAAGTTCTTAAGGTAAATTCCATTTCTTAATTTCAGCTGCTTTGAAAAGAGTGGTAATACAGACCTACAGTAGCTCATCCTTCTGCAGCTACCTTTCATCTATGAACTTTCTTCCACATCGTTTCCATTTGATTTTGTTTTCTTCCTTATTCTTGTGTCTTCATGATAGCCTCCTTTTTGCATCTTTCTTTGTCTTGCTTCTCTCCAATTCTTCTGGATGACCTGAATCTTTAATCCAGCTCTTCTAATTTTGTGTCTGCATTTCTAAAGCTCATAGCAATGGCCTTCCCCAGAGGCTTGAGGACTTGAAATGTGGATGATTAGAAACAGGGCTAATAGGTATAGAAGGAGCTGCTGGAAGACTACAAAATTCTGAAAGACCTGAACAAGGTCACAATGCTTAAAAACTCCAATACCAATGGAAAATGCCATGTCAGACTGTTTTGCGCAGAATTAGTCTGCTTTGAAAAGTGTGTTTTGACAGTGCTCCCTTCTCAGCTCAGTGAGCAGAGGGAGCATCTGGCAAATTACCAGTACAGATAAACTCTGGTTTCCCTTTTCTGTTTTAAATAACAAACAGATTTAACTTCCTTATTAAAGTGAATTAAAATCTCCAGTGCCAAGTCAGGTATAGTGAGGAGATGGACCAAGGGAAGTTCCATACGTACTTTATACTGGTAGTAATTATAAATGGTTTGAAGAAGAAAGAAAAGAAGAAAAATGTTCTGTCCCAAATTATTTCCCTACTTAAATGTGCACTTGACTTAAAACAGAAATACCCCAGCCCTTGACTATGTTTATTTTGCAGTGCAGTGATTACAGATTTTTTTGGTAGTTGTACTTATGTTTTGTAATGCCTTGGTTTTTTGAGTTGATAGGCTTTTTGTTGGGTTTTCTGAGGGTGGGGGTGGGGTGGAGGGACTGATTGTGCTTTTTTTTTTTTTTTTTTTTTCCCTGGCTTCATCCCCCAAAAGCTTATGACTTTCTTTTTCTTGTAGCTCAACACCTTTTGGGTTGGTGATGTTGTCCGGGTGATAGATGATATGGAAACAGTGAAGCGATTCCAACCTGGTCATGGGGAGTGGACAGATGAAATGGCACCTGTGAGTGCGCGCCAGTTCCAGAACAGTCCAGTAACTTCCTGAGTTCTCCCAAGCAATTAGTAATAGTGACTGGGCTTGCATTGCCCTCCAGTATTCCTGCTGGTCAGTGAGTGCACAGACCTTTCTGGGACTGCTGAGGCCTTGCAAAATAAATGTTGCCTGGTGTTATTGGCTATTGGTAATGCAATCCTATTGCAGCACCCAAAGAAGAGCAGGTAAATGGGGAATCTGACGAAGGATTTGGCTATGAGTAAGTCAGATAAGAGGTTTTACTAACTAAAGTAAACAAGTCCTCTTGCGTACCCTCCATAATTCTCTGGAATGAGGCAGGAAAGTGGCCACGTGGAAAAATGGTCTGATCACACCAGTATGGCTAAAAAGCAGAATACAGGTGTCCTCCAGGAGCAATTAAATGCACAGAGGAAACCTCTCCTAGTCCCAATTTTTATCAGTTCTCTCAGGGTTCTTCAGACTATGTTTTGTTGTTTCACCACCTTCCTCTCCAGACGTTCGTAATGTGTCTGGGAAACCCTTCTTATGTAAAACTAGTAATAGAAAAACTGCTGAGAACCCTCTGGTGTCCTTGAAGTGGGAGTTGTCTGCGAGTGTGTCACTATTCAGTGCTTCTTTTCATGCAGCAGGAGTGCCGCCTGCGAAACCGCTCTTAGAAGCATTGCATTGGTTCTGGGATGCAAAGCATGCTGCATCTTACCTTTTAAAAATCATTTCTCTTTTTCCGTTGCAGACCCTAGGGCACATCGGCAAAGTGATCAAAGTCTATGGGGATGGAGATTTGCGAGTGTCGGTTGGAGGGCAGTCCTGGACATTTAACCCAGCTTGCCTGACAGCCTACCAGAGAGATGAGGAAGCAAACCTCATGACAACGGAGAATGCAAAAGAATCAAAAAGTGAGATAGTGAGAACAGAGATGTCTGATTTGTCAGGGATCGTGAAATGGTTGCTCTGGTGTAACAGCAGCAACACGGTTTGGACAGTATTAAACTCCAGCTGCCTGTTCTTCCTGGACAGAGTTCCAAAACCAGGCTGTGCCTTACTGGGGAAGCAAAGCTGGCGTTAACAGGAAAATACAGAATTTAGGACTCGGGAATGCTAACCGTAGCACTGCCCTAGGTTCAGTATTTGCTTCTGCCTTGATCTGTCTCAATTTCCTGTTCCATCCTGCTGTGTTTCCTGTAGGAGGATACTAATTCTTGAATGTTTGTGAAATATTCCCAGGTCCTTGCGTGGAAGTGTTGTCATATCAATGATTATTTGCCCAGTCTACCCTGAAATTGAATTTGGATCACATGATGTGTAGAAGGGATTTTTTTTCTGGTTTGCACATCTGCTCATAAAATTTTTTATAGCCTTACCGTACGTATTTCCTTTAGATGTCAGGATCATGCAGGAGAGAGGACAGACCTGCTGGTTTTTTTGTTTTGCTATATAGGTGGGTCTTAAACTGTTTGCTCAAGTTAGACTTCAGGGAGAACTTTCATGCAAGCCCAAGCTTTTTAACTTTGCTCTATCTGGAGAACTGTAACACCTCTGTCCTCTCAAGCACTCAAAAGTCTGTAATTAGAGGGCCTATCTGAAAGGACCTGTATTTCTTCCCTACAGCATCCTTTCCAAAACCATGCATTCCTCTTGAGATTATTTGCCCTTTTGTGCCCTTCTGTGTTGGTCTTCTGTAGCATGGTCTCATGTCTTTTCGATTCTCAAAACATCAGACTTGTAAAGCAAAAGTTCTGTGTAAGCCACAAATTTGTAAAGCTCTTTGTGTGAGCTAAGTATTAGAGGTATAGCAGGCCCATGCTGTGGCTATATTAGCTGTACTATGCCAACTGTAAACATGTATACACATGCTCTTTGGCCCTCTTAACTAACCTGTTGCTGTTTCTCATTCCTACCAGGTACTTTGGTTACTGTATTGGAGAAACTGCTGTTGCAGAAGACTGAGTCAGAGCACGCAGGCTGCCTGGTCATTTGTGCAGCACTCAATAATGCGGCTAAAGTTCGGGAGCTCCTTCAGAAGTACCCAGACAAGGCAAGTTTTGAAGACATCCTGAATGGTTACTTTTAGTTGCTCTTCTTTAAAGTACTGTCATAAGATTTTGTAGTCAAGTGGGGAAAAGGTTAGGAGAAAAATAATAGATTTTTTTATATATACCTAGTATTAGCTCCTAACAGGTGGAAAATTATTTTGCTGCAATTTAGGATTCAATTTATGTGTTAAATGTGCATATTTTATGGCTCCAGTTTGTGGCCTTAAATCTGAACTAGCGTTAAGTCCTTACAGCATGCTTCCAAAGCTGGCTTTTCCCAGATTTCCTGTATGGACAGTGCACTTGTAGAATTAGGGGGAGAGGTATTTATCTATATGAAAACAGTAGCAAGATGTCTGAATATCTAGCCTTTGTTCGAAAAGAAAGCCATGGGTTGTGTCTGGCTGAATGTGTCTGTCCTTAGATGACCTTGTAAAATGGTATTGTTGGAATCAGGAAAGAGAAAAGCTGCCCAGATCCTGATGCTGTGCATGTCTGTGCAGTGTCTTATCTTGTGTCTGACTGGAGCAGGGAACTGGCCTTGACTTGTTGCTGAACAATTTATGTGCTTGCAGAGTGCCAAACTGTTAGGATCACATCTACTCAAATCACTGCTCTTTCAAGCTGCCCGTTTGAAGGTTCAAGCTCCTTCAGTGGGGGGTACAGGGTTTATAAACAGGTTAAAAAAGGAGAACCAGAGAACAAAGTATTTCAGCAGTGTCCTTGGAAACCATTGGTAACAAAACAGAAGTTTTGTTGAGGCTATGTCTGCATGGCTGGCAGGAGCAGCTGGATGTGTGAACGAAGAAAACTAGAATCAATTCTGAAGGAACCCCTGTGAAGCTGATTTAGTGGTTAGTTGTATGGTATTTATTATGATTCTTTATTTACAAAGTTAATGGGGCCTCTGGAGATGGGAAGAATAGACAAATACCTGTAATTGATGAATTTATCCCGGATAAGAAAATGTCATGAGTCAGGAATCTGTTATGTTATTAGTTAGTTTTATTAGATTTCTATTCTAATATTTGTATTAATAAATTAGTTATTTCTCTTAGAGTGTTATATACAGCAAGAGGATGTTGGATTTGAGGCTCACTTAGTAGTGCAAGTTGGAATTGCTTGTCAAGGCCTTTTCAGCTTACATCAGCTTTGTCTGTCTTGTGCAAATGGAAGAATAACAGAGTGGCCTCTAATGCCTCCTTGCCTAAATGACTCACCCATCACTTTGAATGAATCAAAGGAAGTCTTGCCTGTCCTGGTCTCAGGACTGCTGCATAGAACCAGCTGCAGGGGAAAAAAAAAAACCTTTGTTCTCCTTGCCAGCCTGTTGATGTTTTGCTAGCTCCTTCATCTCTTCTCCTTAGCGTTCCACTGATTTCAGTAGCTGCTGCTGCTTTTTTTTTTTCTTGCCTTTCGTACAGCCTTTCTTTGTTCTTCAGTCCCTTTAATTCTTAAAAAATATCGCTGCAGCACTTCAACACTGTGATACACCCTCCAGCCCTGTGCCCAGTAAAGTACCTGGAGCAGCATAGAACAATGGGGACTTGGCATCTTCAAAGCCTTATGCAAAGCTAATTTGATCTCATCACACATTTTCCTATTGGGAAAAGAATCATTGGCAGAGATGTCAAGAAGTATTCTGCTTGCAGGCATAGAGGCATTTGGCATCAGAGCTGCAATTAGAGCCCTGGCTTCCAGTTCTGTTCACTCGCTTCTCCCTTCTTGACTAAATGTGCTGTCCCCTTCCCCTTTAGAAATATCCTGGGACAAAGTCAACCTTGTAGTTGATGTACCTGAAGTGGGGCCGACGGGGCACAGATTCTGCTTAGCATTTCTGAACCTGCAGCTGTTCTGCAGCTAGTGACTTCCATCCTGCTGGGCCTGCTCTAGAACAGAGCTAAGGCCTGAAGACAAGGCAAGGTCTTTCCTAACCAAGCTGTTTGCTGTGTCTCTGCCCTTCCTGTAGGTCGACGCAAAGAACCAGGGTAGAACTGCACTGCAGATTGCTTCTTATCAGGGGCATCTGGATGTCGTGAAGATTTTGCTGCAGGCACATGCTACTGTCAACCTAAGGGATGAAGAAGGGGATACAGCACTGCACTATGCAGCTTTTGGGTAGGATATCTTTCTTCTTGCTGTCTCTGATACAAGACCTAAAAGGCTGCAAAAGGATGTTTCTAGATATAAATGGGCAGTCTGTGTGAAGGATGTGTGGCTGATGGAGGCTTTTCTCTGATTTTACCTTATGTTAGAAATTGGCCTTTGAGCTTCAGGGCCACAAGTGCATTTCTTAGTGCACTAATTTAACCTTCACAGCTAGGTCAGTTTCCATGCTAGAAATTTTGGGGGCGAGGGGGGGATCAGAACAAGTGATACAGAGGTTTTGGTGATGAGATATTTTTTTTTTTCAGAGGAATGGGAGGGTGGTGTGGTTGGTTGGGATTAGTTTGGTTGGTTTCTGTAAGTGCATATGTTTTCCAGAGCAAGATGAAAGGTTGAATTGTGTTGTCAGTTACCAGGGAAGAATTCATCAAGAGCGAAAGATTCTTGTTGATTTAAAGCAAAGAGAGAGCAGATTCTGGAGTACAAGTTAGGAAGGTTTTGGTGTATGTTTGGGGGTTTTTTTGATGCTAAGAGGCGGGGGGATGAGGCTGAGAGGATACAAAACCTGAGAAGTTCCATTGCCTTGCAAGGAGGAAGAATTTCCTGTCTGCACAGGGTTGAATCTAATCTGTCTTACTCCTTGCTTTTAAATCAGAAACCAAGCTGAGGTTGCCCGTGTGCTTATTGGTAAAGGAGCCAGTGCAGACCTGTTAAACAATGCAAAATGCACAGCATTGTATGTTGCTGTCAGTCAAGGATTCACAGAGGTGGTGCGGAGCCTCTGTGAGCTCAACTGTGATGTCAACCTCCCAGTAAGTTTTGGGTTTTGTGGGATTTGTGTGTGTGTGTGTTGGGTTTGGTTTTTTTTTGTTTTTGAGGCAGGGAGGTGCTGCTTTATGTCTTACACCATTTGTTGCTTCGTAGAATTTGAAGATCATTCTCTTAAAATGCACTACTGTGCATCGCACAGAGGAAGTATTCCTCTAAGTTCAGTACTCTGAAATTCCAGGTTTGGGTCTGCTCCTTCATCATGGTGAGTCTGCTCAGCTCAATCCAGTAGTGTGCTCTCTGTTGTGCTGGGCTCAGGCTTCCAGTGAGAGCTGACCTGCTGCTAATGTGTGTTGTTGAAACGCTCCTGTTCCCAGCAATAAAGAGTGATGAGATTTTTTTAAGACTTGTGTTTAGGAACTTGAAGGGTGGTGATGGTGAATTGGACCCAGCCCATTTTTAGGGTGTGCTGGTATGATGGTGGGACTGGACTGTGCTGGGTCAGTCTCTCAATGCTAGTTAGAACGTTAGCACCCGTCTCCTCAGCCGCTGATATCAAGCCCTGGGGAAATGATTTCACAAAGGCTATGAAACTGCTATGGATGCCAGTGATGTTTGGATGTTTGGCCTGGAGTTGATGTGTCCTGGTGACGCTA
This sequence comes from Haliaeetus leucocephalus, assembly GCF_000737465.1. Taxonomy (NCBI): domain Eukaryota; kingdom Metazoa; phylum Chordata; class Aves; order Accipitriformes; family Accipitridae; genus Haliaeetus; species Haliaeetus leucocephalus. The sequence continues at coordinate 6,988,975 of NW_010972992.1, forward strand.
TCATCTTGTCTTGAACTGTCCCTCAGGGTGAGCTGTTTCATTTGACACTCTGAGGTAGGTAACCTGTATTCTGCTTTGGTATCCATTTATAGGATTCCCAGGGAGACACCCCCCTGCATTATGCTATCACTGCAGATTACAAAGTCGTTATTGAGATTCTCACTGAAGTACCCAACATAGACTTCACTGTCCAGAATTGTCAAGGCTTCAACCTGCTCCACTATTCTGCTCTAAAAGGCAACAAGCTGTAAGTGACCTTTTTTCATTTTTACTGCTTTTACAGATGTTAACTTGTGCTTGCTGTCTTAATATTAAGAAGGTAGCAGATGTAGTTCTAGACAGCTAGGAAGGAACTGGTTGGTTATATATTTCTTGGGTTTAGATATGGCTAGGTATAGCTGTTCTCCTCCTCCCCTCCTTCATGCATTCACAGGGAACTGCTGCCTGCTTTCCCCATCCCATCTTTCTCATACCTCCCTAGCTTGGCTAAGAAATCTGTCTGCTTCTGGATAGTCTGCTTAGATGTTTGGGTTCACACATGCAAGGACAGGAGAAGGTCTGTAGTAAACAGTATTTGAAAAGACTCTGTCTAACTGAGAGCGTTTGGAATTCTTCCAAGGATAAATCTGCTCATTATTTTCATAGCAGTGTGAGTTTACCCTACTTTATTAAATGATAACTGAGGGCTTCTGTTTATTTTTGTAATTCAGTCTGTGAGATACAGACAGTGCTCTGCATCACAGGTGCCAGTTCATGGTGCTGTCTATTAAGACGTGAACATTTGTAACTACTGAGCAGAAGAGACAGGCCTGTCTCTTCTGCATTGTTTTCCTTTCTGATAAAGTGACTCTTCCATCTCTGTTAACCTCCAACACTCTAGAGCCATAAAGAAGATTCTAGCAAGAGCTCGGCAGCTGGTTGACTCCAAAAAGGAAGACGGCTTCACTGCTCTGCACCTTGCTGCTCTCAATAATCACAAAGAAGTGGCAGAAATTCTCATCAAAGAGGTAAGAAACACCACCAACAAAGACTTCCATCTGTCCCACTCTCAGAAACCCTATTTCCTAAGTACTACTGAGTTAATGCTGGGACTCATAAGAATGTCTCTGTCTCTTTGAAGAACTGGCATTGTTTGCCAGACTTTGAAGAACAGGGGTTGGCATTCCGGGGAGTATTTTCTTTTGGCACCGGCAGTAGAGGAGAAGGGTATCTTGCAGGCTAGAACAAAGTGGGTTGGAACTGGAGTTTGCTGGGAAATGTTCAGTGAAGTGATGGGTATGAATGGAAAAGATTTCAGAATAGCTGGTAACCTGCTCGTTAAGGAGTGTGTAGATCTATATTCAGAACCTACCCTATCTCATAGGTACAGGTCAGAACTCAGTTTCCCTCACTCCAGGTGTATGCTTGAAGCTCCCTGGCTACTGGTTGTTCTGTGGTGGGTTTCTCACTCTTCATTTTCATGAAAGACTATCTGAAGGCATGCATTTCATTTGAATGCAGAACAAAATATTTTTACATGTTTACTCCAGGTAATTTATTTTTGTTCAGTCTTAAGTGCTAGACCTGCCCCTGGTGAGTAGCATTCTTTAGCAATGAAAATGATAAACTGAAAGATGGCAGTCTAACTGGCATTTTGTTGTTGATTTTTGTGGAGTCAAAGCTAGCCTCTGTCTCTGCTTTCAGGTGATAGTGGCAACGAAGGTGACAACTAGATGTTGGCACTCCTGGGTTTTGTTTCTTCTCAGTGGTTTGTTGCCTGAGTTTCTCCATCTTTACAAAGGGATCCAAACCACTACAACAAGGCTTTAATGGATTTACAAATGAGTGCTGTAGTGGAGCAATGTCTGTGAGCACTAACTACTTAGTACTACGATTGCTTTACTGGTGGCATAATCACTGTGTTAGCATAGCCATATCTTTAAAGGCTGTCTGTCTCTAACCCTTGCTGCTGCTGCCTTCCCCTGCAGGTTTGGCAGAGGGGCAGAATGAGTCAGATTTGAATAGGTTTTTCTCCTCTTTGCTTTGACGAGCGGAAATCAAAGCACAGCAGGCAGCAAGGAATCAATATTGCTTTATAGGAGCTAGTCCCTGACTGTTTGCTTGGAGTAGTTCCAGGATTTGTTTGTGGCTGGGAGGTGATGAGTTGTCATATCCAAGTCATCACCAAGAAAATGTTATCTGTGTGTCAGTTGGGTACTTGGCTTCCGATCCTCCCTTTCTTGATATTTGAGGTGCGAGGGCCATATGGCTAAGATACAGAGGGCTGGATCACATAGCGCTCTTGGAGATCTGTATACTGCTGTCTTGACGAAGATGGACTTGAGACCTGGGGCCTCAACAAGCACCACAGAGGCAGCACTCTTCTTCAGCCAAACTCGGCAGCAACAGCTCACTCTATTGCAATTCTTCTCTTCAAGGGTCGCTGTGACGTCAACCTGAAGAACAACCGTAACCAGACAGCGCTGCACTTGGCTGTCATCCAGGGACACGTAGGGATGGTGCAACTGCTGGTCAGTGAAGGCAGTGATGTCAATGCTGAAGATGAGGACGGAGACACAGCCATGCACATTGCCTTGGAACGGCAGCAGCTAATGTCCGTCATGCTGGAGAAGCGTGAAGGGGAGATGGGGTTGTCCCTCCTTTCCAAGGTGAGCTTGGGAGTAGGAGAAATTCCAGCACCAAGGGTAGGGAAATGCTTGATGTTAGAATGACTGTAGATAGTGGGATCTAAGGGGACAAAGGAAGCCAGTCCAGATGGGGAGCGTGGAGACAAACCTTTTTGCTTGTGGGAAAGCAAGAATAGATCCTCTGAGGGTATGCTTGAATTTATAGCATGAAACTTCACATAGTCAGACAACAATTCATATTGCCTCCCCTGACATTTTTATTAGCATTTTGCGCTTCTTTCTTGACATGGGAAAGGTCATGAATCCAGTTGCAGAGCCAAGAGTCTTGGGTTTAATTCATGCCCCAGAACCACAGCAATTCATTTCTGTCTGATGGCATGGAAAATATGAGGATAGCTAACCACAAACACCCCAGTTATCGGCAGATGTAGAGCAGAATGTGAGAGGCGAGACATTTTAGGCTGAAGGATTTCACTATGTTGCTCTGTATTCATGGATATATAAGGCCTTTCAGGAAAGGCTTTAGATCTAGAAATCAGTGCATGATATGCCAAGGACTGGAAGCTTAGTCTGGCTTTTTGGCAAAGATATTAAATTAGCCCTTGAAAGTGTTCTGCCATCCATGTAAATACCAACATGTGCACACACCAGATTTGCAGTGCAAACCAAGAGTGCAAACATTGGTTATGCTTTATGCATGGAGTGAGAATGATTCCATTGTAGGGATGGATAATTTAGTACACTGGAATATCTGGCATAGGTTTTTTTTTAATTGCAATTTGAAATGATCAGAATAAATGAAACTGACATTCTGAAGGGCTGCGTGCTGTGTGCCAAACCACCTATTCCTCTTTCCTACCTCTTGGTGCTTGAAAAAGCCTAGGGCATTGCTCTTCTTCCATTCTGCTCGTTACCAAGCTACCAGTGTTGATAGCATGAGCTGATGGCTGAAGTGCATGGCCAAAGATGCTCCAGGCTCAGGTCCTCAGGCTTGTTCAGCCACTGACATTCCACAGACACCCCACACCAGCTCAGCAATTGCTTCTTTCTTCTGAATTTCTCTGCAGGCAAATTTGAGCAGAGAATTCAGCAGCAAGGGTGGGTTTTATCATCTCACTGAAAGTCTGCATAACAACTTTGCTAGCTGTTTGGTCTTAACTTGTGCTAGGGACAGCCAATAGCTAGTCCTAGATGCAGAAACTCTTAAAGCAACATGAGGGATCGGTGCATGTCATTTCCAATAGTATTTACAGTAACATTATATCTAGATGCTGTAGACTCCTTCACATCTAATTTTACTTGCCCTGGTCATTTAAGTCAGTGGAAAACATTTCTTGACTTCAAATTAGTTTGGATAACATATACAAAAGCTTGGCTTTTTAAATAGCTGTCACGTAGGGGTCCATGCACCAGCTGTTCATCAATTGGTATGTACTGTGGTGTCTTCAGTGTACTGACTCTTCACTACCTGAAGTGAATGCCTGTTACTATGATTAGTAATGATTAGCACCTGTTAGGACCAGTCTTATGCACTCCTGTTCCTGGAATGCAAGATTTGAATCTGCTGTTTACATGCTGAAGGATTTTTTTGTATTTTCAAAAAAGAGTGCTAAATTGCACTTTCAAATTGTAAGTAAAAGGATTAAGACTTTGTTTAGAATTTGATACAGATCAAAGCCACATAACAGAAAGTTTTTCTATTAACAGAGAGTGTTTCTCGACATCTTTTAGCTGCAGGCTTCTGGCTTTCTTGGAAATGTAGAGCTGAATGTTGGAACTGCAATTGCATGTTACTTAGCACAAGAAGGAGCAGATATTAATTATGCAAACCATCGGGGAAAGTCTCCTTTAGACCTCATTACAGATGGAAGGATTGTCCAGATCGTCAAAGACTTCTCACAGAAATTCAGGTAAGCTATGTCCTCTGGATATACTGGAAGCTACAGTATACTTTCTTGCAAAATGCAGAGTGCTCCCACAGCACTGTGGTGTCGCTGCATGCAGCTGTTGTTCCAGGAGGAACAAAACATCTTTGAAACACTTTGGGTGTCAGTCTGAGCATCTCCTGTTTCATCTGGAGCTGGTTGCTGACCCTGTGTTTCTGGAGTGGTTATTTAAGGGTGCATACTGCTATTTGAAAGAGTTGGGAAAAGCAGATTAGTACTGCTCAGTGCAAACTCAGCCTCTTGACTTAGAGAGCCCTGAGGCACTCTAAGAAGATGGGCTAGTGAAGCCAAGAGCAACTTCTCTCTTGCAGAGTAATTCTGGGCTCTGTTTTACTTTCACTGGATTCTGCAGTTACAGATGTTTAAAGTCTAAACAGAGAGGAATTGCAGCAAAAGAGTGGGCACCAGAATCCACAGAATTTATTCCAGAGCTAGATAAATGCTTGTTTTTCAACTGATAAGAGAAATAGCTGAGAAAATGCCAAAGGGAGAGTAGCAAGTTAAAGATGGCTTTATCTCAGGTTCTGAGGAACATTTGTTTGGATTTTGACTTTGCAAACACAAAAGCAGAGTTCCATTTTATCTGAGGTCACAGACCCACAGTCATGTTACCGCTGGAGGAAGAACCATCCAGCAGCCACTGTGATGGGCCATGCTTCTGCTCCACTGTAAATAACAGGTGAAATGTGTCCCTTTAAACATCTTCCATAGGAATTTTGTCAGCGGAGTATATGTTGGCTTAAGGTTTTTTTCTTTTGCTTAAAGAATGCGAGTTCCTTCAGACTGACATTTCTCATGACAGTGTACTGGTTTCAGCTTCTGTGTAGAGGTTCAACTTGGAGGATTTGGGTGTGTGTCTGCAGAGTTAAGGTAGACCGAGTGCTGCATGCTAGATCATAGGCTAGATTGTCACCGTGGTGTGACCCAGCATTGCACACAGGAGCCGTCACGACAGCATAGTTTGCTATACCTTCTTAAGCTGCTTAGTCTGACTGAAATTAATAGGTCTAGAAGAGGAAGAGTATTTGAGGTTTATATGCATTTATAATGAAGCCGCTGCCACTTTGGTAGGAAGCTAAACAGCGGTTTCCTCCCAGAAACTTACGGACTTTGTATCAAAAGACCAAAAAGCACTCTTTCGCAATACTCCTAGTGGGCCAGGGATTTCTTGGCAGTACTGAAGATATATGCTAGTAAATGACCATCCTTGTCCCTTCTGTTCAATCATTAATCATTCTTGCAGTTTAGGTAGTAGGTCTAGCTAGCAGATGACCAGCTGACAGGAAAAGTAATGGATGGAGTGGATGCTGAGGGCTTTGGATTTGGGGCTTATAATGCCAGGACAGAAGTCTGAATCCAAGCCTCTGTTACGTAAGAGGCAAACTCGCAGACAACCAAGCACTTTTCAGGAACATGCAAATACAGAGGATTCTTAGGGCTGCACTTTTTACATAGCTCCTAAAAGCTGACTCCTCCCAGCAGATGGTTGTACTGTCATTACCTTAGTGCTGCCCTCCAAAAGAGCAGTTTTAACTTGTGTAAATATCAGTCATCCCTGCTCTTTCCCTTTCTTTTTAGATAGATCCAGTCGGAATCCCAGCTGCTACAGGCTGAGTTGGTCCCACTAAGGCAGTGAAGGTTCACAAGTTTATGCTACTTGAGCATCTGCTGCTCTGTCTCCACGTGGAGTGTTTGCTAGGGATCAATACCATGTTATCTGGTTGCTGAAGGAGGACCTGGAGTATGTGGCTCAAATTTTATTACATGTTCATGGTTGCAGGGAACAGCAGGTTTCTTCAGACAGCTCAGCCATCACCTGCAGCCTTCGCCGTGTGCATACCACCCCCAACACAATGACCAACCTTAGCGTCTCAAGTGTGGCAGTCCCCACAGAGTGCCTGGTCTGCTCAGAGCTGGCCTTGCTCATCCATTTCTTCCCATGCCAGCACAGTATTGTGTGTGAAGGTAAGTCCATTCTGGTTTTTTCCTTTTTAAATTTTTCTTTCCTGTTCCACCACATAGCTTCCCTAGCTGGACTCTCATAAATCAAGCTCTGTTCAGACACAAAGCTATTGTGCTGTTTGTGTCCTGAAACAACCCCAGCGTGATTTCAGCACCACTGTCTTATCTAAGATGTCCAAAGCTATCTATGAAAAGCACAGAATGTTCTGACTACCTGCTGATTGGGATCCCAGGCAGCTTTGCTTGTGCTTATAGATGCCCTGGATAATTCAGAAGGAAAGCCAGATGTTTCAGTTCTAGCTGGCAGTGCTTTATCCTTCAAAAACCTCTTGAGAAGGATTTCCCTTTTCTCTGGCTTTTGTCACTGGTTTGTGTTTCAATTGTTTTAACGGCAGCCTGCGCAGACATGTCAGCAAGTTTGTTATCTCGCAAGGCACTCACAGTCTGACCAGAGGGAATTTGGTAAGGACTGTATGCCAGAGCTGCATCCTTTTCCTTCAGAGCCAAGTGCTGTTTTGGTCCACGGTGCAGCAGTTCCAGTAGCACAAAGCATTGGGGACATAAAGGTGTTGTATTTGCTACTGGTGTAGGAAGGACTAAACCAGGAGGCTCAGGATGTAGCTCAAAAAGAAGGTGGTGTCCTAATTTCTGTGCAGAAACAATCTCTTAATCATCCAGTGAGGTCTCAGGTTGTTCAAAGCGGATGTTCTTGAGTGTGTCATTTTCCTCTTGATTCTGGCATCAGTGAGCTTAATTGTAATCTCTTCTTGTATCATTCATGGTAGAATGCTCCAGGAGAATGAAGAAGTGCATCAAATGTCAAGTGACAATAACCAAAAAACTGAAACAAGGTATGTTTGCTGTTCCTACTGTTAAATGCTGTGGGAAGGGTCCTGCACAGTGTTAGTTTGAGCAGCACCAATCAACAGTTTTCAGTGAAATAAGCATAAGGAAGGGAGTTGATTTTGTTGTTGTTGTTGTCGTTGTTTTGTTTGCGGGGCGGGGGGGGGGGAGGGGGTTGGTGCGTGTGTGTGCTTGTTGCATTGACCATCTTTAAGAGAGGAAAAGGTAGATACTCTCAGGTCTCATGGGCCAAGCTCAAGCTGTGTAGACAGGACATTTGAGGAAACTTGTCCTGTGCCTGGCTTATTTTATGTACTGAAAGCAAATATCAGGTTTTCCACATGTCAGTCTAACCGTTTTCACAGGTGGTGATTTAACAGTGAAAAACTGTGAGAAAGGAAAAATTATGTCTTGTGAAAGCCTTGCTTCTTCCTTGGCTGAAATTACAGTGCCTGTGCAGGACTGGCATTAGCCAGCTATCCAGGAATCATTGAGCTGGATTGTTTTGATAAAGCTCTTTAGCCCAGTTTTAAACAGATTGTCTCCTGCCCACATTGCTTAGCATCCAGAATGAGCAATGTTATGCATGTCAGCAAGCTAGAAGCAGGTTTGCACTTGCCTTCGAATTAATGCAGGCTGCCCACTGAAGCTTTTTCCATAGCAGTTGCGATAGTTGATGCCTTCCTAGCTGAGATGACTCTTAGGGCAAGTGCACATGAAAATGAATTGCATGTCCTGCTGCTCATGGCTTAGTATTGTGGGCTCCTTTGTTGGAGTCAGGCTGTAGTTTTGTGACTTGATGCCTGGACAAAAGCATAGAGGAACCAAGAATCTGTCACATGACATTGGACATATGCAGCTGGCAAAGACAGAAATCCACTTTGGAACTCCATAATGCAAAAAATAAGTTTACCTGACAGTAGGCAGGAGCATTGGTCTTTCCTACAGACTGGTGACAAAATAATGATGAGAATTCTGAATGAGACATTTGCATGCAGATTTCTGCTGGAGGAGGAACATCAAGGTCTCTGAAAATATCAGCAGGACTTCCCTATCAGTGATGTCTTCAGTGTTTGCCTTTAGCAAGCTCCCTGTCCCCAAACTTGCTTCACCTTTATGGATTTGAAATCACTTCTTGCACCACTGAAGTGCAACTAATTGCAGAATGTTGGGGAAAGGGTCATCTACATTGAAGTGTAAAGATACCTAATCAGAGATTGAGGAGCAGAAGATGAACAGTGGGCTGTATTAAGCTGAAACCAGGAGGAGTCTATTTACCTAAGCTGGCAGTTGTCCAGGATTTGGGGTTCTTCCATTTCATAGAGTTGACCAAATGACTCTATTTGTGTAGCTTCATGTATGCGAAAGTCAACGTTAAGTGATGTCAGATGGTTTCTTCTTGTTTTACCATGTGTGTCCTGAAAGACTTGACCAGAAATTTGAATCCAAAATGTGAACAGGAGGTTGAGAGAACATAGTACTCACAGCACTGTAAGGATTCCTGGACTAGTATGGCAGAGCATCACAACCAGCATTGAATGTTTTTACTTGAAGGTAGCAGCAGCACATTACAGAATGCCAAGGCAGGACGTTTCAGTTGATGTTTTGTTTCCTTTAAAAAAACCCAAACGAACAAACCCAAACAAAACCACGCACGCTCACACGCACACAAACGAGCTGAGCAACTAAATGAAGGAAAGCCACACTGGCCAGTCTGTAAAAGCATCATTATTTGAGGAATCCCCGGATAAGGCTCAGTGAAGAGAGTTTAGTCTGAACTAATTGCTACTCTTGAGGGGCAGAGTCTAAAGAGAACCTGCATGAGGCAGAGCACACTAGTGACTAACTCTCTTCCTGCTCTCCACCCCTGCAGACAGCACCGAGGTGGAGTGCAGCCCAAGCTCTGAATCCACAGATCAGAGGAAGCTCATGGAGGAGCTGCAGAACCGCTACCGGCAGATGGAAGAGCGCATCACCTGCCCTATTTGCATCGATGACCAAATCAAACTGGTCTTCCAGTGTGGACATGGCTCTTGCCCAGACTGCAGCACAGCCCTTACTGTCTGCCCCATCTGCCGGCAGGCTATCCGGGAGAGGATTCAGATCTTTGTCTAAGGATATGCTTGCTTCCCTTCCCATTCCCACCTCCCTCCTTTACTTCCTTTTTGTTTGCATTTTAGATGAGAAGCACTAGTCAGGCTGATGTGTTTGGCTACCTACAAAGCCATCCTGAAAGAGAGGGAAGCAAATAACTAATGTGACTTGGGTGGAGGTGGAGGGAGTCCCCTCTGCTTCCAATGTCGTAAGGCCAAGGAGCGGTGCTTGAGGGCAGGCAGCCCCCTCGCCCGGTGCTGCTGATCCACCAGAAAGACCTGAAGTAAGGAACGCTGACCTGTCTACTGAAGGCATAAGAGACTTTCAGACCAGAGGCGAATAGACTTCCATATGCAGATGTTTTCGACGGCATCCAACTCCGGTGACTGTATCATGTCTAGTGCCCTGCGGCGTCAGGTTTGCAGCCTTGCATTGCTCTGAAAGGAGATGCTGTAGGAGGATATACCTTATACCTTGGCAGGCAATGGCAAAGCATACACTTGCACTGCATGTGAGGAGATATCGGAGGAGATCAGTCACAGCGTCAGTTCTCCCAGATGCCTGTCAGTGGTAGGGAGGTAATGTCCTAAGACAGCATGCTCTCTGATCTAGTACTTACGGGCTCAACAAGAACTTGGACTGACAGAGGCAAATCTGGGTGTAACGAGATCCTAAAGACAGAGTGTGTGCCTTAGAGATGAAGTAGTGAACACTGATTGGAGAAAATATGTTGTTGCAACAAATATTTCTAACCTCTAAGTGACACTCTTCTTCCATTATTTTTTTTTTTTTTGGCACAACTGTGTGTTCAGAGACTCTTGAGCTTTCTATCCATAATGCCAAAGGCAGGTGTTAAATACTCCAATCAAAGTGTAAAGAAAATAAATAGTAATAATTAAGACATGAGAAAAAGGGATTTCATTTTTGTTTCTTTGTTTTGCAGCAAAACTTAATAAAATAAAATATATATTTTCCTGAGCATTAAAATGAATGTACAAACAGTAGCTGAAATACGGATCCAGCTGTATTGTGTTTTCCAACTGTCTGACTGAAGAAATATTATCCACTGAGTCCATCCTGTAAAGTAACTGTTGGTGGAAGTGGCAACCTGTAAGGGCTAGTGTGCCATGAGTGTGTGTATGTATACATACGTGTTTGCGTGTGTGGTGTATATCTTTAATGACACAATTATACATAAGCATACTGTTTGTTACATATTGCAAGCAATGTTTAAAACAGCAAAAGTATTGTGTTCCTCTATTATCTTTGTTCATTAGCAAAGAGGTGGCAAATCTTTTAAAGAAATTTTTAACTTTGTGGAATATATATGGTAGTTACAGGAATACTTATTATTTCTTCATAATCCCTTGATGTGAGAAAGTCTTGTGTCACAACCTCTGACTCCTATAGATAATCTTTGTCAAAATACTCACTTGGGGCTGTTACAGTTTCAGTGGATTTTTTTGAGCTCTTGAAAATGGATCAGATTTAACCTGTAAATTATTTGGTTGAGTTAGATTTAACACCCAAATAACTAAAGTTGAATTTCAGAATCAGCTTTGGTAAAAATAAGAGGTGCAGATACCCATTTACATATTTCCTAGAAGTTCATGTTAGTGTAAATTCCTTTGGAATAAACCAGGCATTTCCCCAAAATGTTTGCTATATTGTGGTAGGGCAGCAGTAGAAAAGTACTGTGCAAAGGCTATTTTCAAAGAGTACAAGACTGAGCCGTCTGTATAACGTAAGAGCTGCTTTAACCGCTATTTGGTGCAAGTCAATAATTTTCCAGACTATACATTACCACAACCCCATGTTAAGCGTTTTTTTTTTTTTAAATGTAGTTCTTTCACAGCCCTCTACATCAAATCCAAAAGCAGTTTACTAAAGGTAAAACTGATCGATACTTCATCATGTGTGTTTAAATGTATATGTGTGCTGCCCCTTGGGGAAGAGGGGACAGATATGGCAAACTGTTCAATATCTGTTGCGTTATTCTTGTTTCTTACGCCTAAGGTGTTAGTTTATACAGGGAAAAACAACAGGGAGCATCTGCTTCTTTTTTTTTTAATAATTTCTTTGGATACTAAATGAAGAGAGGCTTCCAAGTGTTTATTCTCCCTAAAGGAAAAAAAATTGTAGGAAGACTGCAGCCTTTGACTTCCAAGCTGTGCAGCTGTTGCAGAAAATGGAGATGATTTCCCCCCCCCCCCCCCGCCCCCCAGCTAATGAAAAGAGATTTTGTAGGGAAAGAAGAGCTCCCCTCAATTTTATGTTTTAATTTTTTAAAATACAAGTCCCATTTCAAGATCTGATTTTGTTTTCATATCTGAAATTCATTGTGTGGCCAAACTAGAGGTGGAATTTTGCACAGCTTAATATACCTGCCTAAGAACTACAGAAATGGTTTGTAAACATAGTGTTCAAGTTGGGAGTATATTCTTTCACGTCCCTGTTCCTGCTGCGGTTGGTTTTGAGGAGCAAGAGTTGAGCTGTTAAGCACCATTTTGACCCTTTCATTTTCCTAGTAAGAAGAAGGGAATCGCTGCACCACAACAGAGAAGAAACAGGATGGTCAGTGGAGCCACAGGAACAAGAGATAACAGAAGGCAAGCGGATGCTCATGTGTGCCAGGTATGTTTTTGGCAAGCTTTGCCCCCCATGACAGGCTCAGCTCCGTGGGAGTCTGATGCTTTGGAGTGGTGAAGAGGGTTCTGCTGTTTTACCTTTCCTGATAAGCCTGCTTACATGGAGGGCCAGGATCAGAGAGTGACTTGTGGCCAATTGAGTGCCACGCTGGGTGAAACAGTTACCTTTGCGTACTTGCTAGTTCATCATCTAGTTCATGTGTAATCTGGTCTGTACTCTCAGCCTGCAAAAGAGTTTCTCTGCTCTAATACAGGCTTGAATCTGAAGTATGAGAAGAAAAAGATAACTGTAGTAAGCGGGAAAAGAGCCAAGAGCCTGAATTGAGATTAGGAGCTGCATTAAATTTAGCTAGAGATGGAGAGAGGAAAGGAGGGGGCAAGGTGGGGGAAGATGTTCCTCCCTTTTCTCCTTTTGCTACCCATTGGTATTCTTGCTGGTTGTAGAACAGCGAGGGCTGAAGAGAGGCAAGGAGGCATCAGAGCAGCAGGCAAATGCTCCTTTAAAGACAAAAGATAAATATTGTCATTAATTAATCAGTGTGGATAGTGAGTAACTTTCTGCTTGATGCTTATTACCGGTTGGTCTCCCATGAATGAGATTGACAGGTCTTCCGCAAATTTGCTGGGGACTTCCTTGTTTTCACTGGGGCTTCTGCCATCTCCTGAAATGCAGCTCTGTATGTTGCAGCAATGTACAGCAATGGTTTTGAAAGGGAAAGATCCTGCTGAGTCTTTCTGGTGTAAAATTTTAAATATAAGACGGCAGCTTATCTCATACTTGGAACTAGGGTTTCTAAGGCACTTCGTTTCGAAGTGAGGCAGAAACTCCACGTTTTACAGACAGCATGAGACTGAGGGAGTAGAGGGAGGGAGATTGCTCAAAAGGCAGAGTCAGGAGGAGAACCAATCTCTCCTTTGATTATGTTCCCACTAGTCCATTCTGCTCCCAGGATTTCAGGAGGCTTGGTCCATCCAAAAAGAATTACAGATTATTAATATAGCCCACCAAACAGCAACAGCAAAAATATCCCCGCCCAGGGAAGCAATTCTTACTCTGTTATGGATGCGCTTTATTATCTGTGTATTGAGAAAAATCTCTCCCTCGCTTCATTCCTGAAATTCTACTCGCTACGTGGCCATGACTGGACTGCTGAGCTTCTGACTAGAGTCAAGACCGTGTCTCTTTGGTAACAGAAGGTCAGGCCAGTACAGGCACTTTTGTGAGCTGCAGCTCCAAATTGACAGTTAAGCAAAATATTCCGTTTTCTTTGCCAGCTGGATGAAGCCCTTGTTTTCAGCTCATTTGCTATTCAGTGGACCATGGATTTTTCTAGGAACATCAGCAGATGCTGATCACGAGGGGCTGCATGATAGAAAGTGGGAGAATGCTTGGGGACTAAAGAACATTCTTCTTCTCCCCCTCCCTGGGGAATGTTGCTCCCTGCTACAGCAGATATGCTCCTTTTTAGTCTGTGACCCATGGAAAAAGTACAATTTTTAACTGCCGTTCCCACAGGAACCATGCAAGAATGTCGGGTTGGTTTTTTCCCCCCAAGTTGTGAGATGAAGGGATAAATATGTAAGTGCTTTTTAAAATAAGAGCTATATGAGGATTTGCTAATTCTTTTCACATGGGCCACCAAGGAGCCAATATGTGGTAAATCACATTCAGCTGTGTGCACTCCCCCTCCCCTGCCTGCGGCCTGGATTTGGACTGGTGCCCTAGGGATGAAACGCTGATGCTCATGCCTTGAGTCAGATGTTAGGTCCTTCTCCTTTCCCTGTCTTGCCCACCTCCACGTAGAACTCCCAGGTCACAACAGGGGAAGCTAATCGGAGCAGTTTGTTGCAATGCTGAATAATAGGCACTTAATCCGTGAATAAATAAGAGGTTTCATAAGAGGCGAGATTCGTTTCGGATAGTCCGACAGCTGCAGTTGTAGCACTAATAGTTGTTCTCTGTGTAGCCCCTCTTAGCATGAGTATAGGTATGTTGTAATAGATTGTTCTTGCGTTGTTTTGGGGACTTGAATGAAGCGGTGCCAGTGTGCTTCCCAGCCTGCTGCACCAGGGCTACCTTTCCTCTTAAATGTGGCAAATGTAGCAGAGAGAACCATTTAGAAATAGCGCTGAAAGTAACGTTTAATGTTAACAATAAAGAGGAGGAGAGAAATGCTAAGAATAATCCATGGAAGTGAGAAAGTATTTATCTTTGAGCTAAAACTTGCCCTTGGGAATGTAGCCATATGTTGCGTGTTATACAGCAGCCCCGCTTTAAACTAAACATTTCAGCAGTTAAGATTGAAAAGAGCACAGAAAGACCGAGGCGATTTAACAAGGCAAGTGTATTGTGTTGCGCAAATGATCCAATCCTTTATGTTCTCTGTAGTCTCTAGTTGACCACTGTAGGTTTCATGCAACATTCATTCCCTTCTGACAGCTGTTTAGAGCCTGCTTTTTCATGTGACATTTATTGCATGCAGACATCTCGGGATATGCATCCCCGACTGTTTGCTTAGAAAATCCCAGCTCCCCACAAATGATATCCAGGTCCTGGTCACTGCTGCTAACAGCATGAAGACAAAGCAAAGTCAGTTCTGTACCCTGCCTTCCCTTCCTATTCCCCATTACACCATATGGATTCCCTCAAAGTGTAATGTGTTCCATTGCTTTTAGACACTGTGCAGAAACCAAAGCCAGGAATGTTTTTCTGTTCAAATATAGTCAGGATGACAACTCACGCCTGTAGTCCAAACCAAATATCTGCACTCGAGAACCTGAGACCTCTAAAATTCATCAGAACTCCAAAGTCACAGCAGCAGTTCTCTGCACTTGTGTAAAAGCAATCCTTGCAGGGGCTCAGGCTGCCTGATAAAGCACAGAGAGTATTTTCAGCTGTTGGAAAAGACAGAGATAAAACTTAGTCATAGTTCAGACTAACTTCTTGCCCTTGTTACAGGGCAACACTGGCTC
The DNA here is from genome assembly GCF_000737465.1 of Haliaeetus leucocephalus. Classification (NCBI taxonomy): domain Eukaryota; kingdom Metazoa; phylum Chordata; class Aves; order Accipitriformes; family Accipitridae; genus Haliaeetus; species Haliaeetus leucocephalus. The sequence goes on from NW_010972992.1 coordinate 7,004,068, forward strand.
CCAGAAGGGAGTCTGGGGAGTTGTCTGAAGCATCTGAAAGAGGCTTAAATTCTGACAAGTGCTGTAGATTTGAGGCCACTGATGGCTGCATGTGAGAGTCCTTTAAGTACAAGTCTCTCTTGGGAAAGCCATGATACTCTTAACCCAGGGCAGAGAACACGGATGAAATGTCAACAGATGTGCACTCTGGTCCTGATAATCCTTAAAATATCTACAGAAGAGAGCTGTGCTTGAAATTTAACAATGACAGTATTAATGAACTAAGTATAAACCTGAAATTTCACTTTTTACCAGCAGTGACACTGAGGATTCTGGCCAGAGCTTGTGCACCAAAGAATCCAGATGCACAGTGACTTTATCAGAGGCATTGTTAGTGTGCACAGCATTAAGTTCATGTGTCTCCCTTAGCTCCGCAAGTTGCATCTGTAAGTTCTGAATACCTCAGCATAACAGCTTTCCTCATCTGACTCTCATTGCTATAATAACTGAGGTTTGTCTTGGCCTTACTGCTGAGCTGGTTTCTGAGCAAATACTTGGCTTAAATTTTAAAAGTTTTGAAAGCATTCTGCAGCCAGTGGTTTGGTAAAGTTGGATGCACAGGCACTGAATTTTTAGGTGGATGGGCACAGTGCATTCCTACCATATTTTCTCCCTTCTGATCCATCAAGGTATAACCTGCTTGCTACCTTGACAAGGAAGCAGGATCCTAAATGTCTCAGAGGTCACAAATCATCTCTGCAGCTAAAGATTCCCATTCACCCACCACATGCGGTGCAAGAAGATAAATGGCTAATATACAGTACGGTCTCTTTCCCCATTCAGAATACTTCAGTAACTCATGGAAAAAGCCTTGGCTGTGCTAACCTTTAGTAGCTGCGTGAAGAAGTATTCGGAAACAATGAGGTCCTCAAGAATGCGCTTTCTCTAAAGTGCTAGATACTAACTTTGGGCAAGGGGGGGGGTCTGAGCTGAGATATATTTTACAAAAACTTTTACTTTCTTTATGTTGGGATGAAGGAAATTCTTAGTTCCCTCAGGCTATGTGGTTGAGTTCTCAGTCTGTGCTTTAAAACTCAGGTTCATGTAGTCATCTTCAGAAACAGTAAGGTGCTAACTGAGTACTTGGAAGATTTCACATTCCTGCTCTGCCAGATTCCGTGCTTGACCTCAGGCAAATCTTTTCTCCTCCACAGTACTGTGGGCCTTAAGCTGTAAAGTGCAGATAATAGCACTGCCTTACCTTCAAGACTGATGTGAGATTAAATGCTCTGGGAGATTGTGAGATGCTCAGACACTCTGGCGAGAGGAGAGGGCATATGTAATAGTGCATAAGTTAAAATATTTTCAAACGCTGCTGACTTTTACTAGCTGTATAAAAGGTGGATGCATTTAATGCTGTTAGGCAGTTCCATGACTGAAACTCAATGTTCTTCCAGCACTGTGTTTGCTGGCAGTATTTTTCTTTCAAGCCGGTACTGCTTTACTGGAGAAGATCTCTTGGCTGAAGTTTTTGAGCCCCATTCCAAGGCAGGTTTTTACTTCAAGACTCCCTTCGCAGTCAGTCTTTCTGCAGATGTGTTCTTGTCTACAGACTCTGACAGAAACTTGTTCAGGGGACTTGAGACACTGGTAAGTTTAGGAGTGTGTTGTTACAAGTTTCTCACTTCATGATGTGGTCTACAGCTCAGACCACAAACGGAGGTGCATTTGCACCACTCTTTGGAGCTCTGAAAAAAGCTCTTTTTCAGAGTGCTCACGCACAGGCATGTTTCATTCTGCCGGCTGTGCTACTGGGGAAGAGGTGTAACTATCCCTAGAAAGTTGCAGCTCACAGCTGAGATGAGCCAATATCTCAGACTGCTGCAGTTGACTGCTTTGGTCCACAGGAGTTAGAGCCCAGTACCGTTGCTTTCTGCTCTTTCTCTTCCTCCTAGTTCCAGCTTTCCTTTGTAATTCTGTCCATAACTTCCTTCCATGTTACTCGTTATTCTATCCTTCTCCTGGTATCTGAACAACTGCTGCACTTTGTCTACTCTCTGCAGAAAGTATGTTTTTTCTCGGGGGGGGGGGGGGAGCTTGGTGAAAATTGAAAAACAAAATTTTCATGAAATTGTACATGAACTCATTGGTCATCCTTATTCTGAGTTGTTTAAAAGCTCCAGGCCAGGTTTAGTCTGAAAATACATGAAACATAAAATGTTGCAAGCTTGATTATGAACTAGGGAAAAAAATTCGAATGAAACCATTTTTCATTATTAAAAGTGCAAGAAGTTTCTGAAACCTTTCAGATGCTTCGGATATCCCCTAGGAATGTTTTATACTAGCTGGCAACAGAACTACCGCCTCCCTGCCATTTGCTTGGGAAACTAGGAGATTGCACAGTTCCTTTTCCTCTCTCTGGTCAGAACTGTTTAGCCAAGGACACCCCACCTCAGGAGCACTGAGTATCTAGCACTTAGTGACCAGGCAGAAAAGTGCAGCTATTTCTGAAAACCTGAGAGTTTCTGAGTAAGCTTTTTCAAAAAGTCCTGAACTGACTTCTTGTCTGTAGCCTGGAGATGCCTTAAAGAACCTAACAGCTTCGGACAAACTGACCACTTCTCCAGGTCAGTCTTTCTGATGTGCTCAAGCTAAGGTGCCCCAAATCAGTAAGATTCTGAAAATACTTGTCTTTCTCAGCATGATAACCCTTGACTGGGTAGCTCCCAAGTACACAAGAAATTTGCAGTTCAGTTGCCAAGTTTCATGGAAGAGGGAGTTGATGTTTACTTTTCTCTGAGTTTGTAAACTCCCTGACCAGAATTTCCTAAGCAGAGAAGCCCTGCCTGCCCTCTCACAGCATCTCATTTTTCATTCTGCTCCTGAAGACAGCCCTTGACAAATGACAGCTCTTCTAGTGTTAAGCATCCCTAATGAAACATTCCAAGGGCATGATGCTGGCTTCTGGATTCCTTTTTTCTGCCCCCTCCCCCAATTTTTTCATTACATAAAGCTGACAACTGCAGATTGGTCCTCTGTTGATTATACAGTTAAAAGAGTTCATGTCCATCCCAGCTTGTTTCACTGCTGCTTTTCCTCCGCCAGCCCAACTTTCAGCTGCAGTAATATGATACCACTTGGCAGAGGCTAAGAGAATCTTTGGCACATTGGAAACAGGCTTAATGTAAAGTCTACTTTTTTTTTTTATTTTTTTTTTTAGAGCTTTTTGAAACTCTAGTGGTTCTGCACAACTTTGGCAGTGACTGCAGGGCTGCTCAGAAATACTCCAAATGCAACTGTGAGCAAAAGGATTACCAATGCATTCTGTGAAGAGAATGTCTTAATATCTGTCACATCTCCCTCTAAAAAGTATTAAAGAACGACATGGATCAAGTAGAGCAACTTTCTGCAGACAGAAGGAAGAGCTTCCTCTCAGTTGACAAGAAAAAGAGCAATAGCTGTAGAACCATTGTGGGATTTTTATGCATATTCCCTGTGGTGGCTTTGCTGGCTATTGTGGGAGATCCAGCTGGAGCTGCAGTTCAGAAAAGTCAGGTAGGAGAAAGGATCTAATTCTCAAATGCTTGAAAGGGGAGTGGGGATATCAAATATATGTACATGTGTATTCTTTTTAGAAGACGGATACATTCAGGTAGCAATCTAAACAATATATAAATAACTGTTAAAGCAACAAGTTCTGTTTATGGCTGTTTGAGTCCCTTTTTGCAAAGGATCCTAGAAGGTAATTATGCATCCAAGTAGAATCAGATTATTAGAGATGTGTATGCAGCTTGCAGACAACCAAACAGTGAATGCACAAAAGGTTTGGGTTGTTTTCCCTCGGAGCTTTGGCTATTCTTCTTGAGCACCTCTGCTTTCCCAGCCTGGTATGATGTGGCATGCACATATTCTGACTTCCACAGCAGCTGAACTTTCCTAGAAACTCCAGAGGCAGAGCTCGTAGTGTAGGATCTAAACTGGGAGTTAATGCGGGACCTACAGAAACTATGAGCTGGTATTAACTCTCTTTCAGGGTCCATCCATTAGCAAGATATGCTGGGACAGATCAATATTCAGGGGGAACTCTTGGAAGGCTCTGGGAGTCTCAGAAGCTGATCTCAATTTTTGCTTTTAGATTAATTTTAGCTTTTAATTTTATAAAAAACCAATCTTCTCTAAGCGCTCACATCCTTTCCTGCTCTTTGTGTTTATGAAGATCCTGGCAATAACATCCCTTGTTTGCATCACATGCTCAGGGCTCTTATTAATTGGTACTAAGTCACAGAGTTCTGTTACTGTTTAGTTTATGAGAGGGGAACTGCATGACTAGGAGAGAGAGGGGAATGAATTACATTCATTACCACTCAATGAAGTCAATTAATGGGGGTCTGACTGCACAGGGCGGATAATACAGAGTAGGGATGTTGGCCAGTGTCTGCCTTTATATACGTTGGTGTCTGTTGTAGTTGTTGAGAGAGAGAGAATTGAAACACCTGTCCTTCTAGTACCTCCCAAGCTTTTTGAATGTTTCAGACCTTAACCCACAGTCGAATGGGTTTCCTCCTGGCAGCAGCTTACCTCTTCTCCAGTTCTGAGTATTCCCATAGTCTTGGTTATTTGGCATCCAGACAGGACCTTTGATCCAAATTATACTGTGAAATTTTTAACTAGGTCATTCCATTTCTGTCAGAATCCTACATCTGAGCTACAGCCTATGTGTGGTACCCCACCCTTCCCTGATTCATTTTGCAACACATTCTTAATTAAAAGCATCCTGTTGCAGCAGTGGTAGGTAGAACAAAGACTGAAGTAGAACAAAGACTGAGCAGAATGTTTGAGCAAGAGAACTCAATGCTCTGCACCTTTCTTGATCTAGTGGCTAGGCCAGATACAAGTTTCAGTGATTGCTGTTGGGCCTGAGTCGCCCTTACTTTCTTTTGTATTTTGAGGATAAGCTGAGTAGGGACAGATCATTCCCCCCCCCCTGCCTTGCTTCTTCAGCACTTGTGGCCTTAGGGTTTTAAGCTCAATGGCTGTAGAGAAGACAAGAATTTTTCTCCCATGGGGCTGCAGGAGTTTTCCTTGTAGAAGGAGAAGCCAGCAGGCTGTTTCTGACTGTCTCATTTTCGTCTGCTGATACCCAGGGGGCTTTAAGAAGAGCCTCAGGATTTCGCCCTGGTGTAATTTAATAGCCCAGTGGCAGAGGATACAGAATGCGCAGTGTCTGTTACTCAGCCTATGCAGCTTACAGCTCAGCGCATTCTCATAAACTGGAAATGGCACCAGTTGGGCTGTGAATTATAGATGCTAGAAAGCAAATGCACTGCGTGTTCTGCTGGCTTTGCTAAGGAGCAGGAGCGTTGATTGCAAGGATAGACAGCTACTGAAGAGTGTTAATACCTTACCTCATCCCATCACAAGTTATCAGGTCTCCTGAGTCAGAGCCCATGGACTGACTGAGAATTCACAGTACTAGCAATCCTGTGCTATTCCTGACTGATGCCAGAATGAATGTGTAATCAGCCCCAATACTGGCAAGGGATCGTAGAGAAAACAACAAAGGCAGAAAGGATTTGTCTTAATTCTACCCTACTTGAAAGAACTGCAAAAAAAAAAAGGGAAAATATCTTATTAACCTGTAATTATGAGCTAATCTTCTCCAGGCTTCTCTTACAGCTCCAATAGATTGTTGACACACAGGTTGGCTGATCCTCCACCTTGTCTGTGCTGCTCAAAAGGATGCAAAATTTTCCTTTCCTATCAAGGGAAAATGGCATTCTCAGAGTAGAATCAGAGGTAGAAGCCACTGGAGGTGAAGGGAGAGGGACAACAGCCAGTGTACTTGCATCACGCATGCCTTAGTGAAGAAGGGGCTAGGCCTTGAGCTGAGCAAGCCACAATGTATGGGTTCATCAACCAGATCCCTTAATACAGCAAAGTTGCAAAGGTTAAAAGGGAAAAGTGATCCTGTGTGTTCTTTCATTAGCAAATTGGCATCTGAAGGCTCCCAGAAATGCTATCAAATACCCTGCCAAAAGCTTGCAACTTCGAAGGCAAGGTATTAGTTAACATCTGTCTCATAGGTGATGTTCTATGGCCCTTGTAATTCCTTACATTCAAAGACTATGCTGATTTCAAATTGTGAGACAGACCTACAGCTGAGATGGAAGAAAGACTAAAAGGCTCTCCTTGTAGGAAAGAAAGATACTGAGATCAGAACAAGATAGAAGCTAGTATGGCTCACAGACCTGAGCAAAAAGAGACTGGTTTCCTAGGATAGAGTCCCTCAGCCTGTTAGCAGTCACAACTAGCTGTAGTTAAGGAGAGGTGCTAATGATTTGGGCCGTATCTGGCAGCTGTTGCTTCGGGCTTCTTGTCTTTTCTTGCTGTTGGCTTGCTGTGAGACCAGGGATATGCTGTTTTGACTCTCAGCCTCAGTTCTTCCATGACTGAAATGAAGACAGCTCTTGCTTTCTATAGAATGTGCTGTGAGGCTGAACAGACTTGTACTGGTGCAGCTTTTATAACGTTGCCACTATACATATCGCTTAGTAAGTCTTGGTGCCTGTGGAGCAAAGATGACCCAGAGATACTCAGTGTCTTAATCCTGAAAAGGGAAGGCAGAGCAGGTAGACTTCCAGAGAACCGTGTTGGGTCCCATTCTTCTACCTCCACTACTCAGGACTGAAAGGCTTTTATAGTTTGAGTCAGACGTGTCACGAAATATGATGTCTTTTACTGTATGGTGGCTTTAAAAGCACTCCAGGGTTTCCAGGGCTCCTATTTACTTTGAAGGCATTTCAGATCCACAATGCAGCTTTATAAAGAGCTCTCTGCACAAAGGGTTGCCTGTTTTACTCATTTGTCCAGTATTTTATTTCTTCTGTGGTGAGGCTGAAGAGCAATAGCAAAGTGAAAAGGAAATGAAAACTTTCCAGGAAGAGCTGCAGCACTCACTGTGGCCAGAAGCCTACTGAGGCCTCATTTCTGCTCCATCTGTGCCGCATTCCAAGAGGAGAGCAGAGCGGCTGCAGTGCCCTATTCTGGAATCATGCAGCAGCTCAAGGGAGCCCACAGCCCTGATCCTCTGTGATCCAGTGTTGAGGAGTGCTGCTCCCTTCCTTTCCTCGTACGTCTTGATCTAAGACACGCCCCAAGAACTCCTCACAGCGTAGCCCCTCTTTTGCTCTGTCTTGGTTTTGTTCAGCACGCTCAGAACAGGCATGCTTTGCAAAGCACTGACTAGCTGACGCGCTAGTCTTGTCTCCTGGACGCCCATAAGAGAGTACCAGTTTTGCTCCCCAGCCTCCACGTGCCCCATATCTAGTAGTTTTTCTTTTACACTGTTCAATCCTGCAGTCTCTCCCATCTCTTTCAACCTGCTGTTTTATCTTTTAAGGAAGATGCCACATCACCTGGTCTTCATGGAGTGAGTGTCTCTGCTTTGCACAGTCCAACTTTCCCACCTCGGCCTCCAGCAAGGAGAAAACGATACACGATCACACCAGGACACTTGAAATGGGACCACTTCAACTTGACATACAAGTACGGACTTGCATTAGCCCTAAGAATTAGCCTTTTCTGTCACTGGGGTCTGAGTTTTTCCTGTCACGGGTATAGATATTTACCATATGAACATCACTAATCTATTTGCTAATGAATGGATAGCTGCTAAAGCTGCTCTAAAGTAGGAAGTATTTTTACAAATGCTGCACCTCTCATGTCAGCTATGGATCGTGCAAAGCATTGTCGTTGCATTAGAAGCTAGTAGCACATAATGGCTGTGTGCTGGGGCTACTTATAGTAAAACTAACTGTTCAGGGACAGATTCAGGCTTCAGATAGATAGGCTTCCCAGAACTAGGGACTTCCTTCAGAAGGTAGTGAATTGAATACTAACTCTGTCATGCTTGGTATTTTTAAAAGAGTTCTGTATGAACCTAAATAATCACTGAGGGAAATAGCTATTGAAAGGTTCTGTGATTTCAGGAGGACAGAGCTCTGTTAGTGCTGAGAGCTTTTGGGAAACTCTTTCTCCCTGTTGTCTTTGGGAAAGGATGCCAACTCTTAGATTACTAACAAATAAACAATAAAAAGCCCTTGGCAATTCTAGGGTGAGTGAATGTTAACCCTAATATTTTCAGATGTTTCTGCCAAGGAGAAGTGGCTGTCCAGATTACTGATTTCCAGCTGGGTTTACCGCTGCTCAGAACCAGCAGCATGCCAGCAGTACCATACAGCTATAGAGTGGTCTGGTTTTGATAGGATGGAGCTACGTAAATGTGCAGTGCTAGTACTACTTTCAACAAGCAGGCTGTTCAGAGCCAAAGCTGATGGAATCCTATGGATTTTCACACTGAACTGTTTCTCGTTGCTGTCCGTCTTTACTGCTACTGCTGGCAGAAGGCAATGTCGCTCCTGTTTGGTGTTTAGCCTTGGAGCAGCTCTCTTCCTTACTTTAGCAGTGGCTGAACAGCCCCTGAAACCATCCAGAGCGATGGGCTGTGGTGGCAGCATCCTGAAAAGATGCTTTTTCTCTCTGGGAAAATATTAATGGTATTGTTGAGTATTTTTCAGGAGAGCTAAGATGAGCTCAGACAGAACAAGGTTCAGGGAATCCCCTTGGAAACAGTTTCATAAGATGAGCACTGGCAGGTAGAATCAGACTGTCACGGGAAACCTCAGACTAGCAGGAGTCCTGGAGGTTTGACTGAAGAAAGGCCTGTTGTTCACTCCTGGCTGAGAGTCTGCACCTTCCTGGAGACACAACAGCCAAACCAGGTTTTTTCAATGTCTTATGTGATAACAAAGGTCCTTTTAATGTGGCTGCTAACTCCAGCCACTCCTGACTTTAAGGTACAGAGCAAGCCCCAAACCCGACCTCTCGAGAGCTGCAGTCACTACCTGTTAAACTGCAGTGGCTTGAATGGCAGGTCACACTGGATTTCTGAAAACACTTATAAGTGGCCTCCGGCAGCAGCAATATGTGTTGCAGCTTTTTCTTGGCATTGGGCTGAGGACATCGTTATGGAGCTGTGAGGGTCCCTCCCACGCTCTCGCTCTGGAAAACTCGACCAGACTGTGACTGTAAAGGGTGGGAGAGTTTTCTGTCACCAACAAACAGGAAAGGAAGGCATTTTGAGCTTTGTTTGCAGTGGATTTGCCTGAGGCAGCGGAGGTAAGGAGTGAGTGAGGAGGGCGAGTGGGGTGGGCAGGATGGCAGCAGCTGCATCTGTCCGAAAGCTCTGCGCTAACCCCTTTCTTCTCCACAGAAGCAGGAGGGGGAGTAGCTCAAGGTCCCCAAATGCAGGCCGGGAAGATAATTTGCAAGGTGTGGCTGATGCTGCAGTTACCTCTGTTCTCTAGGTAGCTGTAATGCCATTGGTTACACAGATTTCTCGTCGTTACTGTCGCTGGCCTTATTTGCTCGATGTGCGGTGGTGGTTGTTGCGTTGTTCTGTGGGTGATGCTGTGGTGCTGATCACTACACGTTTACTTCCCGGTGGACAGCAGGGGTTCTGCCTGTAAGCCCAGCAAAGAATGAGTGGGTGGCATGAACCTGACTCCTTCACACTGAGCAGAGAACGTATCTCCCTTTACGCTTATCCCAAACAGGCTAAGCCTCATGATAGTCTTAATTGTCCAGGTTCACGTTCATTAACAGCCTGGCTTGATACGAAACCTTCTGCTCCCTTTAGGATGTGCTGGGACGAAGGGAGAACATAAACAGCATAGCTAAAAAACAACCAGAGGGGATAGCAGAATATACACAGCTTTTCCCAATTGCTACACTTCAGGCAATTTCCTGAATGCAGATCTTCTTTTGGGACAAGGTAAGTTTCTAGGAGCCATCTATCCATTTCCATGGTTCTGCCATCCTGCACCAGTCGTTTTCTCACCATTCAGCTGTATCTGTACCTGTGGCCTAAGCAAAAAGTGCTCTCGAGTCTCCCAAGTGATGAGATTTTTTTCAAAGGAAATAACTTGTTTTACTGTCAAACTTTTGATAACCTTTGGAACCCTTTCAAAAGTTCTGCCCGAGTGTTATAATTCAGCACGTGCACATACACGGTAGCCTAAGTGTTATGAATAGGAGTTACCTAGTCTGCTGCTGAAATGCAGTTGTTTCCTCTTCTAGCAACACTGCACAACAGACTGGGAGATGTTAGGATAAAAACAGATTTCCAAGAGAACCTTGTCTAAAATGGTGTGCTTGAGGAGGGACAAAAGCTGTAGTCCGGAACATGTGATTGTAAATATATTGTAATATTGTAATATATTAGTTCCTGTGGGGGTTTTATTAAATATTCATAATATCCAATTCAAGCTATTCCTGTTTTGAACCTATTAGAGTGAATGGAAAGACTTGATTTTCTGATGCAACCTTGAGAGCCTTCAGCTGATGTTTGAGAAGGGAATGCCATTTTCCTGAAGTTGTTCTGTGTTCCTACAGAATCCTGTCCTTTCCAAGAAACCTCATAAATGCCAGGGACACACGCAAGGGACTAGCGGCTGCGTTCCGAATGTGGAGTGAAGTTTCACCATTCAGCTTCAGAGAAGTGCCACGCCACGTAGCAAGTGACTTGAAAATAGGTAAGCCTGCGCAGGCTCCTGGACTGACGGAACACTCTTGTGCATGTTAACTCCACAAGGGACTTGTGGAGTTCGGAGGCAGGAGATAGTCCTCCTCTGCTGTATGGACATAGCAGGGCCTCTTGGATGAGGAACTGGGGCATCGTTTGCCTTTAGTCAGGTACAGAAACTACTTTTAGTTGCTCTACAGAGATCTTATTATCATAATTAACACTTTCTGTGAATCTTGCAGTTGGGAAGCTTTAGGTATTTGACAAGAATTAACCCTCAAAATCTGCCACTGGGACAGGATTAGCTCTATTCCACAGATGGGGAAACTGAATATTGAAATGACATATCCAAGGTCACACAGAGCAGGTGACGGATTCCAGTGTGTTTATGGTTTTAGTCTCCCTTTTGCTGATCCTGTTGAAGCACCATCTTTTCTCTGTCCTCCCTCCCCTCTCCTTTCTTCTGCCTCTGTACCGCTATACTTCCCAAGTTTCTCAAGCCTAGAAAAATGTTAGTTCTGAGGCATTATCTGCTCAACCCCAGATGTAAATTCTTCCTGGGATTTATGGTCTGTGTGAAAGAATTATTTCCTGCGCAGATGGCAGCAATATTGAGATAACCAGCAGATTTACCATTGTTTCGCAACGTGCTCTTCACTCTCGTGTTGCATGACGCTACTTACAGGCACACCATATGCCTTCCCAGGGGTCTGTCCTGCTACTACATGTGAGCTCCAAGTGGCCCAGTTCCATTGGACGCAGGCTACGCTGAGATGCTGTCATGGCACTAGCAAAAAGACAGCAAGCCGCTATGACTATAAGGCTATCTGCTTATTTACATTTTAAATGGAACAATTACATCCTGGGGTTATCATCTCACTGTCCAACTTCTCTCCAAAATAAAGAAGAATTTCCATGTGATGTTGCAAAAAGAGCTCAGCATTCCTTTCTGAAAAGTAGACTCATTTGTGTCTGTTGGAAACAGCTCTAAATCCAGGGTCATCACAGGGCTGAGTATAGTTTGCACCACAGCCATCATTCCTGACAATTGCTTTGCATTTATTTTTCCTTTTGTGGCTCTGTAGGTTGGAAAATATGTGGGATACCATAAGAGTGGGGGTTTTTTTGTTGGTTTTTTTTTTTTTTGTAAACCACAAGTTTACAGCTGTCTGTGTCCTGGATGGCCTTACCCTGCTAGATACACTAAATCTGCTTTTTTTTTCACAGGCTTCTACTCTATCAATCACACAGACTGCCTGGAGTCTCTTATTCACCACTGCTTTGATGGAACAACAGGGGAACTTGCCCATGCCTTCTTCCCACCCAACGGGGAAATCCATTTTGATGACCATGAATATTGGATATTGGGGAATACCCGGTTCAGCTGGAAAAAAGGTAACACATGTCTCTGGGAGCGCATGATTAATGCCTGTAGGACTTTTATTTTAGTCCTTGTTCTGGGGTTTACCTAGTATGGGAAAGAGACAACAGAAATGGTTGTGATTTTCTGTAGTTTTGGAAGCTGTTGGTCTTGCTGTCATGTGACTGAACTGCTATAAGGGACCGTGTTTGGTGGCAGTGCCGTTTCTTTCTGAATATTTCAGTGGACTTACTAGTTTGGCCACATACTCAGTTATTACATGTGGCTTCTGCCCAGGCAGGTGCATCTCTGAGAAGGGCCATGTTATATTACTTTAACTTGTTGGCATGGCTCTTTACATTTTAGGTTTTTTGGGTTTGTGGGCACCTAAAAATGTCTGTGTTGCTTGCAGCTTGGTGGTTTTTTCTTCTTGTGTTTTTTTTTTTTTTTAAGTGATATCAAAACCAACTTTTAATTAAAAGCAGATGGTCCCTGACTAGCAAATTCGGTTCATATTGTATGACCAACTCAGTACTTTTTTTGAAAGTAAGATATTCTGCTTTTCACCAAATAAAAAGAGAGGAGAGGAGGTTTTAGGTGACATAGAAGGACTTTTCCTATCCTTGTTTTCCAAAGCACAGCAACAGATAACATCTAGGGACAAAGACCAGAGGGAGATGATTTTTAAAGCCAGAATGTCAGTGTGTATTAAGAAAAAACTGGTCAGATTAAATTTTGTGAAATACTCAGCTTTGAAAAGATGCCCTTCTCCATCAAACTTCTAAAGTCTGCTAACTATATCAAATGTCAATGTTTGTCAGGGAGAATAAAAATCAGAGAGTTTGGTAACAAGCCTATGCCTCGAAGTTACAGAGTTATCGGGGAACAATGTGTTTTTCTAACCTGCATTTTTCTGCAAGCAGCTGTTGAAACAAGTATAGACACTTGCAAAACTTGATTCTTAGTGAAGTTTTACTAAGATTATGGAATAAATCAGTGTCCTGAGTGCCAGTTCTGCCACTGACTCTCTATCATGGCAGTGTAACTCCAGTCTTTTCTATGGAGACAGTCCTGCAGTTGATTTGCATACAATTCAGTCACCTTTGTGAAACAGTAATAACAATTCTGACTTCAGAAGGCCAGTGTAAGGCTGAGCCATTTCATACTTGTTCACAATGATTGCTTCTCTTTCCAAAGCTAAATTAGCCTTCTTTATTGGCATAAAGAAGGATGGGAACAAAGTAGAATGAAATCATTGTTCTTCCAAGTCACGTCAGAGAGATTTAGCAGAATTCTTTAAGATCATCCAAAAAAATCCACCCACTAGGTATTCCTAGTTAATGTACTGATGAATTAAGCACACGTACAAGCTACCCCTTTCAGATCCTTTCTTTCCATAAGCAGTTGGGTTTAACACAGGAATTGTGTGAGATTCTTGTGGCCTGTAATTGTGCAAGGTATCAAGATAGGTGTTGGTAATAAATAACACCTCTTGCGAGTCATCTTTCAGTTAAAAATCCATCTCTGCTGGAAGCAGGTTTCAAGATGCTACCCAGAAACTATAGGCTATGGGGGATGCAGAGGTCAGTCAGAGGCTCTTTCAGACTGGAATATCCCAGCTAGCGGTCTCATTTCCAAACAGCCATTTCCAGTTACAGCTCAGGGCTGCGGGAACAAAGTTAGCAGAAAGCTGTCAAGAGTAAGTAAATGTTACGCAGGGCACTTGCCTTCATTTCAAACATTGCGCACTCAGAGCAGTTTTCCTGTAGTCTGGCAGTGCTGCTCTGTGTCCTGCTGTTTCAAATTAGAAGCATGTGGAAATAATTGGCTCATTTATTTGCACCCAAGCAGCTACAGAGAAGATGAAACTAGGGAAACCTTTGATAAGACCATACTGTCCTAGTGCTAAAATATTTCCTCTGGTTTTACACCAGGATTAGCAAATGTACTTTGCCACGCAGTGCCAGCTGTTTTTGTTTCTCTTCCAGGTGTTTGGCTTACAGATCTGGTACATGTAGCAGCTCATGAAATAGGACACGCCTTAGGGCTCATGCACTCCCTGAATCCCAACGCCCTCATGCACATCAATGCCACTTTGACTGGGAAAAAGACCATCTCTCAAGATGAAGTTTGGGGAATTCACAGACTTTACGGTAAGGAAGGCAAGGTTGTGCTCTGGGCTCCTCTGTGTAAAGAAGGTTTGCCTGAAGTGTCAGTTGGATCCTGTGGAGCTCTTATGGTGTTAGACCCTCATCATTTGGCAGGACTAGGCTGTAAGCCAGTGAGCAGGAGGGATCTGACTCCTTTTTATGCAAAGTAGAGCTAAAAGGAGGTGTAGTATTTCTGTTTCCAGCACTACTAGCTTCAAATGTGATAGACGGGAGGCTGGAGGTCCGTGTTCCCACCTCCCCAGATGGCAGTTCTGAGAAAAGGTTTCCGAGGGGTCAGTCCACTCTGTCCTCAGACTGCTCTGAGCAGCTCCAGCAGAGGCACAACACTGTCTGTGTTCTCACGTGCCTGGATCATTATGTCCCAGCCCAGCAACCAGCTCTGGGCATTGACTCTTTGGGCCTTTTGGACTGTGGCTTATACAAGAATAAAAGGTCAATTTTAGCCGTGGAGAGCCCTGACTTGCATTTATACATCTGCAAGCATCAGGTGCCCAAAGGAAAAGCTCATGTGCAAAGGAGGGGGGAAGGCAAACAGCTGTTAATTACTCTTTTGGCTGGATTCAGAAGTATTAATACATGACAAAGCTCTCTGCAAACCAAACAGGCTGTGGCAAGATTCTCTCAAGCTCTGACACGTTTGCCTGCTACTCTTCAAATGTGAGCTAGTGTAGGACTTACTTACAAATAGCAACTCGCGTGAATCACTGATGCTACTGCGTGAAAGTAGCTCGGTATCTAGTCCGCTGCTCACATAATAATGGTACCCTGTTCTAGTTAGTTATTTACTCCCGTTTTAGATTCTTTCCTATCCCAGCTCTACCATTTACATTGAACGATCTAATTTAGATGAAATGTCAATTTGATTCCCAGAAAGAACAGTCTACCCCAATCCCTCTAATGTCTTGTCTCCTTCTGTTTCAGGATGTAAAGACAGATTATTTATGTGCCCATCATGGGCACAAAAAGGTTTCTGCGAGAAACGCAGGAAGTTGATGAAAAAGCACTGTCCATCCACCTGTGACTTCTGCTATGGTATCTAACTTTTCTTCTGGGATTTTTCATGGGGTTTGCACAGAGGGAGGAAGTTAAGCAGAGTTTGCTGCAGGGATAGACAGGATCTTAATTCCACACTAGAGATCGGTGGATGCAAATGACTAGCCCCATCCAGCTCTAATGAGAAGCACAGCGGAGATGGCCTCTTACATATCTGAGCCAAGATCAAGGCTTGAAGTAGGAAGCAGCTTTGATGTGTAAACATTTGTGGACTAGAACCTTAAACTGTCCCATTCTTCTCTAGTTAACTGAACCAATGATAGGGAGTCTCTGAAAACACAACTACTCTGTGTGCCTCAGACTGCTTCCCTTTTGGACCCAACTGAGGAAGTGAGATGCTGATGTGTTAAATTCAGGGATAAGAGATGCAGTACAGTTCCTGATGCAGTGGTGGGACATAAACAAGACAAATGACATCTCAAGCACAGCTGGACTTGAGCTGCTCTGAAGAAAAGGAGATAAAGTATGTTAATCACCTTATCTAGTCTCTCAGTTTTATGAATCCAGATAAGGGACTAATGGAGGATCAGGTCAAGTTACTGCAGCTGTGGAATTAAGCTTCGGATAAATACTTACTGACCTTAAGATGATGTACGGTATAACTAGTACCTCCTTCTCCAGTACAGAGGTCTTTTTGTAGATCACAGTAATGCAAAGATGCAGTCAGATCATTACAAATCCATATATTTTAGGGGACTGTTCATATACAGAATGTATACTCTTCCATAAATATGAAACAGGCAACGTGATTTTTTTTTATCCCTCTCTGTCAGTCTACAAGCCACAAAACTGTTACCTTTGCATATGTATAACATTACATGTCTATCTAAGAATTGCTCAGTCGGAGGCATTTTTAAACTAATACTTTTAAGGTTCCTTAGGTGGTAACATAATTCTGTGAAAGTTTTAGAATGACTAAAGCTTGATAATGAGATATGCTAACTTTTGCCATTTCTTTCTCTCGCCTCTGGTGGACAGAATTCCCATTTCCAACCGTCCCCCCTACTCTGCCCCCGCCAAGGACAAAAACCAAGACTGTTTCTGAAGGCAGGAACGTCACCTTCCGCTGTGGACAGAAGATAATTCATAAAAAAGGCAAAGTTTAGTAAGTACTCTATCTTTTATTCCAGTCCTTTAGGAGACTTTGCAGCTTACATACCAAAAGGGATGAGGAAGGATGTCAAAACAGCATAAATAAGAATGCAGTTTATCTTCTGGAGCGTGTCACTGTCTTATTTGGCACTCAGAGTAGAAAGAGGGGGGCTGGCTAACTGTGAGAAGGGAGTGTGCAAATACTGTTTATAACATTGCAAAGCATTTAGTCTGAAAGCAGAGCTACCGGAAATGAGCAAGCCGAGTTGAAAAAGGATAAAATCCAATTCATATATATAGCACAAAGATAATTCTTACCATCAAGTCAAATTCCCTGGCCCAGATGCTGCAAAAACCTAGTCTTCAATTTACCCTTTTCAATTAATGGTTTGTTAGCTCTTACTAACGTACAAATACATTATTTCTGGATGTATTTAAAACAGATATGCTGAAGTCCATGAGTTAGTTTAGACTGAGGATCCAAATTCCCATCAACTTTCATTAAGATTCAAGCCCTGAAATTACTCAGTGCCCTGTTACATAGCTGCCATTGTCTACCTGAAATATATAGTAAAACTTAACCTTGTTTTGTTAAAGTCCCATCTGTGCTGTACATATTCAGCAAAACTTAGATATTGCATTGTACTAGACATTTTGTAGTTTAATTTCTATTATTTTTCTTATGACAGCTGGTATAAAGATAAGGAGCTTCTGGAATACTCATATCCAGGTTACTTATCCTTAAATGAAGATCACATGAGCATCATTGCAAATGCAATTAATGAAGGAACTTACACTTGTATAGTAAAGAAAAAAGAAAGAATCTTGACTACTTATTCCTGGAGAATCAGACTGAAGCACTAACAAGGGCCCTGGAGTGAGCACTTCCATTACTGCTAGTTCTGTTTCAAATTCAAAACATTTCTTTGGCATTTTATATTTAATCTCCAGTAGTGCAACTGAACTTCTAAAATCAACTGCTTCCATACCTTGGGCAAAAAAGACTCTGAGACTCGATTACTGGAATGCAAAACTTTTCCACATTAGTTTTAATGATAAAGAATTTATCAAGTATGCTGTACAGAGAATTAAATTTTCTTTTTTAAAAAAAAAGTGTCAGATTTTGCAGTTAAACTCTGTGGATCACTGTGGACTGCTGAAAAACAAGAACGTAACTCTTCATCAAACAAATGAACGAACGGATTGATGGCTCAGGTATGTTGCAGTGGAGGCAGAGGTATTGTGGAAGGAAAATGACCAGTTGTACTCCGTAAGTGTTTTGCTGTCATTTTTTTAGATCCTGGTGCATAGCAATAGAAGCATGTATAAATAAAAGTATAACACCTAATATTACTTTTACTTGCTAGGAGGATGGAGGGTCACAACAAACCCTTTCTAATGCCTCCATTCCACATTTTGACATCTTCAGGTCAAGTATCCACAGAATGTCTTCTCCCCCCCAGCTGTTTTCCTGTGGTTTGTATTTATTACTTGTATAATCTTATCCCAATAGACTATTTACCTCCATCAGCAGCTCCTCGTAAGTTGTCCTGCAGGTGTCTGATCAAGAAGCCTCTCAACTCCTTCAAGAGAGATGAGGTAATTTCCATCACTGTCCTCCCCCAGTCACCCAAGTGATCAGGTAAATGAGCCACATCCAACAGGAAAATAGCATTAGTAGTGGTAGGCAAAGCCTATTGCACTCAAACATCTACAGTGGTGGAGCATTCATTTGCACAGTTAGGAATCCCTGGCATTCATTACATTCAGCAAGACCCTTACTTGTATTAAAGCAGCCTACATTGGTCTTTGTCTTAGGTTCATCCTTTTTTAGTTGTCCTCTTAAACCTCTCGAAACAAGTTTCTTCCTACTTAAAAGTACCAACAAAACTGCAACTCACACACTGCAGTATAGGTCAGCAGCCTAGGAAGACCTCTGTATTAGAGCAGAAAGGCTCTATCAGTAAAATTCTCCTCTTGTTCTAGGACAGTTTTACCATCACAGTTAGCTAAGAGCACAGCATAGTATAAAACTTAAAAATGTGTCTTTGCATGAACAATTAAGCTCAGGATCATAAAAGGCAAGCACTCTATGCAAATATAGACAGTTGAGACAAAATAAAAGCTGAGATGCAGTAACCAAACAATGTTGCACTACTCAGGGAGAGCCCTTTTACAAAAAAGAAATTAAGGTTACATGTATCTCTCATAACCATATTAAATTTCCATTGCAATCCAGCATTAGGTTTTCTTTGTTTTACTGTAACTATCCCAACTTAAATGAATAATCCTTTTTGTCAGGAACATACATCTTCCAGCAACGTCCACACTGGCTGCAACAATGCCAAGGAAGCTAGGAAGGAAATAATTTCACAGAATGCAAGATGCATAGCACAGCTTGAAAGAAATACAAAATATGCAGTCATATTCTAATCCTTTAGAGCCTAGCGCAGGCCATGGCAAAATGGCTCTCCTTTGCTGTACTCACTGGGATGTTGCAAAACCCCCTGCTTTTCAATGGGTTATTGATCTCCACCTGTGAGGAATCTTGCTAAAATCAGGCATATTTCAGTTAACAGACTAGTAGTAGAACTGTTTCTCCTTCAGTACTAGGCAATGAATCAGGCCTGAAGAGAAAATAGTTCTGTACTCCTCCACAGGAAAAACAACAACAAACCCTACTGGTTTCAAAATTTAACGCAAGTTTTAGTACATCCAAATTCCAGAACTCTTAAAATGTACTGAAATTGGTAGAATGTTTATAACTTACTTAAGTTAATCCTTTTACTGGACTGGTGCCGAGTTCTGATTGCATGAATACTCCTGTTCCCAGAAAAGAATGATAGCATTATAAATCAGAGACTCAAAAGGATGTGATATTCCAACATGATTCCTCCGGTCTTTCATCTTATGAGCAAGGACTGGAATATGGCATTATACAATCAGTAAAGCTAAGCTCTTCTTTTTATGGAAGAAGGGCATATTTAAAAGAACTTTCTCTAGAAAATAAAGCTTCAAGCCTCCATATTAAATCTTTTTTGTTTTATAAAACAATAGAGTACTACTTTTGCACCAGTGCCATTGTAAATACACATATACAACGCATCAAACAGTGTTCAGCTCAGCAGTGCACCCAAAAATAGTGTCAGTGAGTATTGAGCCCAACCCAGCCTAGCTCTCTCCAAGGCACACAACAGGAAAGAAACCTCAGAACCGTTATGGTTTTTTGCCCCAACTATATTCGGACACATACAATTTCCTTAAATTAAAAAAAGTTGTTTGCCCAGGCTGACAATACGCTGTAATAGTGTCAGCACAGATCTGGGGAGCAGCGGGAGGGGAATAATAAGTTTTCACTCTAGAAGACTTAATGCCACCAACATCCAAGTTTGCTGCATGTGAAGAAATGAAATCCTTCACACTATTAAACAATTAAAAATGTATTTTAATTCTACAAATTTACAAGGAAAAACAACAAAACAAAACAAACCCAACAAAAAAACCTAAAAATAAACCAGAAACTGTTCAAGGATTGTACTTCAAGTTTTCCTTTGTCAATTTTTGTAATGATCCTTGGCTTTTCAGGTTAATTCCAGTCCTCTAATGGAATGCAGCAGTTATACTCCACACTCAGCAAGAGCCTTTGAATCTGTGATGACATTTGACTTTTTTTTTTCCTGTGAAAAACATCTAGTTTCCCTGACGTGAAGAACAGAACTGGGGCACTCAGAAATCCACTCACATGAACAGTTGTTCTTTTTTTTTCCCTCCTCCTTCATGTTGAGTTTAAAACTTGAGGCTGAAACCAGGTCCTGCAGCAGATGCTCCTTGATTTGTGGTGGTCAGATGAAAACCTGTATCTTTCAGATCATCATCACCCTGTGAAAACCAATTACAATTCATTTATCAGTAAGTGTCTGTGCAGATGCATTTGTCTCCAACACAAAAATCTAAACAACAACAAAATAATCAAAGTATCTCTAGAAGATGAGAAACAAATGTTTGATTTAGTAACATCATAGGTAAGGCTGGTGCAGAGTGTTATTCACAATCTTTAAACATTGCTATTTCAAAAGTTATCTTCTAAAGGCATCTCAAGTGTATTCCTGGTTTGTATATCTACTTTTGACTGCACATGCAAAAGATGAAAAAAACTTGTGAACACACTGTACAAATAAGCATAAACTATGCTTACTCAATGTCCGATGAAACGCACTCTGCGTACCCTCCATGTCAATTTTTATATCCTGAAAAATCGAGGCTAAATAAACTTTTAAGGCTACTGCATCTGTTAAATTGGGTACAATAACTGCCATTTCATCTATGCTGAGACACGGAAATAGTAATAAATAGTTGATATAATTAAGGTACCTGAGACTGTAACATACTTAGAAGGGCATCTTTTTCAGCCAGCTTTTTTTCAAAATGGGGAGCACAATCCCCACAGATAGAAAGAACACCAACCTTGCCTTTTTTGAATTCTTCTCCAACTATTGGAAAAATGAGACTGTTTCTATCCACAAGATATGCATAACTTACCAGGCTTTGGATTTTTTTTTTTTTTCCAAAAATAAATTGCAGCTTTAAAAGCTTAGTTGAAAGTGTAAAACAACACACACTTTCAGAAGAAACATTGTCGTGCGCTGTGATAAAACCAGGCATCATTTCCTTCTCAGATTATACACTGAAATTATAATTCTGTGAATACAACAGTAATTGGACCTGCCCTTTGAAAAGGAACAGAGGGAAAGCTGGACTGCTGTAGAAGTGGTTTGCATGCAAGTACAGGTCCAAAGCCCCAGAAGGCTAACAAAATGCAGCCCACATGAACTTTTCCAAAATTAGGATGTGAACATGTCCGAGGACATCAGAAGTCTGTGGCAGTTGCATCCATCTGCTATGCTTACCAACTGACTATAGCCAAGGCCTCCCTCAGGTGGGCGTGGGCTGGTACCACGTTTTACCCTTTGTTGCTCGCTTTTTGCCGGCCAGGTGGGAAACATGGAAGGGTCTATAGGAAGGGGAGTCTCTCGGAAATACTCGTGCTTCAAACCATCTTCAGCAGTAATTCTTCTGGCTGGGTAGTATGTCAAAAAGCTGAGAAGAATTTAGGAAGACAATGAAATAGGGAAGAAGAGACACAGAGAGGCAGAAAGGAGAAAAATTTTAGCCCCCAAATTATAAATTCTTCAGAAACACAATTTAGAATTTTCTGATTTTTAACAAAGAATTCTATTAATGGATATAATTGCTAACATATGGGCAATCTAACATAGCTAGCTAATTTTAAAGGCCTGCTTCTTACATGAACCTATAATTAATGGAACAGCAGCTAGAACTACGTATCAAAAGTAGCTTTTGTAGGAATCTGTTTACAGAGGTATAAATTGTTAAGACACCTCAGAACCTGTGAGTAGTCAGATATAGCTCCCAAGGGACCCGGGATGGTTCAGTTAAAATATTTTACAATGCTGCTTTGCTTTTTAGAGAAGACAACTGAGATAATATTGATACAGCACAAAATATTGTAATATAGTGTAACTTAACTGTACAACCTGTGGTTATTTTAAACCTTTCACAACACAGAAACATGTTTCTGTACTGTACTATTCATCCTACCAAACAGTGTTTGGCCCTGACTGTGTAAAAGCTTATATATCCAAGATTTGTACATGTAATGAGTTCTGCTGACTTATGTACACTTACTTGTGTGTTTCTGCAAGTTCCAGACCCACATGAATACTACAGAATTGTCATTCTTACCCAGAATAATGAAGACACAGCCCTGTCATAACCAATTAAGAAGTACAGATGACAGTTATGTGATACCTATCTTTAGTAAGACAAGTCGTGCTTGGACCTTCTAAAAGGTTATCTAACTTCCAATAAATTATTCACAACTCATTCAAAAACCTGGAGCAGCATAATTCTTAAAAATTGGAAAGACTGAAAAATCCCCCCCCTTAAAAAAAAAAGTAGGGGTTTTTTTTTAAATTTAAATTTTTTTAATAGAGATAAGGTCTAAGTAAGATCTGAAACTCATTGATTTCCACTACTTCACATCATGAAATTTAAAGGCAGTATGAAGGGGGGGGGGGGGGGGGACAAAAAAAATTTCTCAAGCATTTTCCAGCCTTTTAAAGAAGAATGAATTGGAACGCAATCAAAATGCACCAGTAGTTAGTTAAAAGGACTGCCAGAACATCAGATGTGACAGAACTCATGAACTTTGAAAATCTAGGAAAAAAACAGGATTGCTGTTTTCCTAATTCTTTATATGATCTCTAGAATGTACTGCTTTTTTTCCTTTTTTCAACTACAATTTAACTGTTTTAACAAGATCCATCAGCAAACTGCATGATAGCTGACTCACCACATAACATGACAGAATGAGCTGAAACTACTACTAAAACATTTTTCTGTTCTTCTAGGATATAGGTGTGCAAGAATAATCTCGGACTGAGGTTTAACAGCAGGTGTTAAGAACATGGTACACTGAATAAAGCTGTTGTGAGAGAGTGAGGAGTAGCATTGCAAGGAATGTCACAAACTGCAAATGCATCAGCATGCTTTTACAAGGTTAAATGCAGTGAAATACCATGCTTCACTACAAGTCATTTTCCACCACTATCAGAGCACAGGAACACATTTTCCCAAGGATACCCTAGAAGCTAGCACTTACTTGTTCATCAGATCAAACCCCTGATCAGAGAGGAGCGCTCCAAATCTCTTGCGTAGATTGTTATAGGGATATTCTGTGAATGTCATCTTCTTTACTGCTGGCAGCTCATTGTAACCAGGCCAGATTTTTTCGCTTGGAGTACCCAGATCCTGTAAATTAAATTATCTCCTTAATAAACTCATTCTAGAGTGCAACCATTCTACTTATTCATTACATAGGTACAGGAGTTGATAAGTATCCAGAGAAAACAGACAAAACACAAATCACAGTCTTAGCCTACTATAAAACAAGAATCAGATTAATAAGCCTCTTATTAAGGCTGAGTCTCCGTCAAAGAGCAATAAGCGCTTTTAGTTTCTTACTACTCTAATTTACCTGTCTCTAAAACTAGTCAGAATGCAAAGGCGTTAAAAAAATTACCTTAAAAACTTTGTTAATCTGGTCAATTTCTGACTTCCCTGGAAACAGCGGTTTCTGCGTTAACAGCTCTCCAAATATACACCCTACCGACCACATGTCTATCGCCGTTGAATATTCCTGAAAAGAAGGAATATATTATATCTTATAAAATCAGTAAGATACTTTAACCGAGTTGTTTGGGGGGAGTGGGGTGGTGGTAGTGTTGTTTTGGTTTGGGGTTTTATTTGGGGTTTGGTTTAGTTTGTTTTATTTTCTTCAGGATTCTACCACTCTGAACAGAACACATACAGTCATTCCAATACCCAAGGCACAGGTCTCAACTGTATTTAAAAGTTAGTATTACTGTGAATTATGAGTAATACTCATATACACAAATACTTCAGGATGAAACGTGCAAGTCTCCACAATGCTGCTTTTCTTTTTCACTCCCAGAGCATCACAATTAGCAAAGCATTCTAACTTGCACTCTCTTTCACAGAGATCCTTAGCCCTTAGTTTGCCACAACAGCAAGCTCAGGTTACAGGCACAAAACCTGGTCTCCACAGTACACCTCTTCTCTTAAACGCAGCCATACAAAAACGTCTTTGAAAGGTAGCATATGGCTTCTTTTACCTTTGCACTCATTTATTTTGGTAGCAGTAGAATATTTTTTTTCCAGCATGGTCCTTGTCACGGAAGCCCTACAGAACCCTACTGATTTCATCCAGATTTCAGTTATGAGACAGGTAATCAGTAGGGAACATTGCCAGAATGTTGCCAATACCTTGTTCTGCTCCTAGGTGTCACAAATTTTAAACTAAGGTTAAGAAAAAATAAAAATCCAGCCGCTTAAGATGACAGTGACAGTTTGCACCAATCCATGAGAAGTCCAGCAGCACTACCACATCAGCATTCTAAAGGAGAAAAACTCAATCTATCACCCACCTTCTGTCTGTGGAAGATGGAAACTTTTTAGCTGTGTTATTAGGAAAAATAATACTAAAGATTTAGAATTTCTACCTCTAAATCAATATAAAGAATCAAGCATACTCATACTTTGTTTATAAATTATAAAATAAAGTTAGTCTGAAGAGTCATTCCTCTAGCAGCCAGAGGGACAAGGAGAAACGTACCTTAGCTCCAAGCAGCAGCTCTGGAGCCCTGTACCAAAGCGTCACAACCACTGGCGTGTAAGGCTTCAGCGGAGATCCGTATTCTCGGGCTAGTCCAAAATCTCCAACCTAAATGAAAACTGGTAATCAGCAATATTTCCAACATTGACCATACCATTTACTATCAGTGCCAGTACACGTTGGCCATGTTGGCTATTGCAAGCCTTCCAGCCTTCACAAATAGCCACACAGAATACACTGTTTCTCATGCACCTCCTTTGTCTTTTTTCCACTCAAGGGAAAACATTTCTCCCTTCCTGAAGCCAAGTAGGAGTTCCCGTTATTGACAGAAAGCTTATATGGCAGGGGAAAACAAAACAAAACACAACAATAGATGGTAACTTCAACTTCGCAAGCAAGAAAAAAAATTCAAAGTCCAGTTTGCCTGAGAAAGGGAAAGGCTAAAAATTTAAATGTTATGTCCTGATCTTATTATTACTGCTTTTCTCTTAGATTTTTTGTAAGAAGTCAGTGAAAGGTTAGATAGATTTTTAAAGTATGCAAGTTTTTTAAAAGATGTTTTCTTTGTAAAGAGAATCTCCATCTCCACCAGTAACTCTATAGTTCAGCACTACTACAGAGATTTATATTCTTTATTAAGCCTTACAATCTCTCAAGTTGAAAGAGCAATCCTAGTTCAAACACTACATTGCTGATATAGAAAAAGTAAATGACACTGCCATGCATATGGTACACTGCATCACCAGGAAGAGAACAGGGTTCAGGCTTCTAATCACGCTATAAAGAATTCAGTACTCACTAGACCATGCTTATTTGTCACGTCCTAACACAAATCTTACAGCTGTGGCAAGGCAGCCTCTTTAATAGTAATGTTCACTCTTTCGGAACTGTATGTTTTACCAGCCACATCTCATACCTCTTAAAGATTAATGCACAGCATTCTATCCAGCCCTTGACATAGCTATAATACAGTGTAATTCTGCAATACAAGCTTTTTCATAAGTGTGGTATATTTAATGTAATTCTTACTTTTAAAATGCCTGAATGACTGAGCAACAAGTTGGAAGTTTTCAAGTCTCGGTGAAGTATCCAATTGTCGTGAAGATGCTTGACTCCTCGCAGTAACTGAATCATCAAGGTTTTCACTTCACCTGAAATGATAAAAAGAAGCCAAATGCATTTAAGAGAATAAATCTTTATAATTTTTTGTTTGTTTGTTTGTAGAACAGGGAAGGGGCAGGGGGAAGAAAGAGATGTCAAGTTAAAAGCACAGTATAGACTGCACCATAAAAATACGTCATGGAACAAGAGCAGTTAAACCTAGAGAGCTGCCAATAAAACAAAAATTAATTTGGATAGCTGGAACGCATCCAAATAATACTCAGAAATTAATGCCTCTCAAAAACATAGAAAGCAGCCAAAATTAAAACCCAGTGTTTCTTTTTCAGTTTAGCACAGGGGAAACTCCCTCAATTTCACACCTGAACCTCCACTTCACCCTAAGCATGCAAACTGGATTCATCAGCCAAGTATCACTACGAATATCAGCACTCCCAGCCTACGATCCTCTCTTGGCTTGTGTCAATAAAATCAGACCGAACAGAGAAAAAGCAATGAAGTCTCTGTTCCAAAGAACAGTCATAGGACATTCCAAGGCAATACACATCACCATACAAAGCTAGTTCTCTGATGTCAGTACAGCCCAAAGACACTGAGGTTTGTGTTGGCCAGTTTTCCAGTTTTGAGAATTATAGAAGACTATGGCAAACAGTACCTGGTAGAAATGGTTGCTTCATTGTTTCCATCAGACTCTTGAGATCGTGTTCTACGTAGTTCATTACAATATAGATTTTATCCATATTGCTACCTACAACAATTTCCTAAAACACAGAAACAAATGATCAAAACAAGCATGCAGTATTTAAAAAGCATGCAAAAATGAATTTTAGAAATTTACTGGCAAGAGAATAAATGGAGCCTGACAGTGGTAAAATCCATAGAAAATGTTATTTTTCTATGGAAAAAAACCCAAACCCAGATCATTTTTGCAAAACATCAGATTATGTAGGGACAAGTAATGTCTATATAGTTTTACAGGTAATATACAACTGTTTACAGAAACCAGCTCTGCTACAAATGCTAACACTTTTATAAGGCATTTTAAAAGCCAAGAGGCAGTATTTCAAGAACAAAAATGCTTTTGAAATAGAAGATTGTGGCCTTACTCTGACAGTGACAATATTTAGATGTTGTGCTTTCAGAATAGTATTTATTTCTCTCAGAGAAGTAATGGGAAAGCCTTCCTTTTCCTTTTCCATTTTCAGTCGCTTCAGAGCCACAATTTCATCTGCAAAGAAAACAGAATTATTAACTGCAGATTTCCCAACACATAGCTAATAAAATACATGTCAAGAGGTCCCACAGTCTTCTGTCACTAATTTAATTTATTTGAATGAAAACTGTTACTCAAGACATTATATTGAACCAAGAAGCAGTCAGTCTCACATTAGCAAAGTAAAAACAAACCCCCCCCACCACCACCACCACAAGATTGCCAAGTTTAAAGAATAAAATCCAAAACAACAATCCAAAAGCTGCATCACAGATTTTAGTGTAGTGTATTCCAGCTCTCCTGGGAAGAAACTAAAGAAAAAGTATATTTAACTCTAAACTTCTCACCACAGTTAGGAAGATAAGACAGCAGACAGAAATGCCTCAAATGCAGTTATGCAGTTTACCTCTGTTTAAAGACCCAACCTGAAAACCAAGGTGCTACTCAAAACATTACTGAAGTGAATCATTTAAATACATCTGGTTTTTGCATGATACTGTGAAATAATGGTTATGTCAGCCTCAGAGCAGGCCTCAAGACAGAGAAGGAAAATTAAAACAAGCTCATGGTAGTTGTCCAGTAAACAAGTGAACTCAGAGAAACCACAATGCCAGCTGTATATTTCCACTCCCCAAAGGAGACCAAATGGTCATATTTTTCTGAAATAAACAGAGGAACCAGAATTTAAACCTGTCACCAAAATCACAGCTTGTCGTTGGAACCTGAGAATAACCCTAATTTCTGTCTAGGTCTGCTTTGGAACATAGTTCTTTTCACAGGCTCTCTTCGCCTTCTGCCAACTCTATTTAAAACTGCAAATATTTAATTTACTGTGCTACAGTTCCCCTTGAAAATGAGCAGCTTGTATTGCTAGTGATGGCAACATTACAGGGAAACCGAGGTCAGAGCCAAAAGAGCAGATCATACCTTGCTGTGCATTATCTTTTTCCAGAAAAAAAAAAAAAAAAAAAAAAAAAAAAAAAAGGGCCGCACTAATATCACTATCTTTGTTAAACTGTCAAAGCAAGTATTTCTTTCACTTGAAGAATCACTATGGAAGAGGGACATACAAATGACTTATCATTGGCTTTTGTACCATTCATAGGAAATGCAACAATTTCTTCAAGATGCTTGCCATTACAAACCAAATAAGCAAAGAGATTGAGTTTTAAAAATATTAAATCCACTTGTATATACAAGAAGTGGTCTTCTGAGAAGGAGATCTAAAAATGAAGAGTGACGTTTCTTTCTACAACAAAATACTGCAGTATATACTCACTGCACACCAGCCGCTGCTTTTATGAATTCTCTAACTGGTAGCTGTGCTTACAGTGACGCCTGGTGGAACGCTTTTATCAAATTTTGAAAACCTCCAACCCAGTAACTATCTACAGCAGATCTTAAGCCAGAAATAACTGCCTTTTGAGTCAGAAACTGAAACCGTGTTCGTTGTTCTACGTCGCCATGGCCAATACAGAGATTACTTGTGAACTCAAAGAGCTGGAAGTGAAGCCTTTATGTCAAAGTCCACATCCTATTAAAAAGCATAGATTATTCTTAATAAAGAAGTATTTTAGACAGTTTTTGTTCATCAATGAAAAATGCAGAACTGTAATTTGCATACAACTGCAGCCCTAAATACCATGAAGATAACAATTGCAGACCGCTTATACTAACCAGTCTTCTTGTCTTTTGCTCTGTACACTACACCATACGTTCCTTCTTCAATCCTGTTCAAACACTGAAATTCCTCCACGCTACGACATCCCTGAAAAAACAGGAAGACAGACAACATTTACTCCTCCAGCATCTGGGGGAGGGTTTTGCTTTTTTTTTTTTTTTTTTTTAAGATGACATACGGTAAACGTCAGCAACTTCACAGGAATAGTTAAAATTTACCAAGATAATTTAACAATATGGCTACACCATGTAAGAAAGGGATCTTTGGGATTTATTTTTACTTGGATCTCTAAAGGAATCCTGGACAGAGCCTGTGTCTTAGTAGGCTAAGTAAATTATTTCACAAACTCTTCACTCATTCACTTTTACACAGAATAAACTGAAATTTCTGCCACAACGGCAAAGGCGGCAACTCAGCACCTTAGACTGATACCTTTCACATAGTTCAATTAATAAGAATATGCTTTCTC
Organism: Haliaeetus leucocephalus; assembly: GCF_000737465.1. Lineage (NCBI taxonomy): Eukaryota > Metazoa > Chordata > Aves > Accipitriformes > Accipitridae > Haliaeetus > Haliaeetus leucocephalus. The sequence goes on from NW_010972992.1 coordinate 7,033,002, forward strand.
TTCGTGTTTCTACACTTTGCTATTGGCTACAAAAAGAATAACCACCCATCAGTTTATTTTCACGTTAACAAAACTCTTCTCTCAAGTATCTATTTTCAGCTAGCAATACCAAGATATCGGAGTATCAAATGTAGTATTACATTCTTATCTATATCTAAAAGAGTAATCTCATTTTTTTCTCCAGGCACATTCCTTCCTTGTCAAAAAAAGACAGCAGTATTTCACACAGAAATGTGTACTTTGTGACACTGAGTCAGCAAGGCATATTCTGCCCATAAAACATCTCGTGCACAAATATGTTTTTATGATGTTAACAAAGCAGCTAGGGAAATCCATTCGCCCGTGATATTCTCAAGCATCCTTTAAGTGATCCTCTACCTGAAGCGCAGGAAGATACTTAGGAAGCTCTTGTTTCAATTCAATGGGGGAGGAAGCTGGTGAGTCAGGAATATAGTCTCCTTCTGTCATTGCATTGGAATGAGGGGTACCCTCCCCTACTTCCTCCTCTTCTACTTCGCTTCCTGCTGAATCTCGGTCAAACCTTGACTCTGTAACTTTAAAAGTCAGAATCAGTTGTGGAAAGAGGGAGCCGTCTGGAACAATTAAGTTCAGCTTTAGACAAGTAAGGGTAGTGAAACACTGATCACCACACACAAGATCTTATGCAATATAAGTTACTGTAACAGAAAAGATCAATGAGAAGCCTAATTTCTCCTCTTTGCAGAGATGATGCTTTCAAGAACTTTCCAGTCATGTGTGTACAATTTCCAATGTTAAATACAGCATGTCATAAAAATAAATCTTTACACTAACAGAATGAAAGAGAAAACTGACCTAGTCTATCTCATTCTGATTGCAAAGCTTTTTTGATGAGAGGACAGGACAAGAGACCCAAATGAAAAAGAAGGAAACATTAGCTCAGTAGAGTAGGATCTGATTTTCTCTAAACATAGACCCTGCGACAGATTTCAAGGAATTTCTGATTCTGACATGAGAATGGCCAAATATACGATGCTTTAGAATGACAGCAGAACTGTAACAAGAAATACATTTAAAATATTTCTAAATATTTGTAGAAATAGATTTTTTGGCTGCAAAAGTTCAGCAAAACACTTCTTTAAATATTCAGTATTTGCATTGTACCAACTGGGATGTGGTTTCCATTTTCCCGTTCTTCCTCTTCACTCATCTCTTCTTCGCTCACCTCTTCTGCAAAACAGAATCAAGTTCAACTGAATAAAAACACTTCTGTAGTTCCTTGTAAGGCAGATCACTACTGACATGCTTTGCCAACTTGCCAGGCCTTCTTTGCTATCTAATTAGTGACCTCATACTCCTGTTTCACTTGGAAAGCAAATGCTTCCCCTAACACAACAGAACTGCAACCTTTCAGCTTCCAACAGGGAATAATACAATTCTTATCAATTATCTGGGAATTTGGGGATGGGGGCAGGTGAATAAATTAAATCAGGAAACTTATGAATATTTGCTTATTAACTGTAATTGATTTTAAAGAAAAATACCCAGCCATCAGAGCATGCTTTTAATTACAAGAATGGCTGCAAGTAGATTTACTAAACCCTTTTTTATGTTCATTTACTTGTATTGGCATGAAAAAAAATCTGAAATTTGCAACTGAAAAGAAGTCAAAGCGACAGAGACAAGTGTATTTCACCACCCCCCAAATAAGTGCAGAATTGTTCTCTACAGAACACATTTGTTGTGTTACAAAATTACTTAACCTGTTAGCCTTACACCGTTTAGAAAACTGAAAGCCATTTTTGTCTTCCTAATCTGGCTTCTTAGACGAGTAATTAGTATTACCTCTATATAAAACGATATGAATATGACTTGTACTTGTTTTTTTTCTTTTTAGTTATCTTGACCTGTGAGGTCTCAGCCTATCCTAGACTAAGAGAAAAGGAAAGTGTTCAAACAAAACAATACAGAATGAGAAACAAAAAAAATCATAACACACCGTTCTAGAACCTGCTTTACGTTACTCACCAGCTGACTGCTCAGACACTTCCTCAGAATTGCTTCCCGTCTCCTCCTCCTCCTCCTCTTCCTCTCCCTCTTCCTCAGAACCTTCACTGCTAGACTCTTCTTCCTCTTCTTCTGAGCCTGATCCAGATTCTGTACAGGAATAATCAAACACATAACTAAGCAGGCACACGCTCTAACAACAGTGTTTCCTCAACAGACAACTGTACAATTGTCGTGGTTTAACCCCAGCCAGCAACTAAGCACCATGCAGCCGCTCACTCACTCCCCCCGCCCCGCCCAGTGGGATGGGGGAGAAAAATCGGGAAGAGAAGTAAAACTTATGGGTTGAGATAAGAATGGTTTAATACAACAGAAAAGAAGAAACTAATAACGATAATGATAACACTAATAAAATGACAGCAGTAATAATAAAAGGATTGGAATATACAAATGATGCACAGTGCAATTGCTCACCACCCGCTGACTGATGCCCAGTTAATCCTGCCCCCACTCCCCCCAGTTTATACACTAGACATGACATCCCATGGTATGGAATACCCCGTTGGCCACTTTGGGTCAGCTGCCCTGTCTGTGTCCCATCCCAACTTCTCGTGCCCCTCCAGCTTTCTTGCTAGCTGGGCATGAGAAGCTGAAAAATCCTTGACTTTAGTCTAAACACTACTGAGCAACAACTGAAAACATCAGTGTTATCAACATTCTTCTCATACTGAACTCAAAACATAGCACTGTACCAGCTACTAGGAAGACAATTAATTCTATCCCAGTTGAAACCAGGACAACAATTAATTACATCTACTAAATTGCATTTAGTCACCTGATGAAGACTCTGCCGAGCTGGTTTTTCTCTCACTGTCGCTGATGTCTTGCAAGTCTGAAAGAGGATCTCTCTCTTCCGGTTTCTCTTCTTTTACTGTTGGAGACCATCCAAATTAAAAACAGGGTGCTGACTGAATATCACTTCTACTTATAAGACTCTGAATACCCAGATAACTGCTTTACTTTCTCTGGTCATTAAATTGGTGCTAAACATTCTGTATTGGAAATACAGAGCGCTAAAAAAAAAATTTCACACTCTGCTCAAAAGACAAACAACTTTTCTGAATTGCAGTGGTGCAGGATCAACAGCCAAAACTGTGGAATACTGACCTTTTGTTTTTTCAAACATGATATATGCCTAAAGCCCCTCTAAGTGTAATTAAAAAAAAGGTAAAAGTAACATGGTAACAAGTATCACCACAACACAGTCTCACTAATGGGTGTGCATACAGCGCTTACTGTCAGTTCCTACTATTCTAATGCAGTCCCTCTGGACCACCATGAAATAGCATGCGTGAATATCTGTTGATAGATTAGACAGCACCTTCACAGGACGTACTGCCTGCCTCCACCTGGCATTTCAGCTGATTATATTCTGCAATCAGCTTACTTGAAATAGTTACACTTATTTTTACCACTACACACATTAACGAGGCAGACACAGAGCTTTTCTTCTTTAAACAAAGACACTTTTATGACAATTGTGCAAGTTCTCTACTCACAGTTAGGACCTTCTAGGCATGGGAAGGACCATTTTCTGGCTTAGAAAACAAAATGCTGCCTTAAGCCTTCATTTTCTTCTACCAGATAACAATTACCAGTGATGCTTCAACTATATTGATCCATGTAAGGTAACTTTTTAAGGTAGCTTAGTTCCTAATAATAAATCCAACTGGAGCTAGTGTAAACAATCTCTTTTTAATCTGCAAGGGAATTAAACTACAAAATTTTAAAACCGCAGTCAGCTACTTCTTTCATCATTGAATGAAGTAACTCACTTTGAAACTTTTTAAATTACTTCTCCTACTACTAAAAAGGAAAGATTCATTCAATTTGTCACTTGCACAATCACGTGCAAAACCAGCATTGCTTTAGAAAAGTACCTATGTATATGTCCATGAGTATTCCAGAGTTATGCCACCATGGCTGAAGCGGACAATACTTTCAACAGAGTACCAGGGATATAAGTTTACTACTAAAAATTAAACGCTACCCAAGAACAGCTCCTCCTAGCCCCCAGGCAAAGATATTATAAAGTGGCAAATGCTACCTGGTTTCCTGCTCTCTCCTTGCTCAAGCTTGTCTCTTTGCTGTCGTAATGGGCTGCGACTCCAGGGTCTCATTTTTACTTTGTCTCCATATTCTTCCCTCACTGTTCTATGGTGTGCAGAAACTTGTGAAAACAAAACCGGAAGAAATTGTTACATCTCCCTGCCCTAATTAGAATACTTCTCTGTCTGCCACAACCACCTGCTTTGTATACTTCTCATTTTTCCTTACAAACTAAAGGGTAATGGGAAGGAGTGGAAGTGGAATCTAACTATATGTAGGAGAATAAAGGACTATGATTTACCTCATGCACAATAAAATATGGGTTTGTACTACTTAGAGAAAGATGCTGCCATACTTGGGAAACAGAAGCAAGATGCCCTATGTACTACACAATAAACAGCCTGAAACTAAGGCATTAATGCCAGAGAGAGAAGTGGACAGACCAGGAAGATACATGAAGGAATAAAACCAGCTAAGGTTTAGAAGGAGCTGACAGAACACTTAGAGCAACAAAAATAACTAAAATGAAACGCTAGATAGAGCAATATCAGCATAAATACCAAGCACAAAAAGGAGCTGTTCCATATGAGCTGAACTAGAAAGACTAGCAATAAATATGGCTGCTTCTGCTACTCTTGAACAACCTTTGTCACCTGATCACAAGAATGGGCTCTGACTTTTACCTCTCAAAGCTGGGACAAACAGAGATCCTTTAACCAAAATGATCTGAATTTAGATTGCAAGTATCTGATATGCTATGAGGGAAAGTGAGGGTTCATGTGTAGAATTTAATTTAAATTGCTCAGTTATCAGATCTTCCCCACTCAACTCTCACTACAGCCTTTTTCATGGTTGGAGTACTTACACGATCTCTCTCCCTCCCTTGGCAATCTATTTCCCAAAATCCTTAAAACACTTAATTTTAAGATTTCAATCTCTATTAATTGGATTAGACTCAGCCAAAGAGCTCAGAAGCGACTGGGATCATGATGGATACACATGCACGCACAGAGACAATGTCAATTACGTAAATCTTCTTTCTACAGGAAACCAGACTAACCGAAAGAGGCAAAGAAAGACTTACTGACTAATGAATATGCCGTGATGTTTAAGGCATATAACATTAGTTTATTTCCCCATGTAAAACTTGATAGATTTTTTAATTCCCTCCCACGTAGAAGGCCCCCCAGCTTTAATTTTCTTAAATTCTGGCACTGACCTAAGTAAAAAAATGCTTTCTACACCTCCATTCCACCATTGTGTCAGCAGACAGTAAGGCCAAACAACATTTATACACAGATAGTTACCTTCTCTTCTGGCTTCCCGTTCCTTACGTCTTTCTTCAGCTCGCCTTTCTCGTTCTTTTTGCTCCCTTTGTTCTTTTTGCTGCTCTCTAATTTTTCTCTCTCGTTCTCGCTCAAGTTGCTCCAGACGATCTCTAGAAAAGAATTATTTTTTGTTACGTTACAGTTCACTACAAATTCAGCTTATGAAGTAAAGGAAAACTGTTTTGCTATAACAAACTACAGGGCCATTCAATTTCATTAGCAACAATACCACTGACTGTATATTAGTGAAAAACATACATAGCTTTTCAGCCGATCCTTTAAAAACAGCATTTCAAAGACAAAGACCATAAGCTCTAAAACACATGAGCTTCTCCACCCTTATTAGGGTTTAAGCAGAAATTAAGCAAGTTCAGTTAATAAATCCCAATACTATGCAAATCTGGTTCACGCTTTTTTTTTTTCATTACAGTAAAACACTGGCAATGAATTCACCTAGAAACATCTGTTGTAACGAAGCCACTTACAAAAGGTAATTAAAGTCAACAACACATTCTCATTAGACGACACGTTCACAAGTACATGGCACTGGCATTAGACCTGACAAGGTTTTGCTCTAAATTTTTTTTGTCATTTCAAAACAATGAAAAGTCAGAGACAGATTTAGAGAAATAAGCTGTTCAACTCTTTGTTGGTTTGTCACAGGGGAAGGAGGGATGGATGTACCTCTCCCTCCTGGAATGCTCCCTTGCCATTTCTCTCCGTTTCTGTCTTTCCCATTCACGACGGGCTTTATCCTGCTCTTCTCTATGTCTCTTCCTACGCTCATGTTCCCGTTCTTTCTCTTTCACTCTGGCATGTTTCCCTAAACAAACAAAAATTAATTTTGGAGTGTTACTATTCAAAATACTTCATGCTCCTATTTTTAAAAAGCAAAACTAGAAAGGATGAAACTTATGGTAACCTATTTTCATGTTTTCTGTTATTAAGAAATTCTTAACAGAAAAATCCCTGATCTGAAAGGGTGTTGGAAAATTAGAAGAGTGTAAGATCTTGCACAAATACTTGCATTAAAAACAGAAAAGGGCTGTTAGTAACAGGAACACAACATGGATGTTTCTAGAAAGGATATTTTTTCCTTTACAGTCAGATACAAAGATCATAGCTCAGCCCACACAGTGAAGCCAGAAAGAAGCTTAACAGACTTCAAAGAGTGAAAGTAGACTCTATGTCCCTGTCCCAAAGTGATTACTGTCCTCTCCAACACATATATACCCCATCATTCCCATAAGGACATTAAACATAATCAGAGAAATAATACCAGTTTAAAATTCCTTTGTCTTATCCACCTGACATGTTTTCTTTAATTTGTAGTTATTGTTATTTACTCTCCATACAGTGCCTGTTTGGCTTCACCTCGAGAAGCTACCAGAAGTGTTATCCAAATGTATTAATAAACAACCTTCTGCTGAATGACTACGATGTCTACGTTTCTCTTTCCTCTTCTCATCTTTTCTATGATGGGTTTTTTCTTTCCGTGACATTTGTTGTGGTGGTTTTATAGCCAAGGAATCATCTTCTTCTCCTCTAAAACACAAGACAAATTAATAAACTGAGGAAGGTTACATGTACTGTCAAACAGACTGTGTGTTACTTCTGCTTTTCTCCATCTTGAAAAGAATGCATTTTTTCCTATTTTATTATTTTATATTAAAGTTCATTTCCATAATACCCCGAACCAAGCCATTAACGGTACATTACAGGAAATCATAGTCACGTAGATGAGAAGTTAAGCTATTATTATATGCGCACTTTTAATACACAAGCAAACTGAGGATGACTTAAGCACTGAAGAGAACTCAGCAGGCCTGCTTCAACTGCATCTTGAGCAAAATATTTTATGACTAGGTAGTGGCCAAAATTGGAACACAATACACTGTTAAGCCTTAATCAGTACTTCAGAAAGATACCCTGGCATGTTCTATGGACAGGAGATGGCATATCTGCATGCTAAAGAAGTTAAACTTTCCCCCTTCAGTTATTTTTAAACCCTCCTCTCAGTACTTCTAAAGGTTAATTTCAGTAACGCTTCCTAAAGCAACAAGGTTATTCTCTTATTCTTACCTGTCTTCCATCGAGTCTTCCCTCCTGTAAGGTGAATTTCTGATTGTTATTTCCATACGATGATCTCTCAACTCCCCCTCTTCAAGAGAATCCCGCTTTGAATCCCTATCATCTGACTGCGATAGAAACACAAGAAAGAGCAAAAAGAAAATGCAATTAATTTTTATGTCACAAAATGAAAAAATCTAAACAGTACTCAACTCTTCCATTCCTGGCTCAAAAGCCATCCTCAGCTAGTCACACCAGTAAAGTACACTAACTTATGAAGCAGAGATTTCATAGCTGTAAGCAGCCAAATGCAGTTTGATTGCAATTATAGCTGAACTTCTGCAAATTCAATGTAACTAAACAAAATTAAACAATGATTAAAGAGGATTGCATTAACTATTGGGGTTTTTCCCCAAAAGAATGTTATTTTGTACATAGTTGTACAAAACCAAATAGTAACATAAAAGTTATTCAAGAACAATTATTTAAACCCATTCTTCTAAAAACATCTTTGAAAGGCTGTTACTTGAGTTGCAACTTCCAGTTAACCACATCAATTTATTTACCTTTTCTAACCAATAACTATGAAACAAAGCACAGTATACAGCGTGAGGCCAATAAGATCTCAGCAAAGGATCGTATTTTTGTCAAACTTTGGAATTAGAGATCACACACAAAACGTGCATAAGAGCACAGAGGAATTCCGCTGACAAACAAGGCAAGAAGCCTTGTTCTCATCAGAAAATGAGGGTATAGGCACCGAAGCTCCGCAGGTTTCATTAGAAATGCTTGTAGACCAGAGGGTAGCTTACATTTTTCATACGTTTTATCTCTGCCTTCTCTTCTTGCTCCTTCCTTCGTTTTTTTTCCTGAAGAATTTCATCTAAAGTTTTCACTTTCCAAGAATCCTTTTCATCACCCATTTGAGTTAAAAAACAACACAACTCTGAAAAAGAACACGACGTTAATGAAACCTACACCAACTACACAGTCCAACACAGCTATGCCTATTTTACACCGACTCTTTATACGCAAACACTGAATATACCATCTTCAAGTATGGTCAAGCGGCACTTGACTTGCGCTGAACCGGGAAAGCCCGTTTTAAACCTAAAAGCGCACACGGTCTTTGCTACGAACGTGGGGACCTGTTGGAGTAAAAGGAAAACCCCGTCTATAAACAAGGCCCGGCGTTTCACCGCTGAAGAAAACGCAGAGGGGGCTGCACGCACCGGCCTGTCACGTACAGCTCCGGTACCGGCAGGGTGAGGAGAACACGCTGTTCTCAGTGGGGACGGTCACGGCCTCCTGCCCCGCCGCCGCTCGCTCCCACCGGCCGGACCCACCTCGGCCTCCGCCACGACCGCACCCCAGGACCGGAGCCTGCCCGGCACCAGCGGCCCCGGGGGCTCGGGATAAGGCCAGCCTCGCTGACCGCACCCCGCCGCCCGTTTTTTCTCCTCAGAAAACGGTTTCACCTGCGGCCTCACCTCCGCCCCAGCTGGCGCCTCGGCCCCGCTCCCGCTCAGCCCCGCGCCGCGGCCGAGACGGCACCGATGAGGCGCACGGACCGGCCGGGTCCCCCCACCCCACCCCGGCCTCGCTGAAGCGGCGGTGAAGGGGGAAGAAGATGGCGCCGCGCTCCCCCCCCCCGCCCCGGGGGCCGGGCCCACTCACCGCCGCCGCTACCGGAGACTGGGACGAGCAGCGCGAGACAAACGCGCCACTTCCGCCCGCCGCAGCAGGCTGATGACGCCAGCAGGCGGCCGGAAGGGGCTGAGGGAAGGGCGGGAGCTCACAGAGGCCGCTCCGTGAGGGGGCCTGACTGGAAAGCAACAACAACAACAAAAAAAATCGCTAACGGGATTGTCAAATCGTCGGTTTGATGCGACGCATCAGCCCGACCGCTGAGGAAAGTAGTTAATTCACGGCCAAGCGCTGACTATTCAACCAGAAATTAAAAACCGACCCACACCACACACAAACCTCAGCAGCAGAAAAGGAGAAACTTATCACCAGGCATGTCACTCTTTAGGACCATCCTCGTAATTCCATGTAAAAAACAAAGTTAAATTTTATTATTAGAATTCCAACGATCACTTAAACAAGCCACTTACATAATGGCAACAGAACTAACACACTACAAAGGAGAATTTACATTAATTCAGTGAGAAGGGCAATTCCTAAAAAGGAAAATTAGTTGAGACTACGCAGATAGAACTTAAAGCAGTTAAAGTGGTGAGGTTACTTAACCATGACTAGAGGTTACAATGCAATACATGATAAAGATCATGATGCCCGGCTACTTTTATTATCCATCCATCCTTTTAGCTGGGAAATGATGTCATTTTAGAAACATGCTAACTGCTGCAAGTAACACCCTCCATCTGCAAGTCTGTGTTCTTCAGCAAGGACTTGTGTTATTTCAGGAATTCACATTTTAAGGAAGACGTGCTGTTTCTATGAGAGCGTCCTTGACAAATGTAAAACAAATAACCCGCTTATCTCTAGCTCACAGAGCTCGTCTTGGTCAGTGCACAAGTATCAGGGGTGCGGCTGTGAGAAACGCCGGTGAAAGAAACCCTGGAGTGTTTCGAGAGAGGGCTTTCCAGAAGGAAGCGGGCAGTACCCCTGCCGTCATCCAAAGCAACAAAAAGGCAGACAGGTGGAGTATAATACAGTAAAGAATTCTTAACATGGAACAAAACGGTTCTTGTTTACCCAACAGGAACAACGACAAAGGAGGATTACCGGTATGACTGGAGAAAGAAAAGGTCTTACAAATAGACAGTAAAGAGGTTGGTTTGTTTAATCTAATAAAAGGCCAAGATGACTGCATAGAAAAGTACATAAGGTCAACACTGTGAAAACAAACCCCTAGTAAAACACGATTATCATGCTGCCACAGAACAGGTGGGGCTAAACCAGCCACTAATAAGCTTAGACATGTGTCAGAAACTACAAGTTCCAAAATCCTCCCAGCTGTTTGGTTCACAAAAAGTTTTCCAGCAATAGGAAAGGCAAAAGCCTGCTAGCTTTTAAAATGACGCTCAATCAGTTGATGAAGCAGTTCACGTGAGAACAGAGCTAGGCAACCAGAAAGCCATTCGTATTTCTGTCTTCCAACAAGAGTAGAAATATGATGCAAACCAGACTTTGTTTTCTGCCAAATACACTGAGATTTTTGAAAGCATAACGGGAAAAACAAAAAACAAAACCAAAAAACCACAGAGCTCCACCCCATAGTCCACAGCTTTTGTAAAAGTGATAGGAGTACAAAGAAACAAAAAACCACAGACATCACATATACAATGATGAAAAAAATTCACATTTCCCTCCCACTCAAATCTTCAGGGAATACGCCCCAGGTGACCAGTCATGTGTAGGAATGTAGCCTGAAGTAAGCGTAAGACAAAACAAGCACACGCTATTTAAATAGAAGACAGGCTTCTTCAGAGAGACTCCCCTGGAACACATTTTTGCTCTGCTCGCGGCAGGAATAGTTCACTAAAGCTAACGGAATACCTCACATGCAGAAACGTAAGCATGAGCTTAAATTTTGCAGGAACTCCACTGGTAACTTCCCATTAGAAATTATTTTTACCACAAAAGACCACTTTATCCATGCTTCTAATGCCATGCTACAATCTTTCAGAAGAGTGGCAATTATTAAAAAACAGTTCACTTTAATTGTTAATTTAATTTTGTTACCAAAAAGTCCATTTGAATGTTTTGGTAGCTACATGTGCTTTTTTGCACTAATACTTAAGAATTTTTTTAAAGGAAAGTTTACTTTTAATCTTTGATCTACCACAAAACAGATTTTTTTTTTTTTTTTTAAGAAAACTTAAGAGCAGTAGAAATAAAGATTAGCCTCAGTTTATGGTTAACATTCCTCCCTTTAGTGACCTCTCTTCCATCTGTCACAGATACCTCTGAGATTGTTTACATAATCAGAAACGATAGAAATACTTTGCACATAGGTCAGAATTATAACCCTGAGTTTCTAAAAGGTGGTATTTTGTTGCACTCTTAGAAATAATACCAAAAAAATCGATTTATTCCCTCATAACAGAAATACATAATAAAATGCAAGAAATTAAAATATTAAAATGGTTTCTTATAGAAATATAGAGATCCTGCTTCCTTTACCACCAAAAGTTTTCAGTGTTTTTTACCTCTAAGCAACTGCAAATATTTAATTCAACAGTCCATTTATACAGTGTATGTATATGTGTGTACACTTGCATTTCAATATTGTCAATACACAACCAGGATGCGATATTTCTATGTTAAATTTTAGTAGAAAAATCACTTTTCATTCCTAGCCTTATAGTCAGAAATAGCAGCTCATCACTGCTTTGGGGCATGGACTCATTTCCACAGTTTGCTTCAACTAAACATACACCAGAGTAAGTCATTTGTTTCATTCCTTCTTCCAGGTCTACAATGCACACAAATGATGGAGGATGTGGGCAGCGTAGAGCACCAAACAACTAGGAATTTCAGTTATGCACCAATTTCATTCCACTGCAAGCAAGCAGAATCCAGTGATGGGTCCATGTTTTCACATTATTTTGATGGGTAGGGAGAAAGAAATCATTTTCCCCCAAGACACTGAAGTTGTCTCTCTAATATAGAGGCTTGTGTGTTATTTGCAGTCAAGGAAAGACAATAAACCCCAAGTTTACCACATTACATGACACTAGGTCCTCTGTTTGGTATATCAGTTTCTCAGTAAATCAAAGCTTATTGGATTCTTCCCATTGTTTTCTCTCTGCTTCAAGTCCCAGGCTTGACCTGCCATGAACTCAAAGGACCAAATCAGCATCAACAGTTGAAGAAATAACCACTTTCAGGAAGAGTTCCTTTGAGCTACACTAGGTTGGAAGAATAAATGGCCGTATTAATCATATGGTTCCAGATCCTTGGAAATGAGTGGCTCAGTATCTTCAGTTGTACTTTGTGCGGATTGCGGGGCTGCAACTGCCAGGCTGTGTATAGCCTCTTGCTGATGCTGCTTTGCCTTGTTATATAGTAGAACTCCAATTGTCACTAGAACAGTCCCAATGGCCGAGAGGCTTGTGATTTTGTTACCAAACACAATAATACTTAGCCAGATTGACAGCGCATGCTTCACAGTACTAGCAACACTGGAAAGGAATATAAAAATTAAAGCCAAAGAAAGCTTTCTCATATCCCACACACAACTACGCTTTAATGCAGTGGGACCTCTCTGTTTTGCTTGCTTTTTTAAACTCTACTTTTCCTCATGAAGCTAATACCAATACCAAAATGCTTGTATATCAGCACTCGTATCTTTACACTCATCTTAATTTTAGAGCTAGTACGAGTAATTCATCGCAGGTTTTTGTTTTCATTGCTTTTAAGTATGCAGTACAGCGATAGCAATTCATTTCTAGCTAACACAGACATCCAGAAAATTCTAACAGAACACTAGCAGCATAACTACCGTTTGCAAGTATGCTGCTACTATTCAGGTAATATAGCACTACAACTTGAAAAGAATCAATAACTAAATCATACCAATAACATTATAGGAATTAAGAAATTTTGTATACATGTAAAGGTGAATATATATGCTTTTACATCCTCTTAAGTAGAGAAGACTAACAACTTCAGAGTAAGCGTGTGTGTAACAGTAAATTGTCACAAGACTGTAGCAGGGGCACCTGAAAGTATAAGACAGCAGAAGCCTTCGGAGTTCAGGACCAGGATTACCCCACAGGCCCTAGGGCTATTCACACAAATGACCAATTATTGAATCAGAATTGTGCAACAGCCTAACAAAGCTGCCAATAACCAACAATGTAAGTGGAAGCTGCGTTTAGAGAACACATCAAATTCAACAAATACAACTTGACATGCTGGTGTCATGCTTCAGAAGAAAGGAATACAGAGCTGATTGCTCATATTCTGTACTGCACCACAATGTATATAAGTATTGCCCTATCACTGAAGCAAATGGCAGCTTAAACATTGGATCTAGAGGTTCAGTGAATCTGTTCAGTCTCATTAACTAGCTTTAAGGAACAGCTGTTAAACCTGAATACAACACACCTGCTAGCAAATGTGAGCACCTGTTCCATAAGCTCAACAGCATGGGTCAAATGCTGCTCTCCTCACACAGTGAGGGAGCAAACCACCAAGTTTTGGTGATACGGATGTGAAAAGTTTTCTTCTTAATTTGAAGCATTTATGCATTTACATTATTTATTTCTTTGCACAACACCTTTACTGCCTAGTTCTTAAGCAAAAATACTAGGTAAGAAAAGAAAAATAAAACAAGTGTTCTTGACATGAAAATACAGTTTTACCTGAAAGTCACAGGAGAAATTTTTCCCATCAAGGCATAGGCTGTAACACTTTGTAGGTGGAACAAGACTCCATCTATTAAGAGAAGTATGACAACATCTTGGTTGTAGCTGAAGCTCCTCCCACTTTTCCCAATCACAGGCACATCCTAAAGAACAAAAAAAGGAGGACTTTAAGAGTTTAGTTTATAAGCAAATCTAAAAGTGATTTTCCACCCAACTCGTTATTATTATAAGCAGGTAAGTTTTACATTTAAACTTCAGCAAAACAAAACCTAAAGCATACAGGATGTTTAGAATATATTAGAAAAACAGCTCTCATCTGACTGACCTTTCCAGTGTCAGTCTGCCTGTGAGATATTTTCTTTTTTGAACACTGATGCATAGCAATGAAATGTCAGAATATGAAGGATACATATTTAACCTGATACACTATACTTACTTCAGCTCAATTTTGCTTTCAGCGAGTTAATACTCCTGTACACCATGTGAATATTGGCAGAAAGTCAAGAAATATTTAAGATTTGGTTTTCAAGTCTTTATCTAAAACTTTAAATGCACTTAGACAAAATTATGATTTGATCTCAAAAATCCTGAAATAATCTCAGGCTTTCTGGGTCACTTGTCAACTCATGTCTATATTAGATTATTTCTTTGAAAAATTTATCTTTTTTACACCCTCCCTTCCGCCCCAATCTCTTGCACACATAAGATGAAACGCATTTCAGGGTGATTTTTAAAAAAATGGGAAGAATTAAAAGTAAAAATTAATCTTAATCTTAGTTGCACATTGTCCTCAGGTCAAAAAGAAAACATAAATCCATGTTAGTGAATTCAAATTACCATGAAAAATATCCATGCTGGAATAAGCATAACCACTGCAGCAGCACTTGTGTAGAACTGAAGCTCTGGGGCTCTACAAAGGAGAAAAAACAATGGTTAAAATTATTAAAAGCTTTCTCTTTCTTAGAGCTGAAGAAAGCTGCATCATTACTGTATTTACAGACACCAAAAAAGTAATAAAAGCCATCTACCAAGCTTTGGGGACAACAAATTCAGCAATCTCTTGCAAAGAAAGTGTTTTGCTTTTTGTGTTGGCTGAGATGGACCAAAGATAAGAGGCACATCTTCTGAAGACCAAAGCTAGCATTTTATCTTGTGGTAAAATACATACATATAGTTATAGGTATATTTTACCACGAGATTTTACTCCTGGCTCGTGTTTCATAGTTAAAATATTGAGCGAGTTCTTAAGTTCATTTCTGCATGCCTACCAACGTTAAGGTATGTTTTATGATTGCAGAATAAGGACTTATTTCTCTAAAAGATAACTCATTTTGTGTGTGCGGACAGTTTTAGCCGATTATGAGACTCTGACCTACCACAGTGGGATCTGAGCATAGAGGAGTTTTCTTTTCCTGATAAAATGATTTAAGTTAAAGCTGTCACAGTGTGAGGAAAAAAAAAATAAATCTTGGTGCAATATAATTATAAATACATGGTTTCTTTACACAGCCCAAATTCCATCTATAATCAAACCTGAAATATTTTTAATACTTACGAAAATCTGTATTTATCTCCACTGAGTAGTTTTTTGGAAAAGACATTTTGCAAACTGGAAAAAAAACCAACACCATTTATCTGTGTTTTAGTTAAGACAAATAAATCAATCCACAAGACAGACAGTTGTTTCCCTTAGATGGGTAAGTACGTTTTCTACACATTATGCAACTATAGAAAGGAGTTCGGTCTAACTCCTTTAGACTAACAGAGTTATACTATTTTTTAATCTCATTAATGCTAACAGATAAGATAGAGGAACTGTATCTTCTGTTAAAAATACAAGTTAAATACCAACATTTAAACATTGGTATAAAACAACCACAAGCAACAATTTTCTTCGATCTACCAATAAACAAAATTCCTTTATTCCACATACACAACTATCATTATGCCTTACCAGTCCATGATATTAGTAGATAAAGCTGCTGAGAAACCTAGAATGTTGAAACTGATTTCAGTAGCTGTACAGAGAGCTAGCCCACCCATAACAGGAATCAGAGAGAGATTAACCAGCAATCCTGCAAATGAAAAGAAAAATTTAAATCTTGAGTTTAATTACTGTACTTGCAATTACATGTCCCAGATACTATATTTTTTTTTAAAGTTCAAATTCCACCTTAACTTCTTTAGTTGAAAGCAAGAGCAACTTATTTGACTGGATTTTAAAGTACAGAGGTTCTAAAGTGAGATCTCAGACAATAGCAGGGTGTGCTTGAAAATGTGGATGTATACTCACTGATAAAACTATCTCCCTTGGAGAAAGAAAACGGACCGATGACTGTCTTCATTTCATCTTTTTCACCAAATGACAGAAGAAAATTATACTCTCCCTGTTTACTCTGTGATTGAATTACTCTTCTTCCTCTGGCTTATTTCAGCCTTTTCCCATTTTCCATCACAAAGCAATCTATACATGGATTCTGCATTACTCCTATGACTTATAGCTGGTAACTAGCAAAATCTCTTCAAGCAAGTAGCGTGCAATTGCAAGTGGAATCACAAGGAAATTATATTGTGGACTGGGAGAAATCATATTGTAAGCCAGTTGGTTGGTGGTGGGGTTTTTTTTAATCATAGAGTGAACAGAGTGATGAAATTCAAGAATTTTAAATTCTGAGAAGCAAGCTGTCCTTACAAGAAGGAACACACTGAACTTCAGTTATTTAAGGCTGCAGTAATATTTTCTTGACAGAAAAATAACTTCAGAGCAACCCTGCCCTTACACAGCTGCATTAAAATAAATCCTTTTTTACTTATGTATACACTCTACTTATAGTGTTCCAACAGAATAATTCTTCCAGCTGCATTTACTGTACTTCAGCGGAATTTCCTTGTCCATGGCCAACTAAGCAACAGTATTATTTAAAAAATAAAATAAAAAAAAAAAAAAAAAAAAAAAAAAAAAAAAAAATCACATTTCAATAGTCAAGTACTCACCAGTGTATTCCCCTAATATCATCCGAGACATGATAACAGTAAAAATAGGTGCAGAGCTTTTAACGGTTTCTGCAAATGAAACTGCCACATTTTTCAAGCTGACAAGACCCAAGACTACTGTTGCAAATCTGTAGTAGAACAACACATGAAATTAAGCAGAAAATAAAATAATGCTTAAAAAAGAACTGCATTATAATTTCTCCAGGCTTATAAATTTGAGCTGCAGTAACTAAGAATATAGACAGGCGTAGCTGGCAGTCAAATTATTGAATCATAGTAGCTTGACTGAACCGCAGTAACCGATCAGCTGCACACCTTTACTCCTCAGTACGTGCGAGGTGAAACGCGTCAGGTCTATTTCTTTCCACTTTGGCTTAAACATTATTATTTATTTAGCACAAATGAAGGCACCCTTGGGCAATTGTCCAATTTCTACAGATGTGCCATGGACTTTCAGAAAACATCAAAGTTCACTTTTTAATGCACTCTAACCAAACTTCAGATGACAGTGTTTTAAACTAAAGTTTTCAATAGGTTCAGCTGAAAAAGTTAGCAAAATTCTGCTGATAAACAGTAATTCACCAAGGAAATATTATAATTTGCAGTTATCCATCTTTAGCGTAAATTAGGTACACTACATATTTACCATACTTTAAACCATTAAATTAAACAACAGGGCGGCACAGTTATTACGATAAAGCTTCTCTGAATTAATCTGAAACCTATTATCCTTTATCAGTTTTGCAGCACAGCGGAAACAAAATCATATATTCTTATTCCCTCCAAGACCACAAACTGATACTATCCCAGCACACAGCAAATATTTACTTTTTTAAAAGATAAATGTTAATAGCCTGTATCACTTTTGAGGCACATTGCTGGAAAAGGTAAGGGAACAAAGCAACATCATAATAAAAACTAATACGCTAAACAAACACCAGCCTCAAAAGAGAACAGGAAGAGAGTAAATGGAAAGAGAAGTGTGTTCTGAAAGAAGCTAAATGTGATGGGAAGCCAAAAAACTGACAGCTGGAAAAAGGAACGTAGCATTTCGCAACAGGAACTAAAAATAAAGTTATCCTGTGATTTTTGGGGGGCAAAAGGTGAATACTCCAAACACCTTCCAATCAAGAATGAAAAGGAAGAGAGCCATGAAAATACAGTTTCCGTTCAGAAGAATGCAACAAAGCAACCAGACGGATCTCTAGGAAATATTTAACTATTTACCTCATTAATCCAACAAACAGCATTATCATGATGAAATTGGGTGGATAAGAGATGCGTGTTTTGTGTTGATACAAGCAGCATGGAACAAACATTTTTATGCAGCCAATGAAGGTGGTTGAAAGCATTTGAACAGCACCTAAAGAAAGATGAGAGGAAAAAATAAAATAAAATCAGAAGATGATGGGAACATGACGAATCAAGCAATAAGAAATTTTCTTAGACAAACTTATGTGTAGTACTATTAACTGTTAAGAAGCATGGCAACTGCTGTCTTGATTTTATAAATTCTCAGAGAAGCCCTTTCCTTCTACCAGCAAGGTAACAGAATAAAACAAAGGTGGCATACACCTTAAAAATCTGGTTCACAGATTAAGTGCCCTTTGTTACCCCCTTAAAAAAAAAAAAGAAATAAGCAGCCCATTGGATAATAGAGATCACACAAAGGCAACTTTTGCACATGTGCAGACAATCAAAATCTTAACAGCACTAGAGACTATCAACAACTGACTGAAGATTTTGGGTTTTTTAAAAAAACAAAAACAAAAAAAACCCACACTACCCTCCAACACAGAAAACAAAAAATAACATTTTTATTTCCACCTCTTAGTTCTCAAACACCATCTTACAGCTCCTCTATGAGCAAAGTTTCATACCATCTTTCAGCGAGTGGAGGAAAAGACAGTCAGAAGCCCCTTTACAGGCCAGGATCACAATTCAACTTCCCAGCCCCAAGATCCACCCCCACACCTCCTAACTAGGCCTCTCTCACTTCAGTCAAACAATTTTGTCCCTCAGCTTTATATAGGAGGATCTGGTATTGTCAAATATCTTACTGGAATTAAAGCGTAAAAGAAAGGTAGGGTTACCTAGCATGCTGGGCTCTCCTTCCAGTAATGAAAGAATATATTTGTTAAGAAAAAGAGTGCAAAAGCTGAAGAAAAACCACAAAGTGAGGTAGATGAGAGCATGAGAATTCCAGATGCCCAAGTCCGACTCAATGACCGTAGTCTCCGTGATAGTTATTTTCAGAACATTCTCCTCTGGTACACTATCACTCCTAGCAATTACGAATTTTTCACTCCTGTTAGCAAAGAGCGAACCGAAATGAAATAGTGATTTTCCCTTTGGCTTTTCTTCAAGCGGGGGAGGATTAGGTTCCTCCGGTGTCTGAGCACTTGTCATAGTCGACATGCTGGCATTAAGAAATTAGTATTTGTCCTTAATACAAACCAACATTGACTTAGCACAGAACAGCACGCTGACAAAACAAAAATATGTCATTAGTCTTTCATCTCCTGTGGCCTGAAAAAGTATGCTTGGTCCTCGGAATAACATCTTGCAGAAAAATAAACTTCACATGCTTCTTCATGTGGTCTATTCCATTTTTTCTGCCTAAGAATGAAAAAAAAGAGAAAGAAGGAAAAAAGTATGTAGCTCTGAACGTAATGACATTTTAAATCCCTAACGCATCAAAGATACCACATTTCACCTGCAGTTTATCAAAGATAAAAAGACTTCCGTAGCTTGTCTTTCAGACTGGATTTTGTACTCCTAATATCATGATACCAAGATCAAGCACTAAGGGGGATTTTTTTATTCTAAAATAGCACGCACACACACAAAAGACTTCATGTGTTTTTAAGTTCTTTCTCCTCTAAAGCATGTCAACACAGCCTTCTCAATTATAATTAACTCCTCTTCAAGATTCTACAGTTTCTTTGATCTCAGTCTAAGGTCTTCTTATAACCATTCAACAGAAAAATCTTCACAACTGAGAAAATCTGGGCAGGAGCCCATACCCTTAGTACTAATTAACCTGTTATCAACTCAAGTCAAATTGAGCAATCCATAATCAAGGACTGTAACTTCCAGTAATCATGAACACAGTTATCCTGGTAGGTATGAGACCTAGGTGAACAGAGTAGGAAAATACGCCCAAGAGCTTTCCAAACAAACTTGTTCTCTATTCAATTACTTGTAAATAATGCAGCATTACTTATTTTGCCATGCAGTACTATTATAGCTTGCAATTCAGTATTAGTGCTGGCAATAATTCTTAAAGCCTTTTTAAAAGATCTGACTGAAAAATGCATTAAATCATTTGCAACTAGAGCTTCCTCCTTTTACAAATCACATGAAATGTGGCAAGTTAGAGTAGAAGAGTACAGAGGGCAACAAAAACACACCATGACCTTTATTCTTCTCAAGTCACGTAATGTTAGTTAGTTAGTCAAAACACTAACAGATTCAAAGTCTGTATTAGGAAGGAAAGAAATTGCACCTGAGCAGCTTATCTGCAACATTAAAACACGTATGAGATTTATCACTTTCTATTTTGCAGTCTGTATTTTATAAGCAAAAGAACATAGGATGAATCGGGTAAGAATGAAATGACAGACATGACCTCTTTTGCTCCTCAACAAACAAATACTAGGGGAAATTACATTTGAAATACTTTTTTCCAGAAGCACATTTGCTGGATAGCCAAGACAGCAGACCTTATACAGTTAAAAAGTAATTCTTGTGTGGGAAGTTAATCACCGGACATCTTGGAAAAGCTGTCCAAAACAAGATCATAATACTACAGTGCATCAAACAATGGCAGCACGAGAAATAATCAATGGCAAGCAAAACCACAAGAGTTGTAACAAGAGCTACTGCACCTGCCCCGATTTTGTTAGCATGTGAACAGGCGAATAGGATACACTATTTTCTTCATACCTTTTTAATGTCCAATATGGCATCTCAAAATAAATCATATAGAGGTACGAAAGAGTTAACTATATCATGTCAGTCTCAATATCCTAAACAGCAGCTACTTTACACTGAAATTTTCCATTCCTCATGTTCTCTATTTCTGTTATTACAACTATGCACAGAGGCTTTCTATCCCTATCCCCTTCTCTCTTTCCATTTTACCAGGAAATCACGCTAGCAGCACACCGAGGTACAAGATCCTCTGACACACTCACGTTAAACCATATACTTGTCTTAACCCAGTTTAAGACAAAATTTTGAAGGAAGATACGCATTCTTTAAGAGAATTTGTTAAGAAAAATGGATTCTTGATGACTCCTCCTTTTTCAGGTCTTAAAAAAAAATACCCCTCTACATTCAAAATGGTGAGTTATCACAACTTTGTTAATACTTCTTCTGTTTATATTATTCAATTAAAAACAAAAGCAATTAAACACAAAACTCCTACCCTCAGCAGCACTGCAATATCATATTTGATATCACTGATTGCACACAGCAGGAAGCAGAACAGCAAATAAGAACAAAACTACTCCCCTAAATTACTGACCTGCTGTCTTAAATCAACTGGGAAGCCTAAAATGGGCTGAAAGAGTTCTCCATCTGGAACTAATTCAGTCTTCTTCCCTTAAGACCAACCAGCAGCTGATGTTTACCAATAGATGAAAACGTGGCAGTGGTTAGTAGACCGTTTCTCTTGGATTACACACAAACATTCAATCTTTCAGCTCAAAAGAACAAACAGCATGCAGTGCACTTTACACTCTTCCTTCTATCTGCTCCAACTTTTAACTACGTTAGCAATAAAAATGTTGTATTAAAGGTGGAAAAAATACACAGGATAGGCTTTGAGTATCAGACAAATTCTGACTTACAAGAAGTAGCTAATTACCAATTCAACAACTCGCCAATTTCTTAAGCTTTAAGACATCATATTCATAAGACTACCTGCATTCAAGCTCCTTTTCCCTTTCTACTCAGAGCAGTTCAAAATTTAATCAGAAATACATGCAATTCCAACTTAAAACAGAAGCAGAGAAAAACCTTTTCTCAGAAGACTTAAGAGTGAAGAAAATAAAGACATTATCTGCTTGTGCTTTTAAGCACCTAGTTTTAACAAAAAACTATTACTCTCCCCTCAGTTTTTAACAGAGCAGTCATACTTGGTTCGATTACTAAATTGCTTATGCTATTTTCTGTTGTGTGCAAGTGGCCTTCATGGGAATAAACATTGTTTTGCTGCCAGCCAGCCTGCATGAATATATAGAAATGACAGCTGTCTGTACAGTGCTTTTGTAGAAATGGTGTCACAGTTTTAACAACATTTTGAATTAGCACCAGCTCACAGCTTCTGAAATAAATAGCACCCCCTTTTCTCACTCCAACTACAACAAATATATTTGTGGACACGTGATAGATCAAACCAGGGGAACTACTCCCCCCTCCAATTTTAAGGCTGCAGGGAAAAAGGTCACTCTTAATCCAGACCAGGACTAGTACACATCATCTACTCTTAATCCACACACATCATCTACACTTAATTGACACCAGTACAGTTTAACCTCATCACTGTAAGAGCAGTATGTCTACAGGGATCATTTTCTACAGTCCCAGAAGAAAACAAACACCAAATTTTGCAAAAAAATAAAATGCAGAAGCAACACTAGTTAACAAGGACACGCACACCATGTTTTTGCATTAGTTGTTTCATATGAAATGTTTTCCAAAGAAACTATAGTATTCTACACTTAAGTCAAATGCATAAAAGAGAAAAAAAAAAAACCATGAAACTGACCTTATGTAAAGTTTTACAGCAGTAGTTTTCTAACACAATTTAAAAGGGAGCAAAATCAGTTTTCCTTCTCTGGTGAAGGGGAGGCCTATGTCACATCCCCCTTCCTCCAAAACTGCAAAGACGCAAGGGGTGAAGCAGCTGGTAAAAATACAGTTGCAAGGGCTGGTCAACTTTACAACAGGGCCCTGTCACACTCTCCACACCTGGCCTTCACTGAGGTGTTCTGCCATAGGGCTACAGATTAGATAAGTGCAACCAGCTGAGCTGTCTTCATCCAACCCTAACACCACCTAGTCATCTTCTTGAAAAGTAAGCATAAAGTGAGAAAATGAAAGAGTCTTTCAGAGCCATATTTGATAAAAAAAACAAAAGGCAAGAGATAAAACCAACTTGGGTATTAAATAGTTTCAGTGAGATTATCACTGACACACATCAAAATTCCTTTTAATAGTATTCACTTAAACTTTCTTTTCATGAGAAACTGCAGGTTTAACCCTAATTTTTTAAAAATTGTCAAAAATAAGAAAGCCAACAATATAGCCAGAGTTCAAGATAACCAGAGTCCATCTTTAAAACTGAAAGAATAAAATTATTTAAAGATAACACATACAGCAACAAGAGACAAAGCAGTCACCTGAAAGAGGACATATAGCATCTTTTAAAAATTACATGTATTCTACCAAGACATGGTTTATCGTGAAAATAAAGCATAGCATTTCCAGCACTACAGATTCTGTGTTTTTTAACTATCTATTGCAACCCTGGTTATGCACAGAGTCCTTCACGATTCTTTCACAGAGCACACTAAATATTTTTTACGATTGAAATATATCCATTGGCGAGCATCTGTTAGGTACTCTAACAAATTTAATACAAAATTCTTTTATGACGTAGCTCACCTCAAAACCAATACCTTATGGTCAGAAGCTCTAACTATTTCTTAAATCACCAAGCAGATTCTGACAATCAGCACTACATGTATGACACATGTTTCTCACTGCATTCATTTGCCTAAGACTAGAAGTGCTCTGGACTTTGGAATGACCACCATCTAACAGTGAAGATTAAAAGCCATTGCTACCCTTTTTCTGACTACTTGTTAGTGCCTATATATAAAGACAGATACTTTCGTTTGACAAAATCCACAAAGAACTCTATAAAGCCACCTTTACACCTCGCACAAAAATATAAAAGCTCAAGAAATGTTGCAAGTGTTAGAGAAACTAAGGTTAATCTGATTGTGAAAAAAAACAGAAGCTTGGTGTGCGTATTTCTTAATCTACTATTATGCAACACAGGTCACCCAAATGCTGCTTCCAACACAATGAATGCACGGAATTCAGCATCCCAAGTAATTATTAACACCGTTTCACTAAATGATAATGAGAGCTTCCAAGATGTTTGTAAGCACTGACCGTAAATACAATTGCAAAACTATTAACATCTCCCATACAGAGGGGAAGATGCTAACGGAGTGAAATAGCTTAGTACTTTCTTGCACTTCAGGTGCATTTCTCGTCACCCAGTCCTAAAACCTTCCCTCCTCGCATTCAGAACCAGCCACCACGCAGGCACACGTTTTTGGATGCAGCAGCAGCAGCATCTCGGAGCTGACGGAGCATCCCAAACACGGGAGGAGCGGCAGGAGCCCTGCCTTCCCCATCGAGACCGAGAGACCTGCGAGGGAGCGATGCTGTACCACGTCCTTTCCGAGCCGGCTCAAGGAGTTTTCAGAGAGCACCAGCGTCGCAGCAAGAGGTAGCACCGACCACCTCCCTCCTCAGAGCATGCCGCAGCTGAACCAGCACCTTTCAGACAACGGCCTTCGGATCTTCCTCTACATCAGGACCGCCGCAGCCCTACCGCTGCTTTCTCCCCTCCCGCCGACAGCACCCCGAGGCCGGTCTGCGCATCACGGCCAGCACCCGGGGCCGGGGGGGGGGGTTGCTTCCCGGCTTCCCACTGACAAAGCCGAGAGGCTCTCCCGCTCAAACCGGGCTTCGGTCCTCAAGGCACCGGCCACCTCCCACCCCCGGAGGGGAGCAGCCGACCGGGGCCGCCCCCGCTCTCACCTGCCCCGCCGCGCCGCCGCCGCCTCGGGCAGGGGAAGGCGGACCCAGCCGCGCACCGCCTCCGCCCGGAGGGGATGGAGGGAAGGGGTGGGTTGGATGGACAGAATGCCGTCCACGGGAACCAGCTCTGCTCCGGCAACGGACACCCCCGGGGGGGGATAAAGCTCCGGGAACGGAGCTGCCTCCGCGGAGAAGGGCGCGGGGCCTGCGCCCCTTTGTCACGGTTGCCGTTTGTTTCCCCGTCACCGCGGGGCGGGCAACGGGAGGCCATTTTACGAAAAGGAAGGGGACGTAAAAACCAACCAACCACAACAAAAACGCCACAAAAAAATTGGGGGAAAAAACAAAGGAAGAGGGGGTCGCAGCAGCCGATCACACCCTCCCCCCAGAGCCCCGCCAGGCCTTTCACGGGAGGCCGGTCCCTCGGGGGGAGGGAACCGTCGCAGCGCCTGACACGGTCCGAGGAGACCAGCGGTCGCTCGGCAACACCGGCGGGGCAAGGGGGAACCCCCCGAGGCTGAGGAGAAGGCGCAGGCCCCAGTGAGGAAGGGGGGGGGACGGGAGGGAGGGAACGAACGCCGCTTCCCGCCCGGGACGGGGAAGTGACGTCCCGTCCCCCTCAGCCTGCCCCGGAAGTGCGGGCGCTGCCCGGAACCCTCGCGCGACCGTTGTAGCCATGTAGGTACCGTTACCGAAGGGGGACGGTACCGGAGCGGCCATGGAGGAGGAGGAGGGCGGCGGCGACAGGTAACGGCGAGAAGGCCGCAGCGAGAGGGAGGGAGGGAGGGAAGGAGGCCAGGCGGAACCAAGCGTTGAGCGGGGGGGACGGCTCTCCTCGCTCCCCCGCCTCCTTACCAGGGTGGGGGGCGGGGGGGGGGGAGGGGCCTCGGCCGCCACCCCCCCCCCCCCCCGCACCCACCTCTGGTTGGTACGGCCCAGTGCGGCGGCGCGGGGCCTCGCTCCGGCCGGGAGCGGAGCGGGGGGAGGCCGGTGTCGGTGTGTCCGTCCGTCCCCCCGCTCCCCCTTCCCTTCTTTCTCTCCCCCTCCAGCGCCG
>NW_010972992.1:7058741-7100045 GCF_000737465.1 Haliaeetus leucocephalus
CCTCCTTCCTCCCCCCCGCCCGCCCCGCCGCAGCCCCCCCTCTGCCGAACCTCACCCCCCGGCACCGGCAGCTCATCCCCACGCCCTGCGGCCCCGTGAGTACCCCGCTACCCCGCCGGGAACAACAGCCGCCCCCCCGACCACCTTTTTTTTTTTTCCTTTTTTTTTTTTTTTCCCCCGGCCTTTTTTTTTTTTTTTTCTCCTTACTGCCAAACATCACGAGAAAGTAAAATTATTTTTGCTAGCGTGGTGCAGTTTGGGTGTCCGAGATTTAGGCTGCCTGGGGTGAATGGGGGAAAAAAAACAAAACAAAAAAATCTCTCGCTCAAATCCTTTGCCCCTCGCTCAGGAGTGAACCCTTCTCCGCGGTTTTCTAAAACCGAAAGTCTGGATAACGGGGTACGGGGAAAAAGTTGCTTGCTGACCGTCGCGAGGGACTGAGAGAAGTAGAAGGCAGGCTGTAGGTATAACACCAGAAAAATCTAGGCTGAGATTGATCACGGAATAAAGTTGGACTTTTCCCTTCCGCAGCCGTTTTGCAGTTTGAATTCAGTCACAGAGAGCTTCTCTTCCTTTTTCCAAGGGAAACCCTGCACTCGTGTCGTTTAGCCGACAACACTTGCTTTAATGTGTTTCTTAGGAACAGCAACCAGTTTATAGTGCATTACGTGTTTAAAACATTTTCTTCCTTTACAGATAAAACCTTGTTCAGAGCTATCATTTCCTGTGAAGATCTACTTCTGTGTCACTATTTTGTCTCTGCTAAGTGTGATAGGGCTAACCGTAGAGACACTCGTTCGACAAACTGAGGAAGATTTCACCATTTCTCTTATTCAGTTAATTGGAGTTGGTAAGAAACATACTGTTTGTATTTTAAAACAAACGCAATTTTTCCCAAGGTAGTAATTAAGCAGCACCTGAAGTTTCTTATTTCACTCCATTTGGCCTGATAATGTTACACGTAGAATCTTCTGCTAGTTTAGCACTAACCATCTAGATGCTTTTGCCATTGTTGCTTTTCCCAGTAGTATTTTAGGGAAAGGATCAGTAATGGATGTGGTGTCATCCAAAATAATATTCATACGTGAATAGTGCGAAAAAATACTCAGGTTTTAGGAAGTTTTGCTGTAATTGGCTTTCTTACTGGAGTTTCATTAGGCAGATCTGGCAATGATTTTGCTTTCGGACAGCTGTCACTTTATGTAAGATATACTGAATGTTCAGCTATGCCAGAAAGAGCTTACCATTTCCCATTTTAATGTCTGTGCCATAATATGCTGGGGAATTCAGAGGTGTCCACGCTCCAAGGCTTGTCATAGAACGTACATCTCCTGACCTGAGCCATGCTTACACCTGAGTTGTAGTTGGTTTCAAGGCACCTTCTTACATTGCAAGAAACCAAACATACACAGTTTGATCTGAAACAAGAAAACGTTAAGTCATCTCTCTGTGTTAAGTTCCTGCAAGGATGCTGCTTCACCTGAAATACTTTAATAAAAGAAAACAAGGACCTCATTTTTTTTTAAAGCTCTCTTTTTTTTTTTTTTGTCTAATAATTTTTGTCCTGCTGGAAGGAAAATCCGAACTTCCCTGGATATTTGCAATTAGAGCTTCAGTAGAAACTTAGGTTCATATTCCTGGGTCCATTTGTATTAAATAGAAGTGAAACTTAACATGAAAATAAATACAACTGTAAGTATTTTAGGAAGTCCTCTGCAGTGGCTTTAGCAGGTCTTGGCTGTTGGCTCGCTGGCCAAAACAATGTA
The DNA here is from genome assembly GCF_000737465.1 of Haliaeetus leucocephalus. Lineage (NCBI taxonomy): Eukaryota > Metazoa > Chordata > Aves > Accipitriformes > Accipitridae > Haliaeetus > Haliaeetus leucocephalus. The sequence goes on from NW_010972992.1 coordinate 7,060,508, forward strand.
GAAAAGAATAGACTCTGTGGGTGTAACACCTTGTGTACAAGAAGGACACGCTAATCATAAGCAGTCATTGCTTTCTAGCTTTCACGCTTTCACCCAGAGGGAACAAAGACAATAGATTTGTTCCAGATTCTATAATTAGACACATAAAACAATACTTTTATTCCAAAACCCTGGTTTGATTAGCAGCTTTTCACACAGGACTCAGCATACCAACAAAAATTGCAATGTTAGAACAGACCATTGGTGCCTCCAATCTGTCACACTTTTTTTGTTAGCAACCACTGTTTTGTGCTTCAGAGAAAAATGAAGAACCTTCATAGCAAACCAAATGAATCACATGATGTTATAAATGGGGAAGTTGAAAGCATGCTTGCTAATCTATTTTACCCCCTCCTACCTTCTGTTGATACTAATTAGTATTCTATGCTGCAACACACACACAGGAAGAAGCGCACGCCTCTCACAAGCCTCTGGTTTAAATCTGGAAAAATAGTGTATTTTTAAAACATGACTTCAGATTTCAAAGGTTTAATGCAAACAAAAGTTGTTTCAATGTATTAGTCAGTAAAGATAACATAATTCAAGGAATGTGTTAAAACTGTGATTGGCTTACCTTGAGACTTCAAGATGTGTAAGCTAACCTCCATAAACATGCCAAAACCATGTTTCCTATAGGCTAGACAAAGACTGACAGAACTGATAACAGTTCTTTAAAGAAAAAATAGATGCCCTGGCTGTAACAATCTCTTGGATTTACCACTAGAGAGATTTACTGTAAAGAGGGTTTGGGATTTAATTTGTTGGAAAATGTTCACTTACCACAAACAAGGGGATGTCCTTTATTTCAGAAACGTGCATATGCTATCTCTGCAAAAATCTTAATGCTCAGAAGTTTGTTTTCAAATTATTTGTACAGACTTCTTCTGATTTAGCAGCTGAATTTTCAAAACAAGGAGATACTGTCTTAAATCTTTCAGGCCTTCCTGAGGTCACAAGCATGCAAAAAAGTCATATGAGTCACTTTGTAATTTGCCAATCATTTTCAGTTTTCTCAATCACTTAATAATTAAGTGAAAAAGAAGTTCATTCACTAGAAGGTTTTTTTTAGAGAGACTGAAGTTGTTATGTTACTTTGAAAACTGCTACGACGCTTTGTCCCCATGTCCCAGCCTAAAAAAACTAGATTATTTGATGTGCAGAATCCAGGAAGTAGCCCTCTGGAAAAAGAAATCTATTGTTACTTTGTTTATGGTAACAATTAACTAGTGTTTGCAGGAGCATCCTACATAAGAACAAAGCACTGATTCCTGTTGTTACGAAAGGAAAGCCTCTTCCTTATTTAAGCTTTGTCAAAACAGCATAGGGTCCAACACTGACAGCTAACTGTGGTGTTAAGAGTGGTGGGTTTTGATGTATTTTATAAAAACGTAACTCAGAACTTGTCCGAACCAGTTCTTTTCTGGACTATAATTTGCAGGGTGGGGCGTTTCAAAATTTCCACAAGAAAAATAAACTGTTAGGAATCCAGCCTGTCTAAGTTCAATTCAACACACAAGCCATTTGTAGCGGTCAGAACCACGCAAACAATACTGTAGAGGTCTGAGTACGAGTAGTAAATGGCTTGTTAGTCACTTGAATTACTCTCACTGGGAAGATAATGTAATTTCAGTTCTTTAATAAAAATGGTGTTGCATCATTGAATTCAAATATACTGTTCAACATACTGTTCAATATAGTATTACTAGAATAACGTACCACAGCTGCTGATTAATTTGGATAGCTAATATGTTGCCATTTTCAAAGTGTTACTTCACAAGTAATGTAAAAATCTAACAAATTATTTCATGCCTTGTATGCTGAACACAGGGGAGAGTACTCATTTTAAGTATCTGATTCAGGCTCCTTGGTAAGTATAAAGATACGCTCTTGACTGAGGAGCCAAAGTTACACAGTCCTGATACTTCCATTTTGTCATCTGGATCAAGCATATCGAAAAATTGCACCATGTGCAATTTGTGTTCACCTGGTAACTGACCTCTCCTTCTCCTTCCCAGTGTTCTGTGTATACTATGTGACTAGAGGAATCCTGCAGGAGAATCGCCAGGAGCTCATCGTCTTTGTTCTTTCCATCTTGCTAGTGATGTTTCGTTCCATTGTCAACTTCACAGTTCTCTCTGCTGAGCAAAAGCCAAAACTCCTGGTTAGTCTCCTGGTTTTAATTAATTTTGCTTTTCTCCACATCTTGGATTTGAAAATCTTGGAAAGGCAAGACAGCTGTGATAAGGGCACTGATAACAGAGAAAAATCAGGCTGAATTATTCCTACCATTGAGTAACAAAACATGCACCTCCACCACTGCAAATCTGTTCCTCTGAGCTATTCTATGGGTTTCTTTGTAGCAGTATCTGAAAGTAACATAAATATCAAAGAATTTATTCACAAAGGATTACTGCAGAAGGTATCCTTCACTTCACCTACTCTCCTTCAGATTTCCATCTATAAAATGACTGGCCTAAAGTCACGTAAATCTAACCTACAGACAGAACTGGAATCGCAAGTCTATATGCAAGGGCACAGCCATTAGCCCCACTGCTCCGTAAGTGCAGCCATGTATTTTTATGAGAGTTATAGTAACCTGCTGCAAGGAAACAAAAAAATACAATGTGCTAGGGGAGGTACTGCCATTCCAGATTATCTTGTTTGCACTTCATAACAATAAAATTTAATACAAGGATTGTATTCTATGCGTTACTAAGATTTGTAGTTAAACTTCCACTTGCCGTGCTTCTCAGAAGTCCTTCCCTTTTGTGGTCACACGTTTATCACAAATGTGAGAAGGAGGTTCCTTGCTGTGAAGTCATCCAAAAATTACTCTTTGATAGAAGAGATGGCAACCAAGCTAGGAAGATACAGCAAAGCAGAATTTGCCTATTCAATTTACATATCAGTTGTACATTTACTTAAACATACTTATCTACAGCAAACTGGCTTGTTAGGGTCAATAAGGAACAGGCGTCAAAGAGATGCAAATTACTTTAAGGTATGGATCCCAGTCATCAGTTTATATATGAAACAAGAACCTCAAAATAAAGCCTGGTGTAGAAGATGTACTATTAAGGACTTTTTTTTACTACTATAAAAGTAACTTGGACTACTCTAACTCCTGCTTCCTGAGCAAAATTTCTGAGCCAGAATAAGGCATACTAGTATAAACATTCTTATATCAGTGTAATTATGAAGGATGTTTTGCTACTTCAGCCATCTTTAAAGCAGCAGATATTTAGTGTGAATGCCAGCAAAGTTGTGGATACAACCCAGACAAAACCAATGTTTTCCACAATTTAGTAAGTACAGCATTCAGAATAACCCACTGTCCCAGTGAAATCAATAGGGAAGATTCTTACCAGGTGGTTTATGCCATACAGGAAGCTTAAAGCCGGTCTCTATCAAAGAAAGCTGTTTCTTCAAACTGTAGGATAAAACCTCAAACAAAACCTTGCTAAAAGTCGTCATGATATTACAGGGAGTGCAGAGGTTATGCTTCTCTTAACGGTTGTAAAACTACTACATCGAGGGTAACGTAAACCAAAATAGCCAAGGTGAGTTTACAGTTATTACCAAGTGGTTGCAACAAATGGCAAAAATCATGGCGTGATCTTTGCCACTTAACAGTGTGGCAGACTGTCATCTTTAACTGTTGTCTGTTACAATGCCATTAATAGGCAGCCTGGTTCTTACTCCTTTATTATTTCCAGTGGGAAGATTAAAGGTTAAAGACTGTCCCTGTTTTGGCACAGCGAGTCACATCCTGATTTCTCTTTCCCATCAGGCCCGCTTCATTCTGATCCTTTTGGTTGGCTCCTTTGATGTGATCTGTGCCATCATCCTCATTCAGAGTCAAAGCATGATGGCCTTTCGAGTGGGTGGTGCTCTAGAAAGCCTACAGTCACAATACTTCATGCTGAACCTCTGTTTTTCCATGTTGACCTTTGATCTTCAGGCACAGGTATAGAACTCTCTCCCCTGGGTTCCCTTTTTCCCTCCTGTTGAGAAAATCTTAGATTAGCTAAGCTGAACTATTAACTTCCTATAGCAATTCTGCCTGTATCTCACTTTTTAGATAAGATTAGCTTAATAATGGTCATCTCTCCAGGTGTTTGCTATAGGGAAGCTTAGTTAAAATCCATAAAAAATGAATCAACATATATTTTATCCTCGTCCTGCCCAAAAGGAGAACTGAAACTTATTTTTGGGAAGTTTGTCCATAAAAACAATTGCATCCAGAAGCTCCAATGCAACATGGCCTCCTAAAATAAGAAAGGTTATCACTCTACAACATCTCTGCCTACAGTCTTTTGCTTTCCAGCCATCCCAGCTGTCTCCTGCGTTTGAGAAAATGATACTGGGATGGGAGAGGGAAGCCTGACTTAGCGAGGCAATCAGCGTGAGATAGCAACCTGAAGTTACAGACAAGTGAAAGGAACCCAAGATCTGTTTAGAAAGAGTTTGTACTTCTGTACACTACCCTTCATTCTTACTTTACTATGTATTACCCTGTATTGCCTTATGCTTTATCTGGAGCACATCCTACTGCCTTCCCTGTTCTTTGTTGTTGCTAACATGGCATACAGGGAAGTACGTCTGTCCTCGTGTCCCATTCTGTACTGTTTGTCAGTTTCTGAGGAAAAATTTTAGGCTTTAGATCTGTGCCCAGCTTACTGTTGCTGGGAGTCTGTGTCAAATATTTTTTGGTGGGCTGTATGGTCTCAAACTAACAATTTTACCAAATCTTTGCCTCCTCTCTTTCAGCTCTGCTTGTGTGTTCTGCTGATAAGCCTGCATGAGATCACCCTTCTACATAACATCATCTCGGCAACAGGGGTCCTTTGGGCCTGCCTGAAGGTGACCATTAGCATCATCGCAGTAAGTGTTAAGCTAACAGCGACACTAGCAAGGATAGCCAACTTCTGAGACTACAAGTTCTCACCCCGAGCAATTATCACAGGCTGGGAAGTCACAGCCATCCCATTCTACGTAATACTGCTAAGTGGAAGGGAGCCAGAATGGATCCCAGCAGAAAACAAGAGCACCAACAATAATGAAGTCTGAGTGTACACGATGAAACGTCACACTATCGTTATTCCTTTCTGAGGGACATTGTTTTATTCTCAGTCCTTGATCACCTGCTGTAATGAAACCTATAAGATCACATTATCTCCAATATTTCTACCTCTCTGAGAAAGTTAGGTGAAACTTGCAACAGTCCTCCAAATTATTATGGATATACAGATGCAGTGAGACTTGTATAGTCCTTATATCCTTAGAAAACCATACCAAAAAGATGAGTGGTCCTTTATTGGGCAGCTTCTTTGAAGGTGAGTGGCAGTTTTCAGGTTAACGTAAGGATTTGTGAAGTTGGAAGTTTAGTTTTTCATGTCAGTCAGACTGAACTTCCTCCAAAATCTTGAGAGCTCTGTTCCAAGAATGATTGCACAATCAGGGCCAAAGTACATCAGATATGTGAGTTTTTTATTACCAGGAAGGAGGTTAGGGGGTTTTGGGTTTGTTGGGTTTTTAGACTCCTTGGGTGTTTGCTTTAGCCATTCAGCCAAATTCCTGACAGCTGAAATACAGCTTTTCAAGTGTTTTGATTGCCTTCCTTGCTAAAAATGGAGCTAGCACCAAGCACTGTGCTTTTAAAATACTTTAGTAACTTGAGGTGAATAGTTGCACAGAATCATCTTTCTCCTGAACTTTGGAGTGTCATGGCCACTAACAGCTACCTAGCAAGGAAAAATGGAGACAGGACTAACTGTGAGTGTGACACTTAGGAATGCAGACAGGGATATTAAACAGCTTGGTTTCCTCCTAGGAGCTCCTTATATACCTTTGTGAGGCACTGGATCTTTGCTTTCAGTTAAGTTGTATCGGGTGTGGAAAGAAGGGAGTAATCAGAACCATGTCTGTTTTCCTGCTAGGATTTAAAGTGTAAACCTTTCAGCCACTTTTCCCCCACCATCAGAAACAAAGTTGATCTGACCCGTTGCCCTTCACAGATTATGAGTTCTTTGCTTATCCTTTATTTGCCTTTAGGCATTAAAAGAAGCACTGTTTCTTTTAAGAAAAGAAAGAGGTGCTTCAGTTAGATGGTTTCTTGTCCTAACATACGTGATACTCCTTATGCTTTCATCAATAGCAAACGTGTTTCTTAATGGTTCAACTAGTAATAGTCAATGTCCTAGGGATAAGTACATATTCTTGCCCTTTGCTCAAAACTGCGTATGTTAGAACTACTTGAAAGCTACTTTTAACCCCGTCTAGGTACATTACTGACTTCTCTGCTGGAAGAAGTTAACAGCTTCTTGTCTAACTAAGAAATAGGAAATGTAAAATTAATGAAAAAAAATGTAGCGCTGTATTTCAGTAAGTGGCAGCACTGCAGGGCAACAGCAACTTAGAAAAGGTGGATACATTTCATAAGGGTCTGTCTGGTAGCTTTGCATCCAAGGTAAAAATGATTCTGTCTCAGGCTAGAGCATGTAGACAGTTTGACAGAGGGGTGACAATAGGAACTCCTTTTCATTACCTTGTTCAGACAAGTTTTTCACAATCAGCTGCTTGCAGAAAGATGCAGCAGTAGAGAAACATCTATCATTGTCTTGTTTGGTGCTCTCCTACTATGAGGTTGCTATGCAAGAAAGGTATGCAGACATACATAACCCACCAGAAAGTATAAGCATAACAGAAGGAAAAACTTGGAAATGCCTCATACATGGTCCTTTCTGGTAACCGCAATACCTGAAAGCACAGCTTAACCTCATGCTCCCTTATTTCTGGGTTGATGCACATGCCATTTCACAAGGGGATTTTTCATTATTTTTCTTCTATTTATATACACACTTTCCCATTTACTTTAGTGGATTTATTTTTCCTAATCTCCATTATTAATTTTCTCTCTTTTCTCCTGTTAATTACTAATTGTCTCTTTCCCCCTCCTCTTGTTTCTCAGCCTTCGTTTTCCTTTCCCTTTTGGTCTTATCTTAAGAGGAGCACTATGCAGTACCACCGAAAACAGAGACAATAGGAGAGGTGGCAAAGAACAGACTCCTTAGGGGAGGGACAGTTCCCTTAATACTTTTGTAGAGGTTCACATATTGACCCTTGCAGAAGAATCAATATTGGTTTTGGGGGGAATCTGTGGTTGATCAGATGCATCAAATCTTATCATAGCATTGGCGCAGTCACTGTTTTCATTCCCAGTGACTCAGTTGTTTTTCTTTCATTTGCTCAGACCTGCCCTTCCAGTTCAGGACCGCTGAAAGTTGCTACCTGCCGGAAAGCAGTCCATCGTTTCTTCTTTCCCAAGTCCCAAGGTTAATTGTGAAACAAAGCTTTTCTGACAGTTAAATCCTCTTGCTTCTCCCACGTTTTAGTTCTCAGTGACTTTATTCCTCTGTAGTAGAAACAAAGGTGGAGAAAAAAGTCAGAGTGCTTTCAGTCTGTTAGCTACGAAGACATAATTTGTTAAGAGAAAAATCTGAGCGTACCCAAAGAAAAAGTACATCAGCGTAATTCTGAGTCAGCTGCTTTTCCATTTAAGCTAGCTGGGAGTTGTACTGTAAGCATTAGAAGGCAGAGCTCAAGACAATGCCGAGATGGCTCAAATCACAGACAGCTGTCAGGATGCGCCCATGAAACAACCAGTTCTGATTTCACCAACATCACTCCTGGCCCAGCTCAGTGGAAAAGAGAGACGGTATTTCCTGCTAAAAAAACATAGGTAGAGAAGGCAAGAGGAGAACAAAGTTACAACTGAGAACTCAGCTAGACCAACATTTGAAATGCTATTGAAAAATCAACTATAGCCTTTATAGAGTATATAGCAACAAGTTATAAAGTTATGTATATATCTCATCTTATTTTACAGATCTTAAAAGAACTGAAACCTCTGGTGTGGATTTTTCTGGGTCAGAATATACCTGAAGTAGTTTATCTCATCTACCTGCTTTACACGGTAATTCATCAAATTTACTTGCTCAATAACAAGGAGCAAGGCTGGAGGCCTCCTCTTCATTACTGGATCCTTGGGCCCAAAACATGGTGCCTCATTCCTGAGCGTACCCCTTTGTTGCAGCTCCTGTCAGAATCAATGAGAGCAGCAGGCACGTCCTACCTCTTCAGGATCAACTTTTCAAGACAGGAACCATGTCAAATTGCTCTTGAACTGATTAGTTAGAGGGAGAGGCCCTGGAAGTCTCTGCAACTGGCAAAGTGTCCGGAATGATTAGGGCAAGATACAACAAAATCCTCCAGTACAAGATACACAGCTCCTCAAAAATGCCTACCCTCCTTCACAAGAAGTCTCAAGTGGTGCCAGAGCACTTGACCACCTGCAGGGCCTCAAGTCATTGTATTTTAAAGAATTTCTTAGGCATTTCTTAGGCACCAGCTGTCGATTCTGATGTAGCCAAAACAAGAGACATGCAAGCCCAACAAACTCCAGTCTTAGGCATTTTTTTGGCACTATAATAGCGATAAAGCACTTATCACTGGGGCACCCCAGCAACTCCCACAACACATGTGAAAGGAGGTAAGGAAGAAGGGCAAGAGCAAGGGCAAGGCAGATTGGTCATCATGGGAAGGACTCAAATGCTGATAGCAGCCAGTGTTTCTCATACTTTACGTAAATAGTCTCCAGGTACTGATAAGAGTCCAGTGGCTGCAGTCATCCAAGTCCTTGGGGATCTATTAAAGTATGCAGTCAAATCAGGCTCTTCCAATTATTCACAGGCCTGTTTGTTTGATCTGACAAAGCACAGAAGGACCACACGCTGTCTTTGGTGGCTATACTTTACTTATCTTGCAGTTAGGAAGAAAAGTACAGGTGGTGGCTTCTGACATTAAGAGTAACATGACAACTTGAAAATAGCTAGGTCTCCTTCCAATTTTGTATGGTAACAATGAACATGCAAGAGTGACCAGCAAATGAGGGCATGGACATGCAATGCAATACTCCTCTCTGCTAGAGAGATCTGTAATGTAGTCACTTCTTCAAACCAATTCTTTTTAACATCTTTTATCTGACTAACTGAAAGGTAGGGGGAAAAAAAAAGTAAACTGCACTTACTGTTAATTACTTCAGCTCTGAAAAGGCTGCTAGATTGACTCTATATAGCAGCTGCTAACAACCCTGTAAACAGGAAAATTGATAGAACTTAATAGCCAAACCAACTAATTGCACCAAAATTGGCCAGGACATCCATAACCTGCCTTGATTTGGAATACATGCCATTGGGTTTGTTAACAAATCAAAGTAGTCAGAACTATGCTTTTTTAAATCTCATCCTGACAATCACTAGGCCTGCTAGGGCAATGACTCAAACCTGCAGGAAGGGGGGAAAAGAATACTGCCAGATCTTAGTATCTTTCTTTCAGTACTGGATTTTTGCAGAAGTTTCTCATCTTAGTATTAACATGCCTGATCATTCTTTGTTCATGGGAGCAGTGACCCCTCTTCAATGCAGTAGATAGCTGCAGGATATAAACATGTTGCTTTTAATTAAAAGTTGCCATTTTCTCTGTGTCAGACCTCTCAAAAAAGCACAGGTTAGGCAATTACTAATGTCATAAGCACAGTAATCAGGCTAGCCATGAATGAAAATGGGATCATGAAGCTGGCCCCTGGACATGTGTGACAATAACACTACAATGACAGCCAGGGAACACAACTTCATTCTGTATTTTACAGTGGAAAGAAACTGAGATGTAAGATGCAGTCTGGTTTCCTTATCTCCAGCTTAATCGTTCTTTCAGTCTGGGCACAATACTGTTTTGATATGACTTCAGTGCTGCAGAGATGAGATGGTGTATGCATTTAGCTAGAATCAGCGTGCACCCAGGGAATCATGTAATCGGCAAAGTAAGACAGTTTAAAAGTGACCAGTTCCCCGCCCCCCCAATTACTATCCAGTGACTTCTTTCAGAAACTTAGTGGTTGGCTGATTGCATTTTATGGCTTCAGGGTTTTGTGGCACTAGGTGTTGACTGTTGTATGTCTCTATTTTCCTGCAGGTGATAAGGGAGTGGGGCAAAGGAAATTCTTACACTCTGGAAGCTGCTTTCATTACCGGCTCTTGCATTTCTGTTGCAATAAAATCTGTTTTGTTTTGGGCACTGATTCATGTCTACCGCAGCTTTGGGCAGGGGCTGAGAGAAAGAAGTAAGTACTTAAAAAGGTTGCCTTAACTATGAAGGTTGTAGCCTATTGTATGACAGTCACAATTAAGCAGAGAGCTTGTCGAGCCAGGAAAATAGTTAGGGATAGTCATAATAAAAGGCAGATCCCTAATGACAAAGTTCAGAAGATTGGATGGAACATAACGTGATTTCTCCCTCAAGAAAACTGACATTAGTCAAAGTTGCTTCTAACCTACGTAAGAATCGCTGCTATCCAGAAAAACAGACCTGTGTGGAAAAATGTCCTCTACGCAAGATACATGTAATTTTTCTTCATTATGCTGTATAACTGCCTTATAATAACTGAGAGAGACAGAATAAAGGGACCTAGAGAACCACTAATCTTAAACTACCCAAACCTCCTTTTACAAGAAGGACATAAATGCTGCTGGGTGTTGGTGTTGACTGGTCTTCCTTTCTTCCCACAGTGTTTTCTTCCTATGGAAGGATCGACTCCTGAGCATCCCCCTTGTGTTCTATCTGCAGCTCTTACAGAGTGAAATTGTAGCCGGGGAAGTTCTGATCAAGTACTTGCATTCAGGATGTAAGACAATGGGTCAGTTTCACAGAGGTAGAGGAACTTGCTCAGAAAAACATCTATACATTTCTTGGATCGTATCGTGCTAGGGAACTATAGCAGCACAGCTGGTAACTTAGTTTAAAAAGCAAAGTGCTCTCGGGAAATTAACTGTAATCCTCTCGATTCAGTGAGTTTTGCTGACAGGACAATGCATCTTTCACTCCTTGTTTTCCTGATGTTGCTTTGTAACCATAGGAGGTTCACAACATGCATGTGAGTAGAGAATGTTGTTAATATAAATGCTGTTTTTCTGGATATACACAAACATAATAATAATTTGCACATCCATCTTACATACCAGAATCTAGAAGTGGATTGCCCTACCATCATTTCTCAACTCAGATCTGTTGCTGAACAGAGGTCAAGCACTGACGTTGTTTCGGTGACAGCTGTATTCCCTGATCTCCACTATGGCTGTGTGATGGCTTAACTCCAACAGAATGGCTAGGGCTCTTGTTCTGAAGTCAGAGGAGGAATATTTCAATTTTTTTTTGTTTTTTTAAATCCCAGCTACACATGAAAACTACGCAATGTAATCTTATGCCTTCCTATAGTGTATCTAACCGATGTGCCATTTCATACACCAGGCTGACTGTTAAACTAAGCCTTTAATATTGCAATTTAAAAGTTTGGTATTTTATTGATTGGAACCTTTAGCTACTGGCTGTCTATTTTTTAATAAAGTATAAACACAGTTTGCGCATGGATAATTATTTCTCGTGTCAACAGCATGAGTTCAATGGGAAGCCTGTTTACAAACTGAGTATGGAAGAGACTGGAACTGCAATTCATATGTGCCATGAACATTGCCATCATACTCCCCTTCAGATATATCTTTAAGTTGGAGGTATCTGTACACTGCAGAAGTAGTTAAAATAGTTTATTGCAGCTTATGAGGGAAATGTTGCAAGGATGATCTCAAAACTTCTATAAAAAAAATATTTTTCTCATCCTAGTCTTCTAAACCTGAAACAAATCTACTTTATTGATAGCACAATGGAGGCATGAAGAGGTTGAATGTCTGTAGTCAGACTGCATACAGCTGACAGTATCAAGAGAAAGGACGAGTGTACCAGCTGATGACTGACTTCATTCCACAAGTCAAAATGTGACTATGAATTGTTGCTGAAATGGAGGAACACAATTAAGCATATTCAATCCTTTTCTAAAACTAGCAAACATGCAGCAGGTCTTACCTAGAGCAGGACCAGTAAGGGAAGACTTTGATCGTGCAGTAGGCCTGTACTTGGTGAAAATTAGCTGAAGAAAGTAGGCTTGTGCTATGCTCCTTTTATCTTCATAACAAGGAGATGGCAGAAACAAATGTATCATTAAAAGGAAAAAAGTTGTGATTACATTCAAACATTTATCTCCCCCAAAGCAGAAACATATTGTTATGCCTTGGAGAATTAACTGTCATATTTTCACAGAAAAATGTTCTTATTCCTGACTAAGGTCTTGTTAAGTTCCTGTGGAAATCTGCCTGTTCTTTTTCACAAGGTCTTTAAGTTAGTATTTGTGTAGATAAGAGCTACTAGGCTGAATCTCTGAAAGTTTCCTGATACGCAATCCTGTCATAATCTGCAGGCAGTATCTTTGGCCTACTCTAAATTGAAGCACTTTATTTTTTGCCCAGCCACTCTAACCCTGGATGTAGACAATCATTAAACCTACTGGTTCAGACAACCAACTTTCACATTTTCTATTATTAAAGCAGGAGATTAATCCAGCTAATTCCAAAGTTAACTTTGGATAAATGCAAAGTTACTCATCACATTTTTTATTGGTAATTCGCCAATAGAAGGGGAAAACAATGGGAACAAATCACACTATACCAAACAAGTGGAAGCTACTGCTCTACATGTCATCAAGAACCTCCTCTGTCAACAGCATTTAGCAAGTTTTACCCAGAACATGCAAAAGGAATTTCAGTTTTAGGTAATTTGCACAAATTCTTAACAACTGATAAATATACAAACATTTTTCCCTCTGCGATCAATCTTCTTTTCCATGCTGTATGAGAAATCTCTCAAAAACAGCATGTAGAGAGGCTACTTTTTCATATAGAGTAAAATAAGCACACCCAACAGGAAGAAAAAGTCCAAACCACTCATGCACTTCATTTTTGCATTATTATCTTCTACCTGTTCTTTGTTCAAGCCTTTGAGTTCAATTTTTCTTTGTGCATTACTGAAAAAATGAATCAACTTGCTACTTTCCCATCACTACAAAGTATTGGTAGCTTTAATGCCATTTTTCTGGGTATAGCTTCCTGCTTTTCTGTTTGAGGACAATACGTGAGACCAAACTGTTCCCTGTTGTTCTCATGACTTCGCTCAAAAAAAGCTTCAAGCTGCTGTGCACATGTGCAACAGCTGATACTAATCTGGATTCCAGAAAAGTTAAAAGAACACAGCACAGAAAGACAGAGACTGACAGAGTAAGGAAGAGCATTTAGGCTTTGCAATCCTGTGCCCCACAGTAATAAGTCATTAATTGGCATAGCTAGTTCAAATTGTCTTTAGAACATAATCATGTTTTTATGAAACAAATCGTAATACCACTGTAAACGCTATATGCTTCTCTACCACTCCTTTCATTAATCAGCAATGCAGTAAGGCATCTCGCAGTTGCACAAGGAGCATGAGACTGTCATCAAGAGGTAGGACTGCTGCACACAAAGGGAGACCCAGATTAAATTAAAATTTAGTATTTCACGGAACAGCAGCAACAAGTACAAGCTGTGTTGACCTTCACATCCAGTATGAGATTTTTTTTTTGGATTTCCCACGATGGCTGTAATCTATACTGCCACCTGATGCCTATGTGAACAATCTAGATTAAACTGCATGTTGGTACCAACACTCATTTCAGCTTATCATGTAGACATGCTGCAGGGCAAGGCAGGGCAAAACTAGAAAAAGATGGCCTCAGAGTTCACACAGGTTTATGGCCAATTCTGGGCTACTTTAAGTTCTCCTAACTCTTAAAAACCCAGGGTAAATTGATACAGCCATTTTTTAATCAGCCCAGCTGAATTAATTTTTGTGCCAAAATTTTTGATACCTCAGCTTGGAAAGACTCTGGGGGGATGGAGAATACTTTTTGCTGGTTCAGCAAACTATGGTGATCACAGCTCTCAATGCTAGAACTGGGCCGTTTAAACTGACAACAGTTAAGAAGCCTTCATTCTGACAAGACAGGACTAGCAAATTGCATATAAACTATCTCAAAAGCTTCATCTGTAAAAATAAGGGTCCAGCCTTTGGCAGTGCTGTTTCCCTGCTTTATGCATAGGCAATAGAGTGCCACTGTCACAGAAATGGTGGGTTATTATTCTGGCCATAGACAGCAAGAGTTTGTCACTAGCCAGGCATAAGAAGATGGAAAACTCTAAGGTACCTTGCAAAGCAAACGAACTCCATTTAAAAGCAGCTGTATTACCTGCATAAGACATTTCCTCACATTTATCAATCAATCATTGGACCTGCATGAACTGTTGGAATAGGTTACAGGTGAATTATGAAATCATAAAAAGACATCATGATTATTAGCCACAAGTTTCATGGAAGAAGTGTCTAGAACTTGGCCACAATGTGCACAGGCAAAGATAGAATGGGCACTTAAACTACATTTTCAATCCTAAATTTACTGGGTATCCAAATTATCTGACATTATCTCAGATTATTGCCCTTAACTATTTCTTTCCTCATTTTTCTACTCTTGGGCCTTCAAAAAAAGTAGTTAATGCAGCCCAACTAGTTGTACAGAAGATTTGTTTCAACTTGCACAGCAAATCCAGCTTTTATTGTGACACTTTTGAGAAAAGACTAGTATCAGACATATACATTCAAAAAAGCCTTAGGTATATTTCTAGAAAACAGATGGTACTGTCCCGTGAGACAATGTATCAAAAACCCACACTGAACATTTGCCTTCCAAGCAAGTAGTTCTGTATACGTAATTTTATATTCTCAACAGTCAAAGTGCTGCTTTACAAATCCAACTTTACAAAAAGATTTTATTGAAAGGATTGAAAAATATTTGTTTTCAACAATATTTAAAACAAGTTTTCAAAGCATTAACAATATGTAAAAGGATTTTTCCTCTTTTAGAAATTCAGTACACTGCTTTATTCCATACTACATCAGTTGTTAATAACTTCTTAAACTCTCTACTAGAGAATAACTTTAAAAAAAAAAAAAAAAATTTCCAAGCTTCCATTTTGGCCCTTTGTAGACTGGAAAGGATTTGTAGGTACAGTAACATTTACAAACCCTTATATTAGAAACACTGCTCTTCATTAGCAAAAACCTATTTTACTAGTACAGTTTAAACAAGTTACTTTGAGTAAGCTACATCAGCAAAATGAGCTTTTATTGCCAATATAACCAAGTCTGCATTACAGCTTTTTTTCTGGTTCAGCTGTGGTTTGAACAGAAGTTACCCACACTTAAAGCAGTTAAATATGCAAAACTTGAGTGCTGTTTAAACCTCACTAGCCCGCTTGTCAATTGCTGGTTTGCAGATTAAAGGCCTTAAAAAGGGACTTTGTACAGTTAGACAGGTTTGTAATGTATTAACACAATTTGGGTTGTGTTTTGATGTAAAGCAGCTAGTACAATTATAATAAACACAGCTTTTTGAAGAAAAAGCAAAGACTAAAGTCATATATGACTTTCTTTCCTTTAGTCAGTAATTGTAGCTCTCTACTTGGCTGATCAGTGATCCAAATAAGATCATTATCAAGTGGGAATACTTGCACAAGCAAAAATGCAGAAGCCTCAAAGCCAGTAATGCAATTGCAGTACATGATAAATTTAAAGACAACTCCTAATCTAGATCTAATCTAGAGAAAGTAGTTAGGTAAGTTTTGATTACAGATTTCATGAACTATGCACTCTGAAAATTAAAGTTCGGCAATTTAGTCAATAATAGCTTTACTATTATAAAAAGCATAAATAAAAAGTGCTGAATATAGTTTTATTTAAAAAAAAAAATACTAGATAAGGCTGATTAATCATTTCGCCTCACCTCCACAAAATGATTTCCATTTCCTAGCGTGCCTAGTATTCTGCTTGTTTTCAACTTAACAATACATTTATATAGCCGCTATACCCTGTTCCTTTTCTCAATTATTGCATGTTTAAATAAAATAGTTTCAAAGCAAATAGTCCGACACTTCTATAGTTCAAAAAGTAAACAGTTATTAAATAACTGAATACTCCACCTAGGAAACCCATAAGCAGCTTCAAAACAGTGATAAAACAATTACTGCAGAATCAAGTGAAAGATAAATTCCAAAAGCTATCTGGATATTCTCCAAGATATCACAAGATTTGTCTATTTAGACCAAATCAAACCAATATTCTATTTTACAAATTTACAAACCGAGTATTAATTTATATTAACACATTTTCATTGTGATTTGTATCATTAATCAAGAGTTTGCTTCTCTTTTATGGAAAAGTGCTCTCACCTGGATTTAATAAAATTAGACAGACTAGGGCAGCATCCAAAATGGAAGAGACATCATTTAAACCATCAGAGGACAGCAGGTTAGGCAGAGTTTGGAAATCAATACATTTCCCATTACCACTTTGGACCACATAAAGAACATAAGACAATCATGAAAAGTTCAACAGAGCTTCTCACTCCACTTTCACAGAAATCCCACCTTCATCAGTAAATTAATTCCTCCACAATATTATGCCATAGGCTTAAGTTTAACAGATAACATCCATTCTTTTAATGACCAATGCAGCAAGACTCTGAAAATGCTAAAGTTTGGATAGTATGATCATGAGACTGCACCACAGAGAACATAAATGTAAACATTATACTTGGGTTTGATATTTTTCATTTAAAGTACAGTACAAACCCTTTTTTCCCCAACTAGTTTTTCTGTTGGATTTTGTTTTTGTTTTGTTTTTTCTTTCATAAAAGCACGTACAATAAAATATGTACATAGAGAAGTTAGAAACATTTGAAAGCATCTTAAAAAAGTAAATACGAGACTTAGAATATCTTGAGTGTGCTGAAGGCACCATTGCTACTCTACTGGGAATGTGTCCTCTCATTTATCAGCCTACCAATGCAGTATCCCTTTCTGTATTACTCAGCACCAAGAGCTGGAAGGTATCTATGGAAGTTGAGGGCACTCAGGGCCTCATATAGGATGTTCTTTTCTTCAAGACAATAGTGGAACTAGACAATATAGTAGTAATTGAAGCCCAGATTCTTCTTGAACACTTGGAGAATTTTTTTTTTTTCTTTTTTACTTTACAGTCTCTTATGGTACCATTTATTCCAGAGAATCAAACAAAAGTAATAAGAAAAAACAACACACTGATGATTCCCACCAACAGGAACTGCAGAGCTATGAACTAGCTCAGCTATAAAAATGGAGATCACTGTAACAACCAAGTCCATGCTAATGCTCGTCCATGCTATTTCTGGATGTTTACACAGTGATGACAGCCAAGGGTCAAACACTGTTCAAATGGGCATAAGATACATATATATGTGTATATATATATAAAAAAATACTTTTTTTTTACTAGTTCCATCTATTAATAAAAACATTCTTCATGGGTGTTTCTTCGCACTGTGTCACATTCACAAGTAAGGAGAAAGTATTTTAAGCGCTGTCTTGATGGGGAGCTCTTCTGGGCAACACATATTTAAGCTAACAAACAGGAGCTTTTTTTTTTTTTTAAAAAGCAGATTTTGTAGAGCTTTTATATGCACAGCAGTCTTAAATGGAATTACAAATATACCAAATTAAACGGATTATTTTAATGCCACTTTTCTATTATGTATCTACATTCAGCCTACCATGTTATTGGTAAGTTATAGGTTACAACCAAATCTACAGATGTGGTTGTCAATACCAATCAGAAATAATCCATTTTCAGATTGCTCATTTGAAGGAAATTCACACCAGATTACAACAATCAGAGCCTAATTTCTTCCATTCCTACTCTTGGTGGACAAGAAATAGCACAATTTCCAGCCATCAGCAGATCAGACAGATATAACCACTATGTACATCTGAGATGGTGACCACACTTGTTAGCCAAAAACTTAAAAATCCAAGTATATAGAAGGGATACTGCCACTTTCCATTCCCGTGAGTCTTGTTAGATGTAGACACTCAAAATTCTTCTTCTTCAACAGCAAAGTTATTTTGCTTCTTCCGAACATTCCAGTGTAAACACTCAGCCAAGCTTTCAAACCAGTCGCTCACAGGATCTCGGAAACAGATCGAAGGAAGGGGATAGCAAGAGGTAGTGATGCTAATACTGCAACAACACAGGAATACCCCAGTCAGTCAAGGGCAATGAATAGCAAGAAAAAAAAAAAAAGTCTTCTATTCACTACCTAACATAGTGCTATGTTCAGCCAATCTGGTGAAACAGCAAGTTTCTATAATCAAGCAATAACCAAAGTCTGCAGGCTCATCTAAATGGAGTGAACACATGGCTTAAAATTGTTAACAGATGCACTGTGGACAGCATTCTTTGACACAGTGAGACTACTGAACCCACCCCATGACATCCTGCAGTCTTTTGCTGGTCTTCACATCAACAACACCGGGACAAAGGAAAACATAAGTCACCACCTTAGCCTTTAAGCTTCAACTACAAGCAACAGCAATAAAAAGTCTAGCACCTAACAAAGAGCCAAATCTCATGTTTGAATCCTTACTACCCTCCTGATCTGTTCTACAGATCTTTCAACCTCAGGGGAAATACAAACAGTTCAAGATGGAGTGTCATGCCAGCTACACATTTTCCTTCCTGGCAACTTTTATGGACCAAGAAAAAAAAAAAGAAGTCATCTTGAATGGCAAGTCTACCAGTCACGTATCACACAGTTGCCTTAAATCACCTGCCATTAGGATAAACCACCACATTTTGCACATAAAAAAATGAGGAAACTTCACACGCTGCATTCTGCTCACTCAAGGCAATAACATCGCAAATGACCACAACCATTCAGTAAGTAAACACAGTTTAAACCATATGGCATTATTAAGAGCCACTGCTTACATGCAACTCCCATTGTTTTACAACTTCTCAAACTCCTAAGATATATCTCTAAGTTAAATTTACAGAATTTTCTAAAGACATGTCCATCTTCCTTGTCAAGCATGCCACGTTTACATGCTTTTGTCTTAACATTTGACTTGCTTTCATAGGAAGATCTAAAAAATCCAAGTTAGAAATTAAATACTTTTAGTGCAGTTTGTGCTGTAAGAGGTGTTAGGGTTTATAAAAGCTTGTTTCTTCACTACCAGCAACCCTTTTGACAGATGTTAGAGAATGAGAGAAGTGCACGATTCAGTATTTTCTATACTTAGAAAGAGATGCCACAATCAAAAAAGGCTTGACCTGTCTCCATGGCATATTTCCTGCCTCTTCCTTCCGTCAAATGAAACCCATGCTGTATTTCTGGCATCCGGGGAAAGCATAATCTGAAAAAGAGAAAAGAACTAAACTTCAGGTCCAAAACCTATTTTTCAAGAGTAAGGAACAAACACCTCCTTCATCGTCCCTCCGAGAACAGAATTGACTCTTTGCAACTTTACAGTTGCACTGAAATTCATAATCTGTCCGTAATAACAGTGCAGTAACACACCACACAAGTTCCAAACCTTCATTTCACGTTTGGTATATATACACATACTCTTCTACATACAATAAACCCTCTCTTTATAAATACAAGGTCATAAATCAGACCGACTTTCCAATTACAGCCAGTGCATGCTTTAATTCAGTTACATGAGTTGACTTAGCATCTCTTTCAAGAAGAAAAAGTTAATGCATAAAAACAGATTTTAATACATAATGAATCCAAAGCTGTTACATTTAGGAAGCTTTGTTCATATTTAACATACATTTCTATTAAGAGAAAAGAATTGACTACCATTGGCCAGTAACACCCACTGACGTGACAAATTGTGGACTGAGCTGTGCCATGAATAAACATTCAATTTATATTGTAAAACAGGAACAAAAAACCCAGTACACACTTATTTCTTATTGCTAATCTTCTAATGTCCCTAGAAGAGCCCTTCTAAACATACTAGCTCTCTTCCAACTTAAGTAGACGGGAAGCTTGTAACAGACACAAGAAGCAGAAAGGGATTCTTCCTTACACATGGGTATTTGTTAAAAAACACATTAACTAAGTCCATTTCATATTGAGGTATTGCATGCCTTTTTTTCCTGCAAGACAGCATTAACAAAAAATAATTAGCGAATTGCAGATAACTCTACCGATATACTCAAGATCTGCAATATTTGTTGTTTTAGCCATGAAAGTAGAATTTTTCATTCCCTTAAATGCCACTGATTTACACGCACTTTAACCGAAATAATGTAAAATTTGATTAGTCAGAATGCAAATGTATGTATGCCCATTTTACAGAATGTTACACAACTACAGTCCAGTAGGAAGCAGCGTGAAGTATTCCGCTAGTGGGTACATATTTTTTTAAACAAAGACGCATTCTTCAACCGGACTTGATCAGGTCCTCCTACAAATGAAAGAACGCAGGAGAAACACAGCATTTCCTAACCGCTTCTGCTTTGGGTCAGGTTCATGTGGTTATTACAGAAGTTTTTAACTTACAAAGAGAAATAACAAAACAGAAGCTAACCTTGAGTTCCACTCCAGCAGGAACAACAATAGGTCTGAAAGACAATGAGTGAGGGCAGATTGGGGTGATCATTATTGCAGGAACATTTGGATGAATCATAGAAGCTCCTGCTGCAGCTGCATATGCAGTGCTACCAGTTGGCGTGGAGACAATGACTCCTGTGAAAGGAGCAAAAATTTCATTTACATAAGCATTACAATCAATGTGTTATTTTGGAAGACAACTAAGAAATAGCACTGTTATGAAAATGAAGCAGAGAATGTATCAACTTGTATTTCACAGGAGAATTGCAGTATAATACACAAAAAGTCAGAAACTCTCTTCTAATCCTGGCACAGCATGTTAGTTTTATGGTTTCATGTAAGTTGCATAAAACTTCTAGATCTCAGGTTACACAACTTTGTAACAGTGACATTCGTTTTTTGAAGGATAAGAGCTTTAAAGATGAACTTCTGTATTTCATGAGTTGAGATCTTAGGCCTTCAGCAAATTCCAGATATCCAAGCAAATTTTTTCTAAGCTATTTCTTGCTCTTAGCCCTAACATACCATACCCAAAGAAAGTGCCACTTGCTTTCGCAAGTCCATAAACAAAGCTTACAACACTTTAATGCTTTGTTGTGGAACACATTAGCTACCAATAAATAAACATACCTATTCATTGCACACTAACGTTTTTTGTCACCAGTGAACAGAAGCTTGAGATTTTGTTTCCATGTGAGAAAATCCTCCAGTAAAATAGCAACAGTCTACACATGAACTAATAAGCAATTTAACTCAAGAAGCAGACTCACCATCTCCTTGCACTGTTGTTATCAGGTGTCCATCTAGAAAGACATCTACATTGGAAAGGTAAGAAGAAGGACCACGATCCACTACAACTTCATTTAGGACCTGCCATGACATCAAATATTACACCAGTCCACTATTGCTGACTTGGCAATGTAAAAAAATGACAAGCTGAAACAAGCTTTGAAAAATTCATACTGATTTAGTACCTGCCAAATTAGACTCTCTTTATGGTTCTGTCTTATCAAGTGCCAGCTGCAGTTGTTAGATGTTAAGAATTATTTCCAGAAGCTGGTTATTAACAATGTACAGGGTTTTTCTTTTTACTTATAAAAATCTTTGGGCTATCCCATTTTATAACTACTACTTTGTTTTCAAAATAGAAGGAAAATGTTACTACAGGAAAGTACAATATTAGCACTTATGATTGCAGAAAGTAATGATACACCACTTCCTCATTGTGCAGTGCCCATATTGTGAATTAGAGCAATATGGATCTGTCCCACACTACTGGGCTAATGCAGGTAAACTAATGGAAGGGGGAAAGTTATAATAAAACAAGTACAAAGCAATTTACAAACAGTGTATTAGTTCTTTTGCTTATTTTGCCCTCTGACCTGATATTGCATAATTTGCTTGCCCACTTCCTTCTCTATATTTGTAGACACTACTCCATTTTCTTCTATACCATTTTGTACTGTCATTTTCTCTCTGTGCTCTTTTACTACTTTCACCTTCAGCCTGCTTCGTAGAACAAGCGCTGCATTGCCTAGAAGTGAAATATAGGAGAAAGTACACAAAAATGATATGCTAGTATAGTAAATAAACCCCTGTAACAACTAGCGAACTGTATGAAATGCCACCTCTCTATTGCCCGTGCTTTCAACATTCCCAATTTCATTCACAAGATAATTGTCTACATTTGGTTAAAGCTCAAAACTCATTTTTAGTAGTAAGGAGCAAAATTAAAGTAAAATTTGAACCCAGTCCTTCCTCCCTTTCCTCATGATGCAAAAAGAAAATTTAAGTTTTATATGGACATGATCAAGATGGGAAAACACTGTGAGCCTCATGTGATCTTCACTAAGACAAAAGCTATGCTTAGAGAGAATGAGTGCATTAGAAACACCTATTAAAAGACAACATTCTAGCAACATGAGAATTTATACGTCTTTTCAGGAATCTACTTTGGATGCAACTCAAATAATCTCATATTGAAGAAACAAAGTATTTCTTCCCTTAAATATTTTATTTGCCTGACTTCTCAGTATTTAAGCACTGTACTGCTGAGAGAAACAGACTACCACAGATTTCAGAGCTACACTCTATTTGTATGTTTATCTATCATTTCAAGTAAATTCTGCATCATCTTTTACTTGTTTACTCCACACAGGACAAAGTTATTTCTTAGCCATTTTCCTTTGCATAACAGTACAGAAAGCAGCACTGAATGGGTCAATGCAATGCAATGCTTTTGTTAGTTTAGTATACATTTCTTGTGACTCAATCTTATGGGCCAACCTAAATGAGTTGGTTAAGAAAATTACTAGTCTTGGAAAAAGCTACAGAAAACGTAACAAAAAGAGACACCACACCTTGTCCCCTTAAATTACCTTCTATAACCTGAGTGACTTGGGACTGAAAATTCTCAAAATTAAATGGAGTAAGAAATCCAAGGGATCCCAGATGAAAAGCCATAACTGGAGGTACACTACCCTATCAATAAAGAAAAGAATTTAAAAGCTACGGAATAAAAGCAATTCATACTTCTACTAATTGCCTGTAAATATTTTGACTATTGATGTAACTTCAACTGTGCATAATAAAAACAACACATTACATAGACTATTTTCAGAAGGTACAGGGTAAAACAGTCTTGAAAAAAAAAGGAATGAACAGCAAAGGACAAATGCTGTCCTCAATAACAAAAGAAAAAAAAAAAACCAACCACCTTCAAATACTTCAAAAAGAAAAGAGGTCTTTAAGTCTATTTCCCATAAAGACCAACCTGGAAAAGCGAAGAAGCATAAAGTAAGGTCCCATCTCCTCCCAGGCATATGATAAAGTCTATCTGATTGGAGATATCATCATAATCTAGAAGCAACGTTGAAATAAAAGTTTTGAATTAAGTTTTATCAACAGTCTTAATTTCCGAACATAAATTAAGCACAGCATGCCAACATTCACTCACAAACATAAAAAAGCACACCTAAGATGTAACAACAGCTGTTTGCAAATACACATTAGTTTTACAAACTTGACCCAGCGACTAAGGAAATACCAAGACAAAAAAGCAATATACTTCAACTTTACTTTCAAGACATCATTACCATACCTTCTCTGAAGGTGCAAAATTTCTTCTTCACTGGTCCAAAATTATCATCATTAGCTATAGCGGGGTCTTCCAATACTTTTTTTTCTACATACACTATCATATTGTTCTCCTTCGGAGAGATAAGATAAGCTTGTTAATAACCTTTTAAAATGACAGAATATTTGACCCTCCCCATAATTTGCATTAGTTTAAAACATATAAATAATAATTTACAGAAGTGGTCTGCATCTCTTGGTTGCGGGGTTTATTTTTAATGTGTGGTCTAATTCCAGTGAGAATTTTGCAGCACGCACAGACCATCTAATGAATTAAACTAAACTAAACTTTGGAATATAGATTACATGATACAGTAACACTGCTGTTTGTTCAAGGCTTAAAGCTTTTTATATCTCATTCCCTGTAACTTAGAACTGCAAACAGAATGAAGCAAAGTTTTGAGTTTACTTTTTTTTTTAAGCTCTGTACTTGCAATATTTAAGTACTGACTTAAGCTCTGAAACAAGTTTTATTACTTCCAGTGGCAATGGGTAAAACAATGTTTGCACTATACACTCCTGTACATTCCACATTCAACAGAATCAGTAATTGAGAACAGTTTAGATGTAAAATTTTTAATTATGGTTAAAAATGGAATTTACATTTCATTACCTCAGTAAGATACACACAAAGCTCTTTAAAAGGCTGCAGCAGACTAGCATCACGTATCTTTTTAATAACAAGGACGCTCTTGGGAGGTTTGTTCCATGTCAACCGCTGGCTTGCTGGATCCTGAATGTGCCTAGAGAATAGAAAAAAAGACAATGTTACTACATTTTGCTTTGATAACGTTCTCGTCAGTTAAGAATATATCCTTAATTATAATTGCACGCAGTCCCAGAACAATAGAAATAAGGATGCAATAGATTGTGTTGCAACGATGCCTTTTCCCCCCATGAAACCAATCAGTGCTTTACTATATTAAGATAGTAACAGTATTAAAGTGTCCATTCTTATAACTGCTACCATGCTAGCAACACAAGCAAACGGAGACTTTAACAGAAGCACTACAAAAGCTCCTGGATCAAGTTCTTGAACTGACATCTTCCCTGATGCTTCCAGCCATAATGCTTTCCTCTTATCTTGTCTTAGTGCTCTCTCCTGTTAAGCCAACTCAAAATAAGGAGAAACATCCAATTAGAGAATCAGAAAAAGCTACAGCATAAACATTTTTCCCATCCAATACTCTAAGTCAAACAGCTTAAGTCAATGTGAATTTTAAAAATAGTGCAGTAGTTCCAACCCAAATATTCTTTTTAGCAATGCTTCCTTCAGCACTTTTTCACTGATACCAGTATACAGTCACAGTTTTCTCAATACAGTTTGAAGCCTGTAGATGCAGACACAAATTCTACAGTTTTATACTAAACAAGACCATTACAAGAGAAGGGCAAATAATTAAGATTCACATGGTCATCTGTACGAAATCTTCAAGATAAGCCTCAACAACTATGACAACACTATAGTACATAAACTCTATTCTGGGAAGTCTGCATTTGCAGCTCTCATACTTCCTATGACAAAGCCTCATAAATAAAGGGCTTAAACAGGAACAGATGCCTGTATACTTCTATTCCAGGCAAACATTACAGGTCTGTAAGCATACATAACTTTTGTGCAAAATTTCTTTAAAACTCTAACCTATATATTATTTTAATGTTGACCCCAAAACAAGTTTATCTGCTTAAAGCAGCACAACTACCAATTCAAAAAAAAAAATCCAAAACCAAAACACCCCACCAAAACCAAAAAAACACAAAACTTTTTAAAGTATTTTAAAACTCCTGTCTGCCTATTGTCAGGACAGTATTCTAAGACTTGAGAACCTCAAGAACTAAATATATATATACACAAATAATTTTACAGCTTTCAAGAGGGTTCAGTAAGAGAACACTCATGTTGCTCTGTAATACATTTAGTTGATTTAGGAATACCCAGCTCTATTTTCCTTCTTCATTTATATCTACTTCTAAGCTACATAATTTCACAGTTGTATTTCGCATGTTACAAGCATCCCATCCTTTTCCATATGGTGCAGATATAATCCATAAAGCAAAGCAGATTAGTATAAATGCTGAACAAGCCAAATTTACAAAGAGATTTGGATTTAGCACTTCAAGGGTTAAAATAAAACAGATGATGATACTGGAGGTATAATAACCTGCTCATTTTCCTTTCCAAAATGCCTATACTCTACATATAAATACAGCAGAAACTAGAGATTAATGAAGTAGTCTAATACCAATAACCTTTACTAACAAACAGTGCCATCTCTCCTTCTAAATATCATTATATAACACAGAATACAAATATGCAGTTACACTCGGTATCACACACAGGTTTTCAACATTACATTATGCGTCATCTCGTATTTTACAGTCAAGGAATCATAGAACAGTGGAGGTTGGAAGGCACCTCTGGAGATAGTCTAGTCCAATCCCCTGGCTCAGCGTAAGGGCACTTTGAAGATACCATCCTCGGTCTCAGATATCACCATGAATCTGAGATTACTATGAATCTGGAAGGCTTCCTCTGACTTGACTAACCAACCAATAGCTAAATTGAAAATAAACCAAACCAAAACAAAACCAAATAGGAAGAGCTGCATTCATGTGTTTATTGGTGCCAAACAGTTGCAAAGGAACTAAAGCTGGAGTTTTATATGCTATTTCCAATACAAATTGTGACTAAGGAAGCGTTTTCTATACTAAATTTATAAAATTAAATTCCTCAAATTTCAACACTATTAAAAGGTAAAAAATACAAATAGAGAAACCACCCCAAAACCATTTCAAGATGATCAGGCTATCCTCTAAACCTGGCAAAGAACTAAAGATTGCAGCACTGCTTTTCACTTATAAACCTAGAACTAATACAGACTTCATTCAAATGAAGGACAGTCTGCCTATTTCAACTGTACTCACCAATGCCACGTAGTTCTACTAAATGAAAGATTATTCATAACATGCTCTAAGATCTTCATGTTTCTTTCCAGGAGTCAGGCAAATGCAACAGCTCCAAAAAAAAAAAAAAAAGGCTGAGGCTTTTATCACTTAATAAACTGCTACCTCAAAGAAAACATTTTTCTCTGAATTTTTTTTTCCCCAGTTAAGTATGTCAAATCAGTCCCAATAAAAAGTTGTGAGGCTTTACAGAAAAATCCTGTATAAAACATCTATTACAGATCTTCAGAGGCAAGATTTCATAAGAAAAATCCTATTTCAAGAAAGAATTTTAAAATGGGTATTTAACCTCCCCTCTCCTCAACAACACAAGCACCTGATTCTTTTTTCACTGAATAGTCATTCAATTCTTCTGGTCATCTTACATAACGGTCTTCGGAAGGCAGGTCTTTCAATACAATCATCAACACTAGCACTTAAAGAGACACCAAGACCTTCACTAACTTTTGCCCGTACATAAAAACTAAGGCTTTCTGTTAAAAAATTCTCTCCAGGGAAGAGAGTTTAACAGTATTACTGACTGTAGAGAAGAAGAACCCAAACAAAAGGTTTTTCTTGTTTTTAAAAGCCACAGCAAAAATCTTAAAGTAAGAATAGTAATTTACAATTTAGTCTTCAAATAGTCCTTTCCTTCAATCACCTGAGAGCACCCTTTTCTCCCCAGCTGTTTTGAAGACGGCATAAGCAGCCTTTTCCCCAGCAAGCAGCGTGCATTTAGTATTGCCTGCAGCCTCTGTACTCAACTGATCTTGACACTGTCATTATATACAATATAATGCCAGCCCAGCCCATGGGGAGGAGCACATTTACCAGTCAGGTGGGTAAACATACAATGCAAGCTGGGTTTCCAGATGAACTGCAGCGCTCCAAGCCACCAGCCTCAGAACAGACAGAAAGAACAAGGAAGCTGAGAGTTACTGTACACTGCAAGATTTCCACCACACCCTCGCAGGAAAAGTTATGATACCACCAACCTGTTTTGAGGAAGACTACTACTATTTAGGTAAAGATTTAGGCAACTAAATACTTAAATACCTTATGTTTAACTGAAAAGAACAATGAAATAAAACTTTTTAAAGGGACAAAAATAGGGACCACTAACTTGGTTATCTGTAGAACCCTGACATTCCTCATTTGACCAAGTCAAGACACTATTTATTAAGTATAGAATACAAGGTGTAAAAAGCAACACTTTTATACCACCCAACCTACAAAATTAAAATGTTTATATGCCTGCTAAGCAGAAACCAACCCTTTTTTTCACATTAAGTTCATCTGCAGAGTCCAAAAGCAAACTTGCCTTAATGATATTCATACACTGAAAGTGCCATAGATCAAATACAAAAATTCAAACTACTAGCTCAAACACATAATACCAAGAGAGAGAAGGCTTTCCTCAGATTTCACAGTACACAGAACAATTTCTCCTCCTTTCCTTGTGTTGTCCATAAAAATTTTTGCTCCTTTATCGTTCAGAAACACTGCTCTTTACATACTTCAAGATGGAATAAACGAAATGCTACCAATAGCTTCTCCGTATCATAATTAGGTTTCTATAATACACATGGCAAGTTTACTGTCAATTATGTTGGAAAGTGTTTATTATAGTTGCCATTGTTGACAAACTATGGATTGCAGATTAGGCAAAACACGTCTAAACAAAATTTCAGTACTTAATACTATTCACATGCCCTGCTGTATTTTTATGTGAAATGGTTGATTTTTTTTTTTCCAATATAGATATACTGAGCTGTGAAAAAACTCCCATTAGTTTAGGTAGTAGATAGTGGGCTTAAGAACAACACATTAATTAGTAACGTAAAACCAATAAAATTAATTTCGTTTTATGTCTGCAGGAAGTATTCCAACCGGCAAAACCACTATAAATCCATACAGAGAAATACTGATTAAGTCCTATCACCCCTTGGGAGAAAAAAAACCCAAAAAATTACAATCAAACCCACATTAGATTTTTCAACATGCAGATCAAGCTAATGCACATCTAATGGGGTTTTAGTTGAGGATACAGTTCAGCAGTGCTATCCGTTCTCCTTTGACTGACTTTTTAAATGATGAACATGTGATGAAAACGGCAGGCCAATTTTGGCAATGATGACCCCAAGCTGGCAATCAAGCAACATGAAAATCTCTAAATGTCAGGTAAAATACAAACAATCCTGATTAGGGGGTGAATAGTAGAAAAGCAAACTTTTTTCTTTCCCATAGAATAAGCATAATACCATTCATTCGACAAGTACTTACATAATCGTTTTAGGATTTTGCAGCATACAGGCCTTTGGTCCAAATGTGGTCACTGGGCATGGTCCATGCAAGGAGCGTGTTCTCCTAAATACATATATATATAAAAAAATAATAAATAAATGTGATGACAAACCGGGTATAATTAGCTCCCCAACCACCAAAACCACTTCTTTGAAAAAGCTGCACTATGCAATACAGGGCAAAGTACATTTCTTAATTGTGGTTGACCAGCCAATGTAATTTTACACATATTAGCTCTCACATGTCAAATCTAAAACTTAATTCCTGTACCTACTCCTTGAAAGTGGTTTTAATCAAAGCCTCACTCATAGTTTATCCCTTCCACATACAGAGTAATCACTTCCTAAATATTAGTATCAGGTACATATTCTTCTTGTATTCATTTCATCTTCACTTTGCACAAAGGAAGCATCACAGCCTCAAAGAAGATATGGTCAAGTTTTCTCAAGTTGGTTCTGTGAATTCATGTCAAGCCTGCAAAGATTCTATTCAGTCTCAACTCTTCTCGACACTACAATACAGAACAGTACATGTGTGTCTCAGAGAGACCAAAAAAATGTGTAGATAAATCCCAAATTATAGAAACGTAATTCATTTTCAAGGTCTCACTACTGTGAAAAGGAAAATTCCTATGCTAAAGAAACAAAGCACAGAAAATTCCTGTTTCAGAATGAGCTATATAATTCTTACATATTAAAAAAAAACCTTTGATTTTTTTTTTTTTAAAGCTAGAGTAAGAAGGCACTTAAATAACTGAAGGACACACTTTTCAGCTCCTCAGTTTGTTGTAATCCTAAATAATAGTCAAGATGATAGCATAAACAAGTATTTAACACTTCGAGTACTCAGCCAGGTACTTGAGCAGTAGTTGACTGAACATTTCAGATTTTGTAGAAAGTTATTTAATAACACCGAGAAATTATCAAATGAGATTGGCAACATTCAAAAGAAACTCAAAATATGTCTGTAATAACACTAGCTGAGCGAAAGAACAGCAGCATTCATGTTTTTTTAGGTAATTCGGTAGTCTCACAATCTTCACTTAACAAGTGTGCCTAATCAATTAATTAAAATACAGAGTGTAAGCCAGGACTTTTGTTTACATAGTATAAGCACTTTCTCTTCCATAATATTTTGGCCTGCATTAATGTCTGTTGACAGTGAGCAAGCAAACTACTAAGCATACAAACAAAAAAATAAGCCCAAGGCTGCTGTTGTCAGGCCATGTTCTCAGCAAAAAAACCTACAATGACTAATAGCTGTGTGTCATTAGGGTGTATAAAGGATTAGTCTGCATCAATTCTTAAGTGACTTCAGCTTCACTGCTGCAGACACAATAACCATGATACCTTCTTTTCTGTATTTCTTGAAGCACTACATCTTATCGAAGAGCACACAATTTTAGAGCAGGACATGCAGAATGATTAAATGTGGTATAAATACACATAAAATAACTTAATGAGTGCTCTTCATCTCAATAAGGTACGATAACATATATGAATTAGGTTTCCCAGTGTAAGGCTTGACAAGCATTTACAATGAAGTCTCCAACACCAAGGCAGTACCTTCAGATTTTTTTTGCCATGGTCAAGTCACAGTAATGGTGTCCTGATCGTTTAAGCACTTTTTGTTGCTGTTTAGATCTCTGTACTTAATAAATTAGTAAAATGCAAATCCTTCAATTCTAAGGTATATGGAGATACCTATCTGCAGTACCAGGCCGTAGTTTTGAATAGGTAGGAAAAACTCTAATTTTTTCCATTTATTTATCTAATAAGAGCTAATATGATCTTTGTCTTCAAATAAGTAGGAGCTCTGAAATGTCATTTATCCTCAAACTTAAATCCCACCCAGAACACAGGATTACTCCTAGCTCCAGGATGAGATTATCTGGAGCAAGTCAGAACCATTCTGCCTTACTTCCCTCACACATCCTTGAACAAATCTGCAAATGGGAGCAAAACTTATTCAAGTCATGTAACTGTTGAAACATTATGTAAATGCTATTAGATTTATTCCATTAAAAAAAAGGGGGAAATATGTCCTTCCTGTGCTTAATTCAATTAAAACACAGGAACTGGTAACTAACCTACTGCTTGGCAGTAACAAATCTATTACTGCACTACCTTCTATTGTGTATATTATAAAGTAGCTCAGAGCAGCCTGATGACTCGCTCTTAGTATAAAAAATCCTCCTCAGAAATCTAACAAAAATGAAAACCAGATGACAGGTTAAAAAGATATAATTAAGGAATAACAGCAACATCTTATTTGTTGCATGCCTAATAAAATAGGCGTGTGTACGATTTGAATTCCAATAATGAGAATGGGTATTTAATTTCCTACATTTAACACATAAAAGTTATTATTTTTTTCCATTTGTAAGTCTAGGCATGACTAATCCAGTCAGATAAGAGTATTACTAAGTGTTTTATAGAGTTTATGTTATTTCTATTAAAACAGAAAAATGAGTAAGGACTGACATAGAGATTAATGTGTGTACCAATACATTTAAAGAAACAGTAAGTCTCTATCTACTTGTTAACAATTACACTCAAAATCGGGACAGTTAAATAACACCCTGGCAACATCACCTCCCACTTCTTGCTCCACTCAAGTAACTTGCTTCTCCCAAATAACTCTCTTTTTTGCCTTCTTTCAACACAGGTCGTTATTCCATGCCACTCCCAGTAATTGGCTAAACTCTGTTCCTACAAGAGGCATTAAATATCCATATCTGACCTTCATGACATTCAAACAAAAGTTTTCTCTGCAAGCTCTAATTAATCATTGGTATACATTTTTGTTGAGATTTTACTTGGTTTTAGTAATAACCTATGCACTATTCAAGCAATAGAAGGTAAAATGTTTGAGTGAACAGAATTTAAAGTTGTTTGTAGTAAGACTGTCTTTGCCAAGAATAAGCAGCAACACACTGGAAATTATACATCTTTTAGGAAAATATACTTGCCAGTTCAAAGCAGATAGGCAACTACTTCAATCTGAATACTACATAGCAAGCCCGAGATCACTTTCTGGCATTCTACAAAATGCCTTGTGACAATTTTGCACTAAATTGAAGACAGCCAGTGAATGAATGCAGAGCATCTTAATGAAAAAAAATCTTGTAAGGCATAACCCTAATTCAAACCCACAATGGGTAGGGTCTACAAAGATCACTTCTAGTTTGAAAAAGTAGTTATTTAGCTAGAAGATAATAATACACAAAAATTTAGACCACATGGTCTTTTACACAGGTTGACTGAAGTCTACATTCTTAAAGGTCTAAGCAAAGAGAAAAAAACCCAGTTTTACAGCATGCTTTTAATGTAAAGTCTTACATATTGACTATGACACACAACACAGTAGCTAGAACAGTACAGTCAGAGCACAGTCCTTTGTGAACATTTTCCAAAAGCGTTAAAGTACACTGACTTTCTGAACTACATATGCGAAGCAACTATTTTCCTAACCTTTTAACCTCTTCAGGTAAAGGCTTTTAGTATGCCTCCCTTCACCATAAAGCTTCCCCCTGTGATCTTCAGCCTCACCCACATATGCTCTGCCTTGCAAGAGCATTCCTACCAGCAAAGCAGTAACTCTGGACGAGAATTTCATCTGTTGAGAAACTCCTCCATGATTCTGTCCGTGCTTTTATAGAGGGCCACAATGTAAGTAAAAGTTCTGCTATGCTTCCCACAAGATCAAGACACGCTGCTACCACAGCAGGCTACTCAATATTTACAATGGGTCCAAAGATCACAAAAATCAAAAGTTCTGTCCAAGCTGTCCATGTGACAAGAGCCTTGCAACTAGATTAGAAATTTGGCTCAAAAAAAAAAAGGGGGGGGGGACGTTTCTCACCGCTGTGAAACTATCTGCAAGCACAAACCTAGTTTGCGCTGCCTCACATTACCATATAACTTAAATACTTATACAGGTTTTTAATACACAGCACTAAAGCTCTAGCTAGAGCATTTGCAAAAATCTGCAGAAGTGTCTCTACTGTTGATTAATTCTTTTTTGAGACTGTGAACTCTGCAAATACCTGTTTTGACAGCCATACCATTTTGATTACAGGTCTGCTCTTAGTCTACCCCCAACCTTTAACTTCCTGCCTTCATTTTGGACTAACAACCTTTTGAAGTACGTTTTAAGAATCCCTTGAAAGCAACTTGCTGAGCAAGAGGTAAAGTTCTGCCTACTAATTAAAGATAGGGAACCAAGCACAAAACTGTTCCTTTCTTGTGACCTGAGCTACTATGAAGTTACGAATTAACATAGCTCAGTACAGATGCATTTGTATTTTATTTCTGGAAGGTACTTAAAATTTCTGAAGCTAGGTTGAAATATGACAAGTATCACAGTAGTCAAAGTTCAAATCTACCCCAAAACCCTGAAAGTCAAGTACTTGTGCACAACAGCTTCCTCATACTTGAAAATATTTTGTTTATCTGCTTATGAACAATAACCTTCTAATTTTTTATACTTTAAGGACTTCTCCTAGCTGGAAAGATACCCATACTTTCTTCACTAACTTTCTTACTAAGAAATAATTTCAATACATGATGCTACAGATAGCAGTTTTATGTGCAGTTTGTCTTCAAAAAAAGGATCTACTACATTTCCCATAGCCATTTTTAAATGCAAACACGTCACTGAATCCAGACTCTGACATACTCATTTCAGACAGCATTTAAATGGCACATACAGAACAAATGAGTGATGTGTTGTCTTGCTGAAGCTATATGTGCACATATAGAATGTTGCCGAAATATCTACAAAAAGCAGTTCGAGATCTCCCAAGAAACACTGAAATAGAAGGCAAGCCTCACAACCAGCCAGAAACTATTTACATGAATGTCAGTTTAGACATGGCTACTTCAGAAAATCAAGCTCTTTTCACAGCATGAACCACAATAGGATGGTTCACTAATCACCTCCCTCTCTATTTATTACCACAAAACACTGTTTTTATTTCTGTTCATTATCGCTTGTCACAGCTGCAAGACTATGGTTATATAAAAAGAGGAGCAAAAATTAAAACGTAGATAATTTTTTTTTTCTTAAAGGTAGCAACAATGGGAAGAACCAAGATCCATACCGGAATTCTTTGGTGCTTCCTAGGGCTGGTGAAGCAGACAAACTTCGTGACTTAGCTCGTCCCCGGCTAGTACTGCTCCACTCCTCATCATCATGACATGTTGAGCAATGATAAGCAGAATCTGAGCTCACATCAGCCTTACTGGTACACAGTTTTTCTCGATTCATCTCCATACTGGAAGTGAAGGAACCTCAGCGAGAGAGAAATTCGATTCCTGTGGAAAAACACCAGGAGAAAGGGAACAGGGAGGAGAGAGAAGAAAAATGTCAGTATTAGCAAAGCTAATAGAATAAGTATTAAACACTGAGTTTACACACTTTGATAAACGCTTCTAGAAAGGATTTGGGCAATTGGTAGTTCTTCAAGGTAATAAGAAGACACTGGAAGGAAAAACAACTAGAATTAAAACGCGTATGTTCCCAGATTAAGAAGGGCTCATTACTAAGTAGTTTCAAGACTAGCCCAGAGTCATGTCTCCAGTTATACATGGGATATAATATATTTGTGTTAGATACTGAAGAGGAAGAAAAGCTTTAAGTATTTGCCAAGGAATCAAGACTCAGGAAAAACTAAAGTCTCCTATTAAGCTACACATATATTGAAAAAATAAAACTACAATACTCTAAGCTATAACAGAAAAAAAAAAGTCAAAAGTAAGCACAAAAATAAAGCAATAAAGATAACCTTAATAAACTTCAGTTCTTCAAAAAAATGAGATTAATACCAAGCTGAGAAGAGACAAAAACAAGTTCGAGGACAATACCAAAGTTCTTAAATCATTTGTGACAAACTGGGGATATGGTCCAAAACAAACAAGATGAAATAGGGACAAATGTGAAGTATTTCACTTCCACGAATAATCAGCGCAAATAAAAGATAAACAGCTAGCTAGACAGCAATTTTGCAGAAGTAAAAAAAAAAAAAAAAAACCCACAAAAAAAAACCACCAAAAAAACCCACCAAAAAACAAACTAAATAACCACCCTTCCCCAAAAGTACTAGAAATCCTGTATGTAAGTTCCCATCATTATTTGAACCAAGTAGAAGAAGCCTTATCAGAACATAAAGCAACTTTCAGTGTATGAACGAACACTGAACTATAAACAAATAGTATCTAAGATAATGCAGTCCAGAGGAACAGCACATTCCTTAAGTCAGTTGACTTCAGCATGGGGAAAAAGTTAGTTCACTAAAAATTTGCAGATCTTTTTAAAACAGTTTCATCACTTTGGAGGCACTTCCTACTGTATCGTGTAGAGAATAGACCATAACATTATTGTAACCATTAAAATGGACTATGGCTCTGGAAAATACTCATAGAATAACAATATTTGGTTGTAAAATTACCAGAGGATGACAATCTCCACAATTTTACAAGTACTGTTTCACAGCATCCCAACTTTTAGATAACAAAGCATCAGTAAAATGAAGTTGTAATTTTAGATTGAGCACTGGCTCAGTACTAAATTAGACAAAACCACCATCTAATCAAACTAGAAAATACTAGCCTAGATTAGGCTTACCCTAAGAGAACACCACTACAAAGAGGTACAATTACTGTCAGCCACTAATAATTTATAAGATTCTGCACTTGTAAAGATATCAGTGTTGTTGGTTACTCATTGCTTAGCATCACCTGCAACCATGACTTGGGAAACAGTCATTTCAACACATTTATAATTTTTTACAGCTAAAATTTAAAAAAATGTAACACTATTTATAGACAACTTTAAGCTCAATATAAATTTTGTGCCAGTTAGTTGATTTATGCACCTAAGTACTCTGGTTATGCAAGCACATATGTAAAAGAGACTTTAAAATCTGACTCAACATAAATTAATTTTAATAGATTTTAATTTGTATTACCTTTTGTCACAACCTCATCAAGCTTCAGGAATACATCTCTGGCTGGTTGTTCCTGAACCAGCTACAGAAAACAAGTCATTCAGATATCCAAGTTTCAGAAAAGAAGCCACTTTAAGATGAGATATTCAGTATCTCTGACTGGAAAGGGTCTTTCAGCATCTTTGTGTGCATGAGGAAAGTTCTTACACTGTTTGCTCTTTAAGCTTCTCCAGCATCTTTATATACCCAGACTTCCATACACTTTACCATCTTTCTGATTTTTAAGGAATTACAGATCTGACTATATCTTTACTGGAATACTATGCTCTTAGCTAATATTAACCAAAACTATTATAGTGAATCAAAACTAATGCTTAGTATACGTGAATACATTCCATTTTGTAGAATGAGCCAATAAAAATGCTGGAGATAATTATTCATCAATGGAGGAGATCAACTCCTCAAGAATAATCCAGACAGGGAAAAAAAACCCACACTGGAACTGCTGGAGGAGAAAGAGCAGATACCAACAACCACTGCAACTGTGTTTTATTACCAAATTTAGAAACCAGGTATTTCCAAAAGAAAACCTGTCCTCACAGAATTACCTTAAGAAATTGTACAGAACAGTTGTTTTTACCTGTATCATTATTTAGCTCTTAATACAAACTGCTGCTAAACTATTTCAGAAGTATTGAGAGTGAAAATCAGTGGAGAGCATCTCCTCTCCTCCTCATCTCCTCTTACCTATCCCCAATAGCATATTTCTCAAAGACATTCCTATACCCACATACCGCACTACACATCCACTCTCAAAAGCCAGAATTGTAAGTAATTATTTCTTAAAAATCTGCACTGAAAAATGGGCATACACAAAAATATGACAAGCCCAGGCAGTTAACAGTACATCATTTTCCTTTACTTTCCCATTACATAGGTTATCAACTCCTCATTCCTTTTTATCCAAACACCAGGAGCTTGATCTGGGCCTAGGAAAATAAAAATTACAACAGCAGTTAACAAAGCGCATGGAAATGCAACATCTGTGAAAGCAGTTCATGGAGAACTAGTTCTCAGTAACTTCACAGCTGATACATATGTATCCTATTTCACAGCATCACCCTTAACTAAGAGGTGCAGAGAACAAAAATTTATACAGTAAACAATAAATAAAGTGTGTTTCCAAGTGACTTTGTTTGAAGTATCTTCATCTGACAGGTGCTGCCAGTAAAGAAAATCAGATTAGAACAACACTGGAAGTAAGACGGTGTACAGACCTACTAAATACAGCCTAAGAACTTGATATTCCTTCCGTGTAATACTTTCCAATTCAGGATGTTTTAACTACAGCTTACACCATGTACTGTTTAATTAACATTCCCTCATAAGACCTTTATTAAATAAGCAGAATTGACATAAGGACAAAACTATCACTGAACAGCTTCCAGGATTGGATCCAAAAAGTTTAAGCATATGTCACAAACTAGTGAAAAGGCTGCTCTGGTCTAAGTCATGTCCAAAATTTTAAAAAAAAAAAAAAAAAAAAAAAAAAGCATTTAGATGTTCAGCATTACAGAATGAAGGACAATCGAGAAAGTGTTAATATTCAATATTAAATTTCTGTGATGGTGACATGAAGTACCCAGTTGAGTCACCTCTCACATGTATCCAACCTTTCACTGTAGTTTCCCATCTTCAACTTCTCTGTCATTATAAATGAATGTTCCCATGAACCAGAACTTCACAGAGGTTTCAGCCAACCATCTTTATACAGAAGGATACAATACCATAACATCATCAAAGCTTTACTACACTGTTCAACTATTATTAAGGAATTACACTCCAGGTAGACTGTAAGAGTCCTAGTTA
This sequence comes from Haliaeetus leucocephalus, assembly GCF_000737465.1. Classification (NCBI taxonomy): domain Eukaryota; kingdom Metazoa; phylum Chordata; class Aves; order Accipitriformes; family Accipitridae; genus Haliaeetus; species Haliaeetus leucocephalus. Next base: position 7,098,214 of record NW_010972992.1, read on the forward strand.
CAAAGGAGTCTGAAACAATTCTACTAAGCTTTCATATATATGCAATCCACACCCAGGTGACCACGTAAGAGTTATGTGCACTCGCATCTTAAAAAGCCATCTTCTCAACTATTTGATCGCACTGAAGAGCATACAAAGAAATATGACCTTTTGATGCAAGCAGCTACAAAAGGAGCATAAGGCTGCAAATCATCAAGCGATTTAATTTCCTTTTTAATGAGCATGCCTGTAAGCTGTTGTTTTGTAACAAACTTTTCCTGTCAAATGCGTTGCCATAAATCATCATGATTAGAGGACTACTGCAGGGTCCATCCTGACCAAATACTCACACTACTTTTAACACGCCTTCAAGACTGCAGCATTTCTACTAATTTCTTAGAAATTGTATCAGCCATTCAGAACTCCTCATTTTGTACCTTACTATCAACTTTGTATTAGGCCATAAGAGGACAACATTATATCCAAAGATGGTATCACTTGTCCCGTTGCTACAGATCCCTGTTTGCTTAATCACTTAGTTTTGTGGAGAAGGTTTTTTATTACTATATTTTGCTGAAGAAAGCGCTCCAATAAAGGTTACATGTATATGACTCCATCCCTAAGGCACTAAACCCCCTCTCATCCAAAAAAGAACAACTGTAGCGGGCAGACAAAACTTCATTTTTGGTTTAGTTTAGAACTTCGTATTCTAGTCTGCCTGAGGAAAAAACCCCAAATTAGTATTCCATATTGAAATACAGCAGTCTGACAGCAGTTAAAATTTAGTAGCGTGTTTTTTGATTACATACTCAAGTGCTATTTCTACTAAAAAACAGATAGTGTGACTATCACGTGTTAAATATCCAGGGAAAACAAGTCCATTTGTTAACCCTTCCGCTTCGGAAACACCACCACATTCCCCTACAATACCAAGGAAGAGTCATCAATAACCTAAACCTCACCGCCAATCCTTTAGTCAGAAAGGCGGACGTTAAGACAAACGAGGAGGTGGATGGCACACGCACACTCCGTGTGGGACCGGGAGATCGCGGGCCACATCAAGCGGTTCTACTTGCTATCCTTTCGGAAAACTATCCTACCTCAGGGCTCCTGTCCCCTCACGTTACTAGCGCGCACCGACGGTGCGTTCCCGTTGAAGAGTCCTCCCGGGTTTAGCAGCCGCTCCCTGGAAGCCGGCGAAAGAACCGACAACCCGCAGTTTCCCGAGGGCCGCCCCAGGCGGCTGCCCCGGTCACCGCCGCCGCGGGAAACGACCGCCTCAGGGCCGGGTCGGGCCGGCGGGACTCAGCCGCAGGGGATGCGGGCTCCGCCGCTCCTCGCCCGCCCCGCCTCAGTGCCCGGGGACGGCAGCCCCAAAAACGGGGTCGCCCCGCAGCCGGCCCCGCCGCGGGAGGCCGCTCGGCCCCGGCCGAGCTTCTCCGGGGTGCTCCCCCCTCAGCGCAACCGCCCTCCCGGTTCCCCCGACTCACCGCGGGGCCCCCCCCCCGGCCTGCTCTCCCGCTCGACGGAGCGTCCCGGCCCCCTCGGCCCCTTTCAGAGGCCGGCACGTCGACCCCGACGGTGGTGGTGCTGGTGGCGGTGGTGTTGGCGGTGGCGGCGGCCGCGGTCGCTCCCGGGCAGTGAGCGGGGCCGGCGGACCCTGCGCGCCTCCATCGTCCTCTCCCCGCCTCCTCAGGAACGTCGGCCCCGCAGGCGGGGCAACGCGCATGCGCCACAGCACCGCCCTCAGGCTGGGCGACCCGCCCTTGCGCAGCCCGGAGCGGGCGGGGCAGCACCCGCCTGCGCGGGCTCCCACCGGCAGCGGCAGCGCGGCTGCGCATGCGCGGCGGCGG
>NW_010972992.1:7100060-7165674 GCF_000737465.1 Haliaeetus leucocephalus
CGTTGCGCATGCGCGGCCGCAGGGCGGGGGGGGTGCTGCATTCTGCTTTTCAGTCCCTTGTTGCTTTCAATTCGAATTAGACTCCAGCCCTCCTCAGACTAAGCGAACTGCAGGCTTCTCCAAGACCTGCTGTGGTTTTGGTCTTTTCTTAACACTGCGACTTCGGCAGTCATCGCCCAGGCGGCCCATGGCAAGCGCAGGACGAGACACTGAAATTACGGCACGTTTTAGAAGGTGCCGGGTGTGTAACATAGGTAATCTTACCCGTAACGTTTCATTTAAGGACAGGCGTGATATAGAGAACGAACTGCTTATTGCTTAATAATTATCTTTCTGTAACTTTACATACCAAGGACTGGTGTTTGTCAAGGATTAAGCCTGTCAGAGACTGGTAGTTGGGAGCGATGAGCAAGAGGGAGCCATGAGCAATCGCAAAACTTAATTGTTTGATGAATTTACGATCTTGTTGAGAAGGCACAAGCAGAGGACTTGCTTGAAGAGATAGGGCCAGAAAAGATAAGAACTCCTGCCTTTATTCTCGTCCTTGTAGATAATTTAGCTTAACCTAGCCATATGGTTTTACATCACTAATGAAAACTTAGATAATAAGAGCACTAACAAGCATTGATGTATCAAAACATGTAAAGGACCATACTGCACAAAATCACCTGAGGAGGGTCAAGTAGCAGACAAGTGAGGAAGACTACAGAAGACCAGAGGACTCCTGAAGACCACCAGAGACCTTCAATGCGCCTGCGTAAAGGACATTTGCATATGCTAATAGTTTCCCAGAAAACTAATTCATATGTATAACATTTCTTAGAAATCTAGTGAATATGTATGTAGAACATGTACTTAAGCTGCACAATTAGGCCCAACGGTGTGCACGATAGGTGGAGCGATCCCCTGTGCACCCAGCGCTGCCAATAAAGAATACCTACTTAATAGTTAATCAGGCTATTGAATTAGTTTCTTTGAATCAGGCACAGGTTTGTATATTGAATGGCCTTCGTCAGCCTTCTGCCCTTTAGTTCACGCCACACCTTTTAATCCCTTTGCTATGGCTGTAGTTGTTTGCACACACTTCACTCACACTCGCCTACCCTGCAATAACTGCCACAAGCTTTCACCTTAATCTTTCCTTAGATCATCAGTTAAATACTCTTTCTAACATAAAATTCTGGCTTGAGAACGCACGCCACCTTAATCTATCAGAATTGCTCTTAATCTCGACTACCAACATAAGCCCCTGAAATGCAGGAAACCATTCTCCAGCCTGTCCTTGATCTGAAACCAAATTTTGAGCAAGGGTGAAACAAAACAAAAAGGCATTTGGTTTCCGTGTGCACGCTATCTTGAAATCATCAGGAGCTTTGTCACAAACTTCAACAGAGGTACAATCAGGCCCCTGTATAGATGCCAACAAGAAAACAATCTTTCACAGTTACCAAAACCAATCGGTTTTCTAATTTCTAAATCGCATTTTCAACCAATACTACTTTAAAGAGATCATAGACTCATACATGTAGCTCACGGGATTGTATATCAGGATAAATCCACAAAGTGAGAAGTTACACCCTTTGAGAATGTGGCAATTTGGGGTTTTTTTTCTTCTTCCTTCATGCAGAAATCTATGTTTTCAGGAAACTGGGGAGCTACAAAGAAGTGACAGTCAACAAATGACAAGACGAACTTGAAAAAGAGGAAGCAGTTGCTACATATGGGGAAATCCCATAGGCAATGTTACACCACTTTCTAAAAAGTGCAGTATTTTGAGTCCCATTCTCTCTTTAATCCTCCATCCAGACAATGTTAAGAGCCAGTCTGCAAGGAATTAAGTAAATGATACACAGTTGTATGAAGTTAATGATATCTTGGAGACTCTAACGTCTTTCAGGTGCTGAAAGAGATATTCAAAGTATAAAGGGACAACATGACACTAGGAAGGAATATAGCACTAAGTTTTACAGAGTCAAAACATTCATCTTAAAAGCTGCAATAAAACAACATGTCCCAGCAGAGAGGAGCCATGCTTGGACACAGTGCCTTTGTTAACCGTGCCTGTCCATACCCAATTACTGACTACAAAAGCTAACCAAGGAGTAAATTTTCATTTGAGTTGGCTCTTGGGATGGATTTTTCCAAATTTATTAAGATGAAAGTGATAAATCACCACTAGAACCATTTTCCACAAGAATATATATTGGCTGTTAAAAAAGACATTTCGAAGTGGCAGGGGTTTTCCCCCATGCACAGTAACCTCATGCAGTTTCTCAACATTTTGCATGAGGCATGAAGTCTGCAACATGATGAACACTTATCCTCATTAATTGATGGAGATAAGACTGCTAATCAGCTGAGCCTATCCTATTTATAAAAGAGCTACAGTTATAACAGCAGCTCTGAGCTGCCCAGGTTCAGCAGCGACCTTGGAAGCTCTGCTTGCTGGTCTGGGTGAATAACAGACTGGTAACACCTCTTCGCTCACCTACAGACTGAAGTGCCGTGAGAAATAGAAGAGTCTTATGTCACTTTTGAGCCTGTCCTCCCTAACACCAGTTACACAATCAGAACAGTGCAGCTCGGCACTCTAACCCAGGTTGTGCTTCCTTTCTCCAGGAAAGACACTGGGGAAAAATAAAGAGAAACACTGGCAGTAACACTGAGAAATAAGCATAAAAACATACTGGTTTTGTTCTACTAAGGCTCTCAGTTCTGTGAAATATAATTTGACTGGCTTTAGATAAACAAAAAAGATAAGTGAACAATAATGCTATTGCTTGTTTGACTAATTGCACAGAAGACTGGTGCCTGATACAGAGAGGCTCTCTGTTCAGTCTCCATCTGCAACCCAAACCTACCTTCAGCAGGAGGTATTTCCACTGAACAGGAAACAATTAACAAGTTGTCTCTATTAACACCTAACAGGGTTGAAGAACATAGTTCTTACCTCTCAAACTTAATTTCAAATAGTCTCTGATGACTCAGAATTCCTGAGTCTTGAGAAATAAAAATGTATCACTAAATTTAAATCCCGATGAAAATGGTGGCACGTGAGTGCGACAGGTAAGCTAGTTATCAACGGTCACAGACTACAAAGCCACTGACATAAAGACAGAGAAATGTATGCCACAGCATTGCATTCATTATTCAGGCTCGTTACAAACACCTCCAATTGTTACGTAAATGTCATTATCCCAATTTTAAAGACTGAACTAGATTAAATGACTTGCACAAGGGTTAAGAAATCTGTGGCACAGCTGAGATAAGCAATCAGGAATGTTGGCATGTAGCCCCACACTCCATCCACTTGACAATACAGATCGTCTTTGTTAATGTCAGGATAGGATTGAGAGCTGTTGGCAGCCAGCAAAGAAAACTTAGGTAATAGGGAGCGGAGAGATCTAACATGGGTAGAGTAGTACCAAAATAGGCACCCAGGACTTACCTCCTATCTCGCAGCAGGATATAGAGAAGAGACAGATCGATGGAGAATGGCTTGGGATACAGCTTGGGGTGTTTTGGAAGGTGTTCCTGTCTCTCCCTGCACAACTAATGGAGTCTGTTTTTCTGCCTTCAAAACAGATAAAAACAATTACTTCCCTCTTTATCAATCTTGTCAGGACTGTAATCTCACTGATACAGGAAACGCCTCTTTGCATGCGCCTGAGAAGCATGCAGTCCATATTTTATGGATTTCCAGTTGCTACCCTAATACAAATAAGAATTAAAAACTAGGTCTACTTATTACACCATTTTACCATTCACAGGAAACCTGGTGATTCCATTTGAGGAAAGACCGTGATTCACATTAGACTTTGATTCTTTTTAGGGAAGCAGCTTGGTTAATTGGAAAATTTAAAAGCTTCTAGTGGATTCAGTCTTCCCAGAGAAGACAGAATGAGGTGTTTGATAAGCAGGCACAATGCTGCAGCACTGAATTTCAAGCCAAGTCACTAGCTAGAGGAATTATTTCTGTTTTATCAGGGATCCCTCTAAAGTCAAATACCCCTTAAACCTTTACTAGGCTAAACTTTCCTATTGACAAAGCCAACATTGCCCACAATTCCAAGTGGAGACACTAAAGGGAACTCTAGGGAAAAACTTCTCTTGGTTTTCTATCAAATACCTTCGCCCTGGCTGTTTGGGGAGGGTCTGTGCAATTGCAGTTGCCACCTGTCCTCAAGCCACCAGTGCTTCCAACATTTACGATAGGAATGTAGAAGAGATGCCAGAACCTGGCCTTATGGAATTCTAGCTCTCTCATTATTTCAAGGAAAGTGGCTTATTTGTACCACCTAGGCTATCATCAGAACACACCCCATCACCTTAACAAACAGCTAAAAGATACTGAAATTGCAACTTCAGCTACTAGTTGGCTCTTGATAGCAAGGGAATCTGGTTGTTCTGGGTCCTTTACTTGCCAGAAGCCATGCAAGTCAAACAAGTAAGATAAACACCTTATTGTTATAATGGAGGAAGTTGGGTCACAAGCTTTCATAACTGCCCAAACTTTGAAAACAGTCTGATGAGCGGCAGCAAAGAAACAAGTAAGATGGTTCCTTTACATTCGATTCCTCTTTGTTATCATGTGTTATCAGTCACACTGACATCTGGAGACCGTTCTGCAGCTATGGAATGATTTTAAATAGCAAGAGGCACAAGTTCCAACAGGTGACACGAAAAGTAAAATGGGCAAACCCTGTTCTTGTCACCAGCAAGGGTTAGCAAGCAAAAGAATTATCACTGATGCTTTTCTTGCTCAGGTGCTGTACAGGTATGAAATACTATGTTCTTATTCCAAAGAGAACGTAGATGGAAGACTCATTCTTATGTCTAGGTTATCACAACAAAAATCTTACCACATACTAGCTGACTGCAGTAAGTACCGAGTAGTCATATGATGCACTGCAAACATGCACATTCATTACTGCAATGCAGCTGATGCTTGTTAATTCATTATGAGTTAACACTTTAACTTCTGCTCTGAAAGTCAGTAGGCAGCCAATCTGCAGCTTGGTCATTAACAAAAATTTCCTTGCAGCCCTAAGACACTACAGTTCGAAGTCTAAGAGCTTTGTTGTCCACAATCAGCAAAGTTATTGATATCGTCTTACTATATGGCTCTAAAGTCCTTGGAAGTAAGTGCTCCTTTGCAGTGGTTAGCTTATCAGAAAGAGTGTACTGTTGTATTAAACACTGTTAAAAAAAAACAACACAAAAACACAAAACAAAAATGCCAATCCCCAGATTAAAAAAGTTATTCTTCCTCATTTTTTTTTTCTTGTAATTGAGGGTCTTTGTTCCTTTGACCTTTAGGTTTGTGCTGTCCTATGAGTTATCTAATAGCAAAAGAAAGAATTCTAACCAGTTACTTGGTATTACCATGACACCCTTTTATTTTTGTTGATGATAAACCTAAAATCTTGACGGAAGAACTTAAAAAAATAAGTGTCTATATCCTGATTGCTGATGAGGGTCATATGGAGCTTTTCACCAAGAGGTGAGCCAAACTAAGGCCAATCCCAACACAACATGGACTTGAAAAGACAGAATTAATCCTCGGAAAAATCTATGCAAAGGGAAAACTTAAATATAATTCTGAAAACAGAAATGTATAAAAACAGTTGATGTGATCTGTACAACACAAATGCAGAGGAAACCAGTCTGGAATCCAAAAGCTTTAATGTAAGATAGAATTAATTCTGAATATAAGCCCTACATCACACCCTTCTAACTGTCAAAAACAGAAATGAAAAGAGACTAGTCTCTGCCAACTACTGGTTCATTTGCATTAGAATTCTCTATACCCCAGCATTATTAACATTCTTCTTTTCATGTATTCAACTCCCTTGTATTTTGCAGATGCTCAGATCACAGATGCATTTGAAAACCTCTCCATGCAAAACCTTTGTTCTAGTTCTCAGGAAGCCACAGAAAGGTGATGAAGATATCCTTTTCCTTTGCACAAGAGGAAATATACCTACCAAACACCCCATGTTAAAAGAACAGCCTGCTCTATAGTTAGATGATCCTTTTCTCCATATAAAAGGGCAAGGTAATTCTTCAGATAAAAGAATGACACACTCAAGAGACCTGCACCTGCATTTACAATAGATTGGGTAAAACTACTTGTCCTACTACTTCAGACAGAAGGCTGAGAGTGACTGTGGGCCCTAGTAAAACCTATCCTTTCCCTAAGACATTTGCACTAGAAAAAGTATCAGAAAGAAGCACTGGTCTGGTCTCATAGGACTCACTGATTCTCATCATTACCATCTAGCTACACTTAGGCACCAATTTACCTACCTTCTTCATTCCCAGCTGATTTTCCTAATTCAGTGGTCAGGCAGCTGTTTTAAAAAAACAGAACAGAAAACCACAATATCACACAAAATAATATCCATGCCTATTGCCATCTTTCACCAGAAATATGGCTCTGCCTCACTGCCCCAGATAACTGTCTCTTCCTTAAAGACTGTGTTTCCTTTTTAAAACTAACAGATACATTTTTGTTTCCTGTGTTGGCTGTTTTCTTCCTCTGCTGCTGGAGAACAAACTTTCCAGCATTTCCAGTTCTGGCAGTGTTCCCCACTAACCTTCAAATATTTCCAGCAAGCATGGCTGATCCTGAATCATGCTTTCACTTCCTGTTTTGCCTCCAAGTATTCACCTGTTGTGAGACAACAGGTTAGTTATTCAGAAAACATTTCAGTAACCAGGTCAGCAACATAATGTTCATATTGTTGAACAACTCCCAGTCATAGGAAAATAAGACTTAGTGATATCTCAAGAGGCCATATATTCCTCTGCCTCAAGGCAGGATCAATTTTATCCGTGTCATGTCTAGCAGACATCTACCAAAACTGTTCTTAAGGTTTGCTAAGGGTAGAAACACTACAGCAACCTAAGGCTATATATTTAGTGTGACTCGTAACTATTACATTACTAAGCTTTTTCTAGTGCAACACTTCCTTGATACATTCTGAACTCCCATTACTTTTGGCTCTATTCATCAGGGACATGGGGAAAAAAAACCCAAACCAATAACATTCCCTTAATCTCAGCAGCCCTTGTTTCTTCTCAGTCTTCTTTTCTTTAAATTGAAATGCCTCTACTGTTTAAACAGTCCTTACGTAGCATGATATCTACATCTCTGATATTTTCATTGCTGTCTTCTGGACATTTTCCAGTTTATCCTGTTTTCTTGCAGAACAGCACGTCAATCTGCAACAGTTACAATGTCTGAGGAACTACTACTGCATCACAAAATAAAGTTACTTCACAAGGCTTGCAGGGATAGTTCCATTTGTACAACCTAGTATGACGTTAGCCTTTTCTGCAGTGGCATGACATTGTTGACTCATATTTAGCTGGGGATCTGTTTTAATTCTGTGATCCTTGTCTGAGGCACTGCTGCTTATATTTGTCTTCCCCTGTTTGTATTTTTGCATTTTATTATTTCTTTTAAGTGAGGCAGTATTTCTTCCTACAAATTGTCATCTATTTTTTCTGGACTATTTCTCTGACCTAATCACTACAGATTTCAGTGTTCTCCAACATATTTATAGTCCCATTCAATCTCATATTATCTACTGAAAGCAGAGTAAACAGTAAAGGTTTTCCTCACATCTTTTGCAAGTTTAGTTTTACAGCAACTGATTTTTTAAAACATTGATTTGCTAAAAGACTTAAAACGTGAAAGTATTTGAAATACATGAGAAATTCCAAAGTCAATAGTTCCCTTTTCAAACACTTGAAGCAACAGTTTTTAGCCAGTTTGACTTGTCATATAGAACTTTCTTGGGTAAAAAAATTGTGTCAGTCACAATGACCACAGCAGAATGTGTACACTTTGGCAGAGTAAATGCAATACTATCAGCCTATGAATATGGCTGTAACTGCTTCCCCTTACACTGAGCTTGTGCGTGTAAATGAATGCAGAACACTATAATCATATATGCAACACTACACGCACTTGCTTGGTACCAATTCTCATCCTTTACTTGTCCTGGAGCTTCCCTGTGGCTTCTAGTATTAGAATTCCTACAGTCTGCAGTCACCTCTCGGAGCTCGTCAGATATTTCACAGGCTCAAGCAACGGTAATATACTGTTCTTTGTGATGTGGGACTCTGTCACTTCAGGACAGAAGAAGCAGGTGTCTCTCTGCCCCCAGGGCAGGGGTACCCAAACAAGTCTGTGACACAGGTAGTGGCAGAAGGTGCAATTGCTGCTGCTCCTACCGCACCACTACACCCTGCTCCAACACCTGCACAGAGGTGGGCAGGGAGCACCAAATCTTAGAAACGGGGACATAGATGCTGTAAAAATTACAGCAGTGCCCTCTAGCGTTTATAAGATGGTGCAAAATTCTTAACTTTTAAATTAAGCTCAAAAGGTTCACGGGTTCAAGAACAAAAGCTGAACTTTTAAACTAAGCTCAGTAACACTACTTACACAATCTCTGTGACAGCAGACTGGCCATCAGCCAAACGCAACTCATTTTTGTGTCTTTCCCAGACAGTTCCCTGCAAGTAATTTTTAGGTCACCCCAGTTTGGAACACACAAAAGGTCGGCTTTGCTATTCCTTTACACATTGACTGTGAAGATTGAGAGTACAAAAGAAATAGTATCTCCCCATCATACTTCATGTCTATAAATGAACGTAGAAGACTCAGGAAAACAGCATGTTTCGCCATGGCATCTAAGAGAGACAGAAGGATGCAGTAAGAGTTTGTATTGTAGGTTTTACAGAAGACTATTGTCTGTAACAGTATTCCCTAACAATAGCAGTTGTATATCCCCAAACCACTATGAAATACAAGAGTCCCTGGAAACACGCAGTGAGGCATATTTCCTGGTATAAATCATGTATTGGAAAAATTATGCTGGCCTGAGTGTTTGCTTGCCGTCTTTCATCAAAGTGGTATCTTACCACGCACTTTAACCTACTGCACACACCACAAAGTCACTAGCAACCAGTAAATTACTAGTAGATTTTGTATAATTGCTGACACTCCTATTTAGGAGTAAAAATCTGTCCCACGATTTAAGAATTTTTTCATAGGGTTATGTTATGTATTTTATTCCTCTACTCAGAATATAATCACATGACTCATTGAAGCAATGTAATAAAAAAATACAGATGATCTTTGACAACATGAAGACCCTTAACATCATACTAAACTTAAATGCAAGTCTGTTCACCTTTTTGTGTGTTACTAGTTTGTCATGTTTGCAATGTTTTTGTGGGATCCTCTTGGAAGCTGTCAGGCTGTCTGATCCTTAGAATTGGTGGGAAAAGCCTGTTGTGGAAAGAGGGTCCACCTCTCTCCCAGGAGGTACGCGTCTACATAAATCAGAACCTAGCAGGAAAAATAAGAGGAAAAAAGCTGACAAGGGCAGGGGGTCAAGGTTAGAATGATAAGAAAGAGCAATGCAGGAGGTTCAGACAATATTAGTGAGTCCATGAAAGGCTTATGAAATTAACAGCTGGTCTCTAGAGAAGCTTTTCCCTACTGGATGAGTAGACCAGAGAACGGAAGAAGCCCCAGGTTTCAGAGAACTTCACCATGCTGACCTTTCTTCTCTCAGATTGACAGGTCTGAAGGGCAGGTTTTGAGGGGAACACATCATACCCCCTTTGGAAAAACATTCTTATAACATGTAAAGTGGAGCAGGAGAAACAAGTTAGGCTTTCTCCAGGGACGAACCACAGTTAACAGGCACAAAAAAATCCCCACATACCTTACACGGCATGCCCCTTAATGCTGTATTAGATGCATTTCCAAGGTGTTGACCACAAGGGGGCTACGGCATTGTGCTGGTTTTGGCTGGGATAGAATTAATTTTCTTCATAGTAGCTAGTGTGGGGCTGTGTTTTGGATTTGTGTGGAAAACAGCGTTGATAACACAGGGATGTTTTAGTTATTGCTGAGCCGTGCTTACACACAGTCAAGGCCTTTTCTGCTCCTCACACCACCCCACCAGTGAGTAGGCTGGGGGAGCACGAGGAGTTTGGAGGGGACACAGCCGGGACAGCTGACCCCAGCTGACCCAAGGGATATTCCAGACCATATGACATCATGCTCAGCATATAAAGCTGAGGGAAGAAGGAGGAAGGGGGGGACGTTCGGACTTATGGTATTTGTCTTCCCAAGTAACCGCTAGGCATGATGGAGCCCTGCTTTCCTGGAGATGGCTGAACACCTGCCTGCTGATGGGAAATAGTGAATGAATTCCTTGTTTTGCTTTGCTTGCATGCTCGGCTTTAGCTCTACCTATTAAACTGTCTTTATCTCAACCCACAAGTTTTCTCACTTTTACCCTTCTGATTCTCTCCCCTATCCCACCAAGGGGGAGTAAGCAAGCAGCTGCGTAGTGCTTGGTTGCTGGCTGGGGTTAAACCACAACAAGCATATAAAACATTTCCTACTCCTGAGCTTACCTCATTGTGAAGATTTATCTTCACACATCATTAAAAGATACTACGAGTGTTCTCACAGGGTTAATGCAACAAGGAAGACGTTGTTGTGGTGTTTAGGATCATCCAGAGCTGGTACACCCCACCTACAGCAGCACAGCCAGCCATAATAAGGGAATGGCATTTGCCATTCCTGTCTTTTGGTACCTCATTTGCCCTTGGGCCTCACCTTGACATTGAGGAAGACCTTCACTGTTGCAAAGTATTATGGATCACTCTGGGACAAGTTCCCAGGCTAAACTGGGCATCAACACCAGGTGGCAGCAGAAGCTGCAGCCCGGTACATTCAAGCCAGCAGACACATTAAATTAAATGCAAAGTCAAATTTTGTTCCATCGTACAGCACCCCAGGTACAGCGGACTTAGCGTGCTTTTCATGCTCATCATGGAAAGACGTCTTGCAAAAGATCATATGGAGGCAAATACATCAGTTATAGCAATTTGCAAGATCATGCCCCACTATGGTCTGTGTGGGCATAGAAGTATGCCAGAATATGGGTCTATATAGGAATACCTTACCTCACCAAGTGGCTTGCAGAATTGAGACCCTCATGTTACTCATATCCAAACTGCTATTTTCTCCACATTTTAAACACATTCTCCTAACACCGTCAATTACATATCAAATCACAAGAGCATAATCTTTTTTGTAGATAAGAGTTTAAGTTTAACTCTATTTTTATACATGTCCATAAAATTGAGAAATACCCTCCACTAACCTTCACCTATGGCAAGACAGCTTGTATAAACGCTCCCTACTTTGGCAATTACATTAGCAGTGTGAAGCTGCAGGGGGATCAAGTTTTAATTGTACCGGGTTCTGCCTACCAAGTAATAGGAATCAAAATTCATAGTGAAAAAGCTTCTGATGAACTTTAGGGTCTTGTTCCCTTACATCTCTTGTATTTTATGAACGGAAACAAATATATCAGGAAATTCATGCACATTCTGTTAAACACTGCACTGAAACCAAAATTTCAAATTTCAACATAAGTGACCACAAATCTAACTCATTAGATACAATTAACATGATAGTTAATTATACAAGTATGACTACAAGGTCAGAAGTCAGACCCAAATGTCATTCAAGCCTAGGAAAAGCAATATTTGATGTTTACATATGGCATAATCTTCAACTCCCAGCAGCTGAAGAGTCTGTACCTGACCATTCATGCAAGCAAAGCTCCTAAATAATGCATGGCACTACAATGAATTAGGTCTTTAATGCACATGCTCTCCGTCAGGATCACAAGTCTTTTGATTTCAGTCAGTGATAGTGCAGGTAGCCATTCAGAAAAGGGTCGCCTGCAGACTGTTTCACCAATGGATCCTAAATAGCACTGGACTAATAATGAAAGTTGCTGGCTTTGTTACACGGAAAAGAGCAGGGAGAGGAGGGGAAGGAAAGATCCAAGTAACTTTCAGATGTGATGCAGCTTCCCAGTTATATATAACTTTTCAAAGAGCCCAGACAATTATTTTATGGTCTGGTCTTCCTCCACAGAGCTGAATTTCCATACTGCAAAGCATTAAAGCTTCTCAAACAATACCAAAGAAAAACAGGGCTATCATCTGAGGAGGAGGAACAGGCTCATAAATCCCCTTGATATAATTGCAGAGGATGTCCTGCGAAGAACTCAGCCAAACACAACTCCTAAGATTATCTCTCTCTATTAGAATAAACTGTAAAATTAACAATATTTGTGCTTTATCTGGCTTGCACCCAAATGTATTACAGTTGACATTTCCTCCAACAATATGAGAATGTCATGCTAATCTCACCCTGATCCTGTTGCCATCATCTTTTGCTACTCACTAGAGTGATTCTGCATGGTGGAAAATGATGGCAACTGCCAAGATTCATCAGCCTGAGCAAGCGGATGTCAGACAGGAAGACCAAACGCAAAGGAATACTCCTCTCGCTGAGCACAGAACTGCAGGTCAGGGAGCCAGTCTGTATTCCAACTCGGCCATTACATGACAAGTGTAAATCACAAGCATCTCCATGCCACAGGCACCCTGCATACAAAATGGAGGAAACTCCTTCCTCTCAGGAGTGTGATGAAATCTGCTGGGAGGTTTTTGCCTTTTTAGCTGGAGAGACATATGCAAGCATTGCATTATCAAGTTGACAAAGTAGTTCAAAAGGGTACGTGCAGGTTCAGCAATGGATTTCTGTCTTGATTTCTTAAAAAAAAAACAACCAACAAACATTGAAAGTGGTTCCAATAAAGAGGCTTCTTTGCAAACATCACGCTACTGCAATATAGCTGCAAGAGAAAGCTGAACTGCCTGCTATTGCTAGCACTACTGCTTGCCATTCAAAATGTAAACAGTAAAGCATTAGAAATAGTATATTAATAAGTTAAACTATTCAGAACCAACAACAAAACTGAGGACAGTTTTGAAGTTCTTAGCAGTGTACTGCTAACCTTAACTGCACATTTTCCATTCAGTGTGCACCACAAATTTTAATTGATGATGCTGGTTGAAGTGCAAAGAACTGACAGAATAATTTGGAACCTAAGGGTGAGGAGGATACAGCTGCCGCACTGTAAAACAGGCCCAAGAGTTTTAATTTATGTTTTTAGTGGAAAACGAGAAGCTAGCCCTGTTAATTTAAGCTCTACAGCTTGGTGAGGAACTTTCAACTTTTACCAGGATCAGAGCTGAGGTCAGAAGACTGCCTGGCTCCCATCTGGTATTTCTGGTTAAGTTACTCTGTGTATAGAACTGTGACAAGCTTCAAAGAACAGGAATGATCCTTTTGCTTATGAAAGTTTAACCTTCAATTCTGATAAGCTGTTCCTTGAAGTCTATCTGTAATTGCTCCATTTCCTGTCACCATGTCTGATGCTATCATTTGATTGAAATAAGCCATGGAAGGAGGAAGATAGAACTGCTCAACAGAATCATTTTTTAATTCCAACATCACTTTTTAGAACTTGGCCACTGACACCAGCGTGGCCAATGTACCTCACTCATTTTCCTCCACACTGAATGTTCTTAGCTCTTTGGCCTTCCTTTATAATTCAGTAATACCTCATACCCTGGGCAATTCTTTCACATTACTCAACAGCATGAACCCGGGACAAGTTTTGACAAGCTTTTCAGAATGCGGTGGGTTAAACACACACCTGATGCAAGTAGCAGATGAAATAGAGAATTGTTCAATTAAGTGATGCAGTCATCCTTGGAAAAGCTCCCAGATCTCTCATTAGTGCAAACTGGTGTCCATCACTCCCAACACTGTCACTCCTTGAATACTTATTGTTCATTCAAGAGCTCAGGTCCCCACTAGGCATAGAACAGCAGCTGTTTAAACAGTTAACAGCTCCTATGCTCTACAAGAAAACTTGGACAGGCCTGGAGAGGCCAAAGGGAAGGTGGAACTGGTGCTCCAAAGGGGAACTCAATGCCTCACCTTATGACTCCTCTCTTCACCTATTTTTTGTTGCTTTCAGAAGGAAGAAACCAGGGTGAAAGGAATTGTTAAATGCTTAAACACAGGAAAAATACAAATCAGTATAAGGTTAAATTTTCATTGACTCAAGGAGATGGATGGCCTTCAGCTCCAGCAAATACCATCGACTTATTTTTCTATTGCCACAAGGTGGGATAACTTTGCCTTCCCAAACCCTTCTGAAGAAGATAAGGTGAGGTGAAAGATACTATTTGAAGAGGTTTTTATTCCTAGGCTTTCTTTACTTGATGATGCAAGTAAATCCATTCATGATTTATGATCTCAAACTAAGCACACAAACTACATCCTGCCCCTCCTGTTGCAGTTGGAGAGATAATATGTCTCAACCTAGGTGATGGAAGTGAAATATCTAAATACATTCACAAGATCCACACTTTCACAGAGAAGGGTCCACAGGCAAGAATTTATTGGTAAATGCAGGCATAGAACTATTAATGCCACAGGAGTAGAGAAGTTTATATCAATATGTAGGACTTTTCTTGTTTGTGACTGGTGAAATTTTTTTATTGTTCTGGGGATTAGAACCTCTTGGAAACTCTTCTGGTAGTTTTCAGTACACATATGCACCTACAAGCTAAGGCAGGTGTAACGCACACACATGTTTCTCTGTATTACCTACAAAGTACAGCCCATGTCACAGGTGGTACAGATGCTGATGTTCTCTATTTTTCTGAAATAGAATTGTTTAGAAACTCTCACAGCTTCTTGTATTATTTAAATACAGTCAGTGCCACTAAGAACAGAATTAAACAAAGGTATTCCTCTATTTAATTGCAGGAGAGGGACTCCTGTGGTTGGTTCTGAAAATATAAAAAGGTCCCTAGTTATCTGGTTTCTGACGTACTGAAGGGCAACTGAGACAGCAGCTTTAACTATAACTCCAATTCAACAGCCAGGCTTCAAGGTAAATAACCATGATATCATCAAATGGGTTTGAAATGTAGAAACTTGGTAATAGTTCTAATTTCACATCATGGGTTTGTAAAACTTCTAGGTCTGTAGACCATCCTACAGCAAAGCACACACGCTGGTTCACAGGAAGGAAAAAAAAAAAAGCTACAAGAAAGCATATTCCAAACATTTTTGTTTGGTGTAAGGAGGCGGCTGAAATAACCTTCCATGAAGTGAACCGTAATCTGTACCTAGACCACTTCAACCACTATTTAATGTTGTCTGGGTACTAACATGGTATTCTGAGCACCTTCAGTGTACGAGAGAACACAGTGCAAAATAACTTACAGTTATAAAGCTTGAGTAACTTTAAATGTCAGTTCTTGTCGACCACTCACTCTAAATCTTGTCTTGTTCTTCCATTGGATTAATCACCAGCTTCAGGGAGCCAAGGATCAAATATGGTTATTCCCATTGGACATTTTTTCAGTTTTGTTTATAATATCACAGAAAGTAAATAACTAAAAAAGATAAGGAACTATGGTGAAAAATCAATGAAAGTTTAGATAAATATATGCAGTTACATATTATTACAGTATGACTCACTCTGTCAAGCACCAGCCAGTGTAAAAAAGGATCTGCTGCTGCCTACTTGCTCTTCACTCAACACGAATCCTTATTTTGCAAAAGAGACAAAAACTGAGTATTAGAATTCTGTACAACTTAAAATATGTTTGCTTTTGTAAACAAGGACTTGGAATTTATGTGATGGTTCTATCAGATACAAGAATAGTATATATCATTGCAATACTCATTTCCACTGCAGAAAGGTACTTCACTACACTGCCAGATAGAAGGGGGCATCAGAGCCTGATCTTAGCATGAATACCTTGTCAATCAAAGTATCTTCATTAGAAACTCCAGATCCCAATTCCTACATAAAGCAGAGGAGGAAAGCTGAAAAGAACAAGCACTTGGGATTAGAGCTGTGACAGGGTGTGTCAAAAATGTTGAGAGAGTGTTCAGAAATATTGGGTGAGGGCGGGGGGCAGAGACATGCAGGGAATTACTGAGGCTTTTCATGATCTCCATCCATTATTTTCTAAATAAGAGTTGGATCTTAAGTTGTCTAAGAGACCCTGCTCCAGTTAACACTGGCTGATTTTAACCTCTCCACCTCTGCCATCTGAAGTTTTTACATAAAAAATTAGAAAAGAAAATCCCTGTAAGAGTAAACATTAGGAAAAAAGCTTGTTTTGTTTGTAAGTCTTTATGGAAAAATCAGAACATCTTCAGTGGATCTCCTCCATACACAGCAGGGGTTACATGCACTAGGAACACATATTGCAGCCAAAATCAGCACAAGCTTCTTTGTCATATACGCTTTCTCTACACTGACTACCCATCTTCATTATGTTTTATACCACCAGATGGAGCTGCGCGGTTTGTACTTCAATATAGGATTTGCATGAAACTCAGCATTTTACCATCTTGAATAGTTCCTCCTTTTTAACAGACTTTTTCCTACCTTATCTATTTTGCCATGTAAAGATCTGTTACATTAAACAAACTTTTCATTTTCCACTTCCAGCTCCAGACACGATTACCTCTCAGGGTCAATCATATCTCACCACACTCATCTAGAGCAAATGGCTTATGAATAATTAAAGAAGGAAAAGAAGATTCTCTTTGTTCTATTTTATGACAAAATTGACTTGGTTTAAGCCTGGAGTTACTTGAATGAGTACTTTGTGGGTCCTGTGTTTCTAAAGGGTGAGTTTTTAGCAGCCAGCTCTCTATGCAATGAGAAGCTCGCCCAGCTTTTATTCACATTTCTATGGCTTCTGTTTTCCCCATTTAAGTGACATACTGGGTAATTTTACAAATACAGTCTGTGTCACTATCCCATACACACTTCCAAAATACTCCTTGGAGGCTTTTTAGTATTGGCATTTGAAGAATAAGCCAAGTAGACAATTTCAGAATGATTCAACTTCACCTTCCTTTAATGAACATACTTTGAATGGGCCCAGATTATCAGAGGGGAAGTGCTCTGGAATACCAACTCTTCATCTGGGTCCCCACAATTTCTCAGTATTTGACAAGAGTTTAAGAATCACCATGGGAAGCGAGAGCTCAGGCTTTCCTGCTTCCACTGAATTGATTTAACCCATAGAGTAAGTGCTACATGAGAAAACTTCTCCCCGGTCTGCATTTCAACACTCTTAAATATGCAGGGGTTACAGAGTAGCCGGCAGTAGAGATCTGAACGTGAGGCCCTGTGGTCAGACGGCCAGAAACCAACCAGTCACATACCGTCTCCTGTCAGGAAACTGGAACCGCAGATTGTCTGAACAGTGTTTCCTGGAGAGATGGTTCAACATAAGCAGTTAACCCTGGAACAACATCCAGCCACCTCAGAATCAAGGCCTTCATTTTCTCAGTCCAAATGACTGACAGAGCAGGCCCATGGATTTTGATTTACCAGTAGATCAGGTTTTACAAAACCAGTAAGGAAAAAAAAAAAAAAAAAAAAAAAGACAGCATCCAGTAATGTTTAAGCAAAGACCAGAAGGAGACAGAGCAGGACTTATTTTAACTCATCAGGTACGCTGGACCAAAGTAATACTATTTAAATCGGCAAATAACACTGCCAGAAAAACGCACATCTGACAGGATGCAAGCAGCTGCCATTCAGGATACAAGATGTCTGCTCCCATCACTGAGCATACAGGGAATTTGCACTCAACAGGGCCATTCGGAACAGGGGTGACAAGGGAATAGCCTAAGCATCCCTGTTCTAGAACAGTGAAACTGAAATCTATTGGTTATTCTTTCCAAAATTTCTCCAGCTCCTCTTCCTCCCTTTCTCATACAACCCTAAACCAGAAAAAACTTGGCTTTTCACATACTTTAGAATTATTACACATTGGAATGTAATATAGATAGAAAGTGACCAATTCAACTCAGATCCATTGAGTAGCCTGACATTTAAAGCAGAAACAAACTTTCTAAAGATTAAAGAAAAAGGGAGCATCACTACGCAAAAATAGCCAACTGCTGTTAGAACTTGTTCATTAGTTGGTTCTTTTATTGTTTCCCCTCAAATCTGAATTCATGGTTACAACCTACACTAAAAAGCGTTAATCATAATACCACACAGGATCTTGATTTGTTTCAGACCAAGTTACACAGAACTTAGCAAGGGTGACAGGTTTTATTATTCTTTATTTACTCTGCCACTTCCCAGAAACCAGATCATTCTATTTTTAGGTGTTAGAGGGCATGATTCAATCAGTAACTTTTAAGTATGTTTCACAGCTGATTTAGAACATACACTCCAGGGCACTTAATGGTCAAAAGTTAGAATGCCCAACTTGGATCTTTTTTTCTACTAGCAGTAGAACCTCAGCTCTTTAAAAGACATTTAATTCACTAAGAAATTATAGGCCATGAAGGGCACAGAAAACATTACAGTTAAAAGTCTTAAGTGCAGGTACTGAGATTGAGAAATCTGTTATCTCTTCCTTCACTTGTCTCCTTCCCCCAAGCTCCACGAGAGGATTTCAATCCCATGGAAGTCCATTCTATCGTCATGACACTTTCCAAGCCAGGACCAGACAACTGTAACTCCTTTTCCCACCTCCATACCCACTCATTATCCAAATACCTTAGATCCATTGGTCTTGTCCACTTTCATCATCTAACGTGCTTCATAAACACGTAAAGTTTTACTCCATCCTCCTTTGCAAAGACACCACTCCTCATCCTTTCATATATCTAATACATGCTCAGGAGCCCACATGCAAGAAACTGCAAGCGCTGCCACTAAGACCAAGCAGAGACAAACCGTTCTCAGTTTGTTATTAGTGTTCTCAGTTTATGAAACCTTGCTCTAGAAATTCGCCAGCCAGCAGCTAGGTGAAGCTGCTCTTTTGGAACCACATGCCAGAATTATCTTTTAAGTCAGAATCCTTTCAAAGCCTACAGGAGGAGCTACCATGTTACTAGGATTGCTATAAGTAAAATAACACTTTGATTTGAGTACTGATCCAAGCCCACCCTAAAATTAAAGGCATTCAAAACTCAAAGACTTGGCCCAAAGTCAAAGACGCAAGAGTTCAGTGCTTCTCACTTTGCATACCCATTTTTCTTCAGTTACAGCTCTCTGAATAACTAAGCATACAGATATTTAAATAATAGAGTTTAAAGCTTCATATTTAAGAGAAGCACTGTCTATAACAAGAGGCATTTGCAACTGCTTGCATTTGAAATAAATTGCACTGCACATTAGCCTTCTGGCACAAGAAGTTACTATCTTGGCAGGTATTTTATTGCCAGCAAAAGCATTCTCAGCACAGGCAGGAAGCAGTAATTTAACATATGGATAGAGATTAAGGAAGGTAAGGCAGATCATGTCTGCATTGATTTTCAAAGTCACATATGAAATATCCACTGGATTAAAAACATACCACGTGAGTGGAAAAAACAGCTATACCATTTGGAATTGGAAAAGACTAAATTTGAATTCCCAAATTTAAGCATTTCCAGCCATGAACTACTTACCAGTATTCTGCAGTCCAAAACCCCAAAGCTCACAGTTAACGGCTGCTAGTTAAGTAATGTCACCATCATATTTTCCATACTCACAGCTTTTAAAAACTTCTCCATTGAGGCTGAGAATTTCCATGTTTGGTATGAAACTAAGCCATGGCACTGGAATTTCTCTTGGTTGATGCGAAATGATGAAATATCCACTTTTGTTTAGGTCAGAACAAGAGAAGAGACTTTGCCCACTAAAAATACAAAACAAAACCCTCAAGTGGGCCAATACCAAGTTGTTAAACCAACTGCTTTTCAATACCTCATTTCAGGAATTTGCTTCTGTGGCTATAAAAATCCATTTTCCCCCCGCCCTAGATATAATTCTGCCTTGTGGAGACTTTGTTCTTACTGAGCATTAAAACGACAACTACTTACCCTTCTCAATACCTACAGTAAGGACAGCTAACAATGACAACAGAGCTTATTTGGCCAGATCCTCAAATGGCAATAACAAGATGTTCCACTCAATTCTTTTCCTATTAAAGGACACAAAAGTTTTAAAAGAAGTTACTAAACACCTTGCTCTGATTTCCTACTTCAGATGTTACACTCTCTTATATTCCACAAAGCATTTTTGTGATTTATACCACATGAATCATAGTAGCTCAAACTCCAAATGAAAGTAGCTGAGCAGCAGTTTTTGATTAAGCTCTCAAGTAGCTCTAGCAATCAAAGATATGCCCATCTTAACTATTTAAGAATGGAGGAAGCAAAATGCCTGCAGCCACTAAGCTCCACATACTTGCCATTTAGTGTTACCATATATTGCACATTTACACATAAGTTTTCAGATACTGCTGGTGACACTTTCCAATAACAAAAATCGTGAGGGTTTTAGTTCATCTTACAACTGTTTTTAGCTTTAAAACAAAACCCACATCCCTTCACATGAATACTACACTAACACACTGCATACGCTGCCCAATTAACCATTAAAAATCCAAGCCATTTTAAAATACTGAACAATTTGTTTTGGGGCAGCATACACTTCTCTCATATGTTTATTTCATAACTCAAATCCTGCCAGAAGCCATTTTGTGCATTGAACAATAAGCTGCAAAACAGATCAGTCAAAACTCATGTCAAACTGCTTTATTACATCTTAAATAACATTACATTTTAATATAGTATCTATCTTGCATCCAGCTTTCTTGAAGTACACTGACTTTAAAATTAAATACAAAAGGTGAAGAGGGATACAGGGCGTGGAGAAAGCTCTACAGAGTAGTTTCATGAAAGAGAGTAAGAGGGAATTCATCTTTTATGCCAAATCCAGGCCTAACGCACAATTACAGCACATTTTTGTACAGAATGTTGCAGAAAAAACAAAATGGAGAAAAGCTACTACTGCTGCTAGGAAGGAGCATTTCTGGATACAGTGAGAAGATAGGAAAGTTTAACAGAACAATCTGCTGTCCAAACACTGCTGCTTTTAACATTTTATTTGAAAAGAAAGCCAGGAAAACCTGCTCATTACAAAAATGACTCTGATCAGATGCAAAGGACTCATCCTACAAGAGGAACTGGCTGTGAGGAACTGATTTATAAAGAAGATGGTCTAGGTTCCCTCCTCCCACACCCCAGAATCTTTGACAGCGATTGTTTGAACAGGCTGTTTCTTTAAAAAAAAAAAGTGACTTATCACGCTACTCCAAAACGTGCATAGCTTTGTACTTGAGTTCTTCATAGATTTATGCACAGAGTAGCAACAATAAATGAATACAGCGACAATGGTTACAGTTTTTAAACAGGTTATTTCTTCAAAGAAAAAACATCTAAGGACTTAGTCCAATATGCACTTTTTAGCATTTCTACAGCATGCGATTCTAAGAGTAAACCCACCCAATATGGCAAACAATCAAAAAAGGTTTTTTTTTTGTTTAACTTAGAAAGTTCAAGATCATTATTTTCAAAACATTGATTTGTACATCATTTCATACACAAAGAATTGACTCAATACCCAAGTGTAGGATAGGTCTCTTTTGAAAACAGAGATTCCTGGTTGTTGAGACTTATAGGATAGTGTTAGGATATATAAACTGCCCTTTCAATTGGACAAAACCAAAACAGATTAAAAAAATTGGTGTGGTGAAAAAGGGAGGGGCAGGAGGGACCAAGGATTGCATTTGTTATCCATAAAAGGTGAAAGGATTCTTTAAACAAGCATTCATTACCTTTTACAGCATGTGCTTGGTTACCTTACTGCTTAACATTATCCTATATATGCCAAGTTTTGTGCAACAATTATCTGTGATACTAGAAAATAAAATAAAAAAAATTAGGGACTAAATTTACAGCGTTAACAACCCCCAGATGCTCTGGGCTAGGACTCCCTTGTTTTGCTCAATTAAATACATAAAGAAATGTATTTAAAAAGGAAACTTGAAAAAAATCCTGCTACAAACATGACTTTAAAATTTGCAAGTGTGTGAGATAAAGTCCTTAACTTCAACTTGGAAACTACAGTGAAAGCTAACTGTTTCACAATTATGCTCAAGTTTATTTTCTGGTCATGCTTTTATGATAGTGTTTCATTTTTAAATTCTCAAGACAAAAAAAATGGTCCCAAAAGGAATGCACAATTTCATTTTGCTTACAACACAGAAATTCTTCTTGGAAAGGTAATTGTGCTCTTCATTTCAGCAACAGGAGACGGAAAAGATCTTGCCCTTTGAAGTTGGGGAGGATGGGGGTCCAAGTTAGTATGGTTGGATTGGATATGCTATCATTTTTAATTTTCAACC
Source organism: Haliaeetus leucocephalus (assembly GCF_000737465.1). Taxonomy (NCBI): domain Eukaryota; kingdom Metazoa; phylum Chordata; class Aves; order Accipitriformes; family Accipitridae; genus Haliaeetus; species Haliaeetus leucocephalus. The sequence continues at coordinate 7,122,270 of NW_010972992.1, forward strand.
GTTGGAAACTTCTTCCAGTCATGGAGTCCGTCGCTCTTCTGACACACAGAAAGATTTATTAAGAGTTGCACTTTGATAAACTGTAATCAAGTTTCAAGCTTTGCTCTTGCTACCCACTGACGCATTTAGCCATTATCTCACCATTTGCAAGAATGCCATTTATTTACTAACCCAGATTCAAAAGACTGTAGTCATCCCTAACAGGAAAATAAAATATGCCAAAAAGTTCATCATAAAAATGTCATTGCATACATTAAACAAATAGCCTTCTAAAAAGACAAACTGATTTTTTTTTTTTCCTCAGGGACTTTCCTAATCTTAACTATAAGCTTGCAGCACCAGTAAAACAGCACTGTTTGGACCTGGAAAAAAGCATTCTGAATATCAATCAAGGACAGCCTTAATTGACTGGATACCTACCTACTTCAGTTCCAGATCTTGAGGAAGCTGTCCCATGATCCTGTTGCCACTGCCATACCATCATCAGTTACACCTAAGCAACTGACACGGTTATCATGACCGGCAAGGACACCTATAAATAAGAACATGCAACAGACACATTACTTTGATGATTTCGTATTTCAGTTCAAGTAACACTGAGGCATGCATGTTTGAATTAGTCAACCTATACATTCAAAAATCCTGAACAAATGTGGTTGGAATTTTTAAATGCTTTTGATTTTCTAAGCACAAACTTAGATATAACTGGGTGGGTTCAGAAGGGGGTAATTCAGTAAATGCATTACTCCAAAATTTTCCTTGTGTATTCCCCACGTTATGACCTTTGCTGGTTTCTTGTAAGCTGTGAAATCACAGCCCCAAAAATTCTGCTGACAATGTCATTGCAATTAATGTAGTATAACCACGCATTGCATAGCTCTTAGTATTTCCTCTCCATAGTGATAAAGATCAGTTAGATTTTACAAAATTTTTTAATGTGTAAAATCAGAAGTCAAACTGAAGTATGTTATAAACACTAAAGCATTTTTCATCTAATTTTATCTTACTATGTTTACAAGCACTTACAAGACTTAAACTCCTACATGCAATCTATTTGTCAATATGCAGATTTGCTACAACTCAATTATAGTACCATTAACAGCAAAAATTGAGATACTAAACAGAAAAATTAAAGGAGCCAACATTTTCCTCTATCCGCTTAAATTTAACAGATTCAAGGAGTTAAAAAGAAAACGTAATTATGTCCAAGCTCTTTCCAGTCCACAGCACTGAGCTAAGATATTCTTGACAGACTTAAAATTAATCTTTCTACATCAATTACACTGCTCATGGGATTCTCATTCATATTTTGGACTTTTCCCCTCCATTTACTATTCTCCAATACAGAACATGAATTAAGTCAGTTTTAGTTCTTACACAAACAAGTATGTTTATAAACTAATAATTTTAACTGTTAATTCAGTGTAAAAACGACTACTTCATACACAAGGATTCTTGATGTTTGAAGTAGTAACATTTCTGATATACTTCATAAAAACAGTAATGCTGTGTAACACCATTAATCTCCAGACCCTGTTAAATCCATACAAGTGTCTAAGCCTCAGTACAGAATTGTTCACTTCTGCAGCACAAGCCAAATCTTAAGTGTTGAAGCAGACAATACAATCTTCAGAAATGTAGTGCCATACAGAAGCCAGCTGCCAGAGCTAGCAGAAGTACCTAGGAGTTACCTAGAATTTACTGCGGAAACAGCATTGATATATCAAAATTCAGTCTACCATCAGCATTAGTAAGTGCTGCAATTTGGTAAAACAAAGACAGCAGCACCAAGAAGTCTTATACAATTTGAACTGAATACATAACCACAAAGGTGTTTAATATAAAATCAGGCACGACAGAAGTGTCAAATCTGCTGAGCAATCTTAAGTCTCAGAACATTTCAATACGCAGAATACTTGACAAAGCAGTTGTTTAAAACTGTTCTAAAACTTGGCAATAAAGAATCACACTTCACGAGTACATGGACCAGAAACCCAGATCAGTATAAAGAATTGTTTCTCATTTCTACAGGTAAGCAAGATCACCACCTCCTTCTGTTCTTCTTCTAAATGAAGGTCTTTCAAAGGAAAAATACAGGAAAAAACACATAATTGTTTTTACAGTACTTAAATACAGCCAGTTGTAAACTAACATAGACATTAATCAAGAGAAATTTCTCAATTCATCTCCATAAAGGCTTATATACACATTTATGGTCTCAATAATCAAAGTACAAGAATCTCGAGTTGTAAATGTCAACACACAGACAAGGCTGATTCGTAAAATGCATTTCAGTACTGAAATAATTGTATTTGGCACCATTAACTTGCAAATAGAACCAAATGCTATTTTACGATACATGAACCAAGTGTCCACAGATTCAATTTCTCAGCGTTGATAAAAAACTATCATGAATTTTGGAAGAAACAAATAAAATCCAAGTGGTAAAACAAAGCTGCTAGAGACAGAAATTAACAAACCCAATGGAAACTATTTTGGTGTAGTCCAGGATTATACATGTGTTTCTGTTTTCTTCTACATGCAGTATATCCTCCCCTCAAAGCCATCAGTCAATTTGCACCAATAATGTACTTTCAACTACATGTGGAAGAACATTTTGCTTGGCTGCTGTTTTTTGTTTGCTTTTAAAACCCACCTAGGATAATTTTAAAAGCCTAGACCACTTTGTTTGGTAACAGAATAGGTCCTTCCTCTCATTCCCTGTTCTGATGAGAATAAAGAAACATTTGCAGCCTAATTTATACCTTTTCTCCTTTTCTGTGATAAAATTTTTCATTTTAAAGAACTGAAGTTAAATTATCTTAAGCTTTGGACCACAAATTTCACATTCATTTTCTCAAAAGGTAATCTCCACAATGTCTGTTGTTTCACTGGTTGTCTCTACACCTACTGCTACAAGTAACAGAAAAAAAAATTCTTTTATATAAATAGCAACATTAATGTTGAATTGCTTTGACCAGTTCATACATAAATAATGCCATAAAGTCCAAAAAAAACTTCTATCCTTTAGTAGTATTCCAATTTATTTGTTAACATCATTAAGCTACTTTGGTCATCCTAAAACAGGTTATCACAGAGTTTTAAAGTTGACACAGGGAATGGTAACAGGTCTGTACGTATGACTCAACTCACACATTCAGTATGTTACACTGCATTTATAATATTTAAAACAAAAAACGTTTACCTGCTCTATCAGCTTTCAGTGTGTCCCAGACATTGCAGTTGAAGTCATCATAACCAGCTAGGAGGAGACGTCCACTCTTGGAAAATGCTACAGAGGTGATGCCACAGATGATGTTATCGTGTGAATAAACCATAAGTTCCTGATCAGCCCGAAGATCAAAAAGCCTGCACGTAGCATCATCTGAGCCTGTGGCAAATGCATTGCCATTTGGGAAGAACTTTAATGAGGGAGAGGGGGGAAGAAAAAAAAAAGACACATGATTTCAGACTTGATTCCTCTATCTCATTGAATATACCATTTTATACAGACCAAGTGGAAAAAGAAAGCAGCAAAGAATAGTATACACCTCTCCACTACTGGGATATGGGCAAAACCAGTGAAATAATTAAAAGCATGTGAAGAATAGCCACAATTTCCATTTACCACAACGGATCTGAAGTTGCACAAGTTTCAGGTATTTTCCCCAGCTACAAAAACTATTAATTATAGAAAATATGCCATAATACTACATCATACAGTACATGCTTAAGAGCTGAGACCAGAGAAATACAAAAACAAATTTAAACCCCATGTCCTCTGTTCCAAGTTGATACATACACAGATGGCATTGATGTCCGACTCATGGCCAGTGAAGGTTTGCCGACACATTCCTTCTCTAACATCCCACAGTTTGGCAGAGGCATCACAGGCACCAGAAACAAAACACCGGGCATCAGGAGCAAGAGATAAACTCATAACATCTCCAGTGTGCCCAGTAAATGTAGTCGTCTGCTGACCAGTTTCTATGTCCCAGAGAGCACTTGAAAGAATAATTAAAAAGGCGAAAATCAACATATTTTTGCTCCATTAGGAGGTCTAGACAGCAATTCTTGTCTAAACCTGTTCATTTATATCACTGCTAAAAAGTAAAACTCCATAAAGTATTCACAAAAAATACATTGAGAATAGAAAAAACAAACATTCTTTGTTGAACTATTTGGCTATGTTACAGGATAATTGTGCAGAGAAGATTTTAAAAGCCATCCTCTGTTTTAAAATATTGGGGGTTTTAAATTGAAAAACAGTGCAAAAAACTAATGACTAACATTCATAGCTGTTCATAACACAAAGTTCTTGTGACATGCCATAACTATTGTCCAGTACTACTACAAGCTTGATTTAAAGCGACAGTGCTAAGGCTACAGCAACAACTGAGTCAGCATTTCTCATTTCAAAAACTCACTGAGAATGTGTAACTTTGTGAATTATGTCTGTCGTCTTAAAGCTGCACCACTTTCCCAAGACACCAAAATCACTACTACAGCGATAATCAAAAAGTATGAAGGGATGAAAGAACACCATCACCTCCCTAACAAGCGGTCTAAACATTTAAGGAAAATTAGGATTTTTAATTTCTGTAATTTCTCAGTAAACCAGACCCATATGAGTGACAGATTTGCAGTAGGCAAGTAAAAGATGACTGTACTTTGAAGCTTGGCTGAACTGAAGTGATGTCAAGGACAAACGGTTATCCAGACAACTGTAGAGTTACTACAATAACTCCTGAAGCAGCTGTATTCTCTTATAAAGAACATAATTTTAACAAATCCTGTCTGGTTTTTTTTTTTAAAAAAAAAAAACAACCCAACACATATTTAGAAACATTTTGTATTAAAAAAAGTATATATTCAACAGCTACTCAGAATCAGCGGATTAATAGATGAGCATTCAAAGAGACTGACGCTGTGTAGGAGAGGTATTTGTTAGACAACCTTTGCTGTAAGAACTGCTGCTTGGGAGAACTGTAATGCTTTTAATTAAATATAATAGAAAAATCTATGAAAAAAGATTGAGGTCTTTTTTTCGTTCAGAAGCTAGTATTTTTTTAAGACATACACCTACATTCTCCTCAAAAAACCCATCTACTGTCACTGTAGAATATTTTCTAGGAGCTCTTCTGAATAACAACATAAACTAAATTCTGCATTAGAAAAATCCAAATATGACTTTTAAAGTAGTAAATACTGAATACTAAATAAGTTTGAGAAAAGCCATTAGTCTAATACACTTACTTCTGAAAGCCTAATAGTTGTAGTAAAAAAAGTTTCCCATACCACCTTAACACAGAGAATTGGGTCAGGATCTTCAGAACACGGGCATAACTAAACAGCCAAAGGTAACAAACGTGAAAGCCCAAATTTTCCATTACTAGTAAAAACGTGATATAGGAACAATAATTAATCACGTTTAGTCTTCTGGATGACCATCATGTTTACAAAGAATAAAGTTTCCTTCAATAATAGAGTATAGCTGTGAAAAGTCATTACTAACAATCATGTCAAAATTTTACTGCTTACCAAGTGGTGTCACCAGAGCTGGTAACAATTTGATTATCATCCAAGAAACGACAGCATGACAAGTATCCTGAAAACAAAAGGAAAAGTTTATGAGTAAGACCAGGGATTGCTCTTCACGTCGCATGCTGGCTTGCTTATATGTTGCTTCATCCTCTCCTGAAGAAGCAGCAAGAACTTCTATATAAGCCTAAAACACAACACAATTTTTATATAGGAACCTCCAATGTTTTGGACAAAACATAGTTTGGCTCTTTACAGACCATGCCCAATTCAACCACTACACTAGCACAGTGATACACTGGTATCACAGCATGTCAACCTAAACAAAGTTGTAAAACAAAACAAAATAAACTTAAGCAACTTAACCAAACAGGGTAGGCACTGTTTTGGAAATACCTTGCCAATTTTTCTTTTGGTAGAGTGGGGAGAGGAGGAGGAGGAAGAGAAAGATGGAGTAGTGAGGCAAAAGTGTAGAATCCACTGGCCAAGCTGGAGAGAAGTATAGACAACCCTGCATTGTACACACTAAACTTCTTAGAAAGTGGATCTGTATGTCACTGCATCCGGGAACAACAAATGCTTATGACCTCAATTGTATCATACAACTACTGAGAAAAAATAAACTACACTCTTGGTCAGTACAAATAACAGAGCATATACATTGGATGTTTCCCAATAGTGGCATCAAAGAATTTCATCTGAATGCTCTGAAGCATCTTTGTACTGAAGTACCATGTGCCAAACTATCAGCGTAACAACTCTGATTACAAAATTAATCTGTCCTGCCTGTCACCTCTATTTCACAAAGCACAAACATCTTCTGAAAATCCAAAATACAGCAAAATATGAAAACCTGTAAACATCGGCTTCCAGCTATAGGCTTTGTTCAATTCTGAAACAGAAAAGCAGTTCATTGAAACTGTTCCTTCGAGAAGAGTCCACACAAACTGGTCAGGTCTCAAATGTACTCCCTTATGTCTCTTGCTTTACAGCAAAATTCTGCTTCTCATATTATGTAAAAATCCATGTCTTCCCAGCTATACAGTTTATAACCATAAAGACCATTAAGCAGCTAGAGTATCCTAGAAGTAATGCTCTTTCTATTGCTAAAGTATTTTTCAGTATTTTGATACACACACAGCCACATACTGAAAGCCAAAGCTCCCTGTGTCCAACCGTCATTGCAATTCTCCCTGTGTCCTGAAGGGCAGGGGGGAGGGAAAAAAAAAAAAAAAAAAAAAAAAAGAAGAGTACCTTCTTAGAAATCACTTTACTGGTCACATCACAACCACTATCTGAAGGTCAAATCAACCCTGCATTTTCATACCCTTAACTACACCCAGAGGGTACAGAATCCCTCTAAATTACATAAATCATGCTTGGCAAGAAAAACAGCTGAAAGAAAATTAAATAGCATTAAGTATACTTTAATTCACATCTAACCTTTCTGTATAAAATTCATTAATGTGTAACTGCTTATTTCTGAGTAACCTTATTTTCCTTTCATGAACAGTCTTTATATCATTTTCTTTACTCCCTATAGTTAGAGGCTTTATCAGCCAGAAAACCAGCAAGACAGAGACTACCTAACATTTTCTCTAAAGAACTGTTAGATATTTTCTCTGGAGCCAAGCAGACAGCCTCTAGAGCAATCTACCTTTATTTTGCTGTGTTTTGGATTACGCTTTGTGGAAACAAAGAGACCATAAAGATAACGTGCAGCTTCAGAGCTGCAGCTTTAGAAGAAATGCCTAATTAGTCCATTCCCTTTCTCAAATTGTTGGAGGTATTACTGATTCTGCAAGAATGCGGAAGACTACTGATGTGTGCGACAGGCCACATTATGCCAGTACTTTACAAGATACAAAACTGCCTACTAAATAGCCAGTGTCTTAATATTCAAAGGAGTTCAAGAAACCACCCACTGGGCTTTCCTCTGAAAAATTTCCAATCCCATTCACAAAAAAATAAAAATACAATCTGTCCATTATCAGACAACATACAAAAGCAATTCACATTTTCTAGGTTGCTACTGCTGCTTATAAGGTGCTCATCTCCATTAACTGTACATTCTTTAGGAAGCCAGAGTATCTTCAGCCACTGAAATTGCTTTTAGGGGTACTTTGCAACACTGAGTCTCTTGGTTTGTTCAGAAAGAAAAATTTTTAACTCATCCCCCACACTTAAAACACTAGCTTCTAACCACCATAAGGGACTTCCTTGCTTCAAAAAACTCTAACACCTGTGTCTCTACAATCCTTCTTACCTAACAAGATGAATTTTGCTTTATCTGTCACTAAGAGAACTTTGCAGCCACAGTTTACATTCTAATTCACCAGGCAAAGCCTACAAGTCCTGTCTTTTCTCATCAATCACAAGACAGTCCACCTTAGAAACAGAAACTGAATGTAAAAATTAAGCTACTGTATTTTGGAGAGAAGGGAGAGAAGGAGAAACAGAAGAGGAAGCAATGAGAACTCAAACCTCTGCAACTAAAGAATATCTCCATCAGAAGGCAGCTGTCTCATGAAAAGTTAAAACATATTCTCATTAAACTACTTTTGTTCAAAGAGCATCATCCTTTAAAAAGGAAGGAGACAGGCAGTATGCACCTAAGGTCCTGCCCGAGAAATACAGGTACACAGTGAAGTACACCTTTTTAATTAGGAAATTACATTTAAAAAAAAAAATTTTTTAACTCTTCACCAGGTGCTTAGGTAAATTAGATCATTCCAAACAGATACTCACCTGTGTGACCAGCTAGTTCACGGCTGACACGTACATTCCCTTCACGAGTTTTCAAGTTATAAATGGAACAGATGTTATCAAGACCACCACAAGCCACATAATTTCCAGAAGGAGCATATGCACAAGTCATGACCCAAGATGAACGCAGGGGAATAGCATGCACCTGAAACAGATACATTAATGTATTTAATCTGCAAAACAACTGATTCGATAATTTACCATCAGGAAGTTTTTCACGTGTCTCTCAAGGCATACATCATCTTTTTGTGAAAAAGAGGAGAAGAAAACTGTGAAAAGGAAAGTCTTTGGCTGTTTGACTATCAAACTATTTTCAGGGTAACTTACATATATAGCTCATCAGACCAAATAATGACGTAACTAAACCATCAGATTTGCCTTTCCTGAATACCATTTAATCACTAATTTTGGTAAAAACTAAATTATTTCATTGCAGTGGCCTGATTACTATTGGTTTATTATAGGTTCAGGAAAATATTGACTTCCAAGTACAGTCAGCAAAACTGCCAATTCCAGGCTTAGATCTTTTGCTATGAATGAACAAGTAAGGAAATTGCTACTTTCATTGCCATTTAAATCCTTCTTTGGAAACCTACTGCAAGCAATCAAGCTTCATATTTAAATAACTACCCCGTGTTCCCTTGTCATTCTGTGCTCAAAGAACTTTATTTTAAAAATTATTGAAGCTAAACCTGTTCTGTCTTGTTAACTCGTTGCATTCATCCTTCAAATTTGTTCATAACATTTTTAAGGAATCATATCCTTATACACGTTGTGAGATTTCCTGCAATATTAACAATCTTCCTGCATTTCTTAAGTAAACAGTAAAGGCTACTGTGTGTTCCTCTGCTGCTACAGTAATCAGTGATCCTGCAGCAATCAGCAGTTAAAAAACAATACCCTGCACTAAAACCCACCAGCTCATTTTTGGAAGTCTTCTACCAAGGAACTAATTGGAATATTCACCTTGAGCCATTTTATTTTATCATTAGGAAAAGATCATATTTATGACAACTGTGTTACTTCCAACATGTGGTGCTGCAACTGCCAAAAGAACATCTGCAGACTATCATTCAAGTATTTTTGCATTAACTGCTTCGGGGTACTACCTAGTCATATTTAATACTATTTCAACACCAAGCTGTTTGCTACCTATAATTTCAGAGGCTTTGTGGTTTGGTTTTTTGGCATTTTTGTTTTTTTGGTTTTTTTTTTTTACTTCTTTCAGGGTGGGGTGGTGGTGGATTTTTTTCTGGTTTTAACTCAATTGCTACTTCACTGAATTAATACTGCCAAGACGTATGGGAGGAGGATGCTTTGCAGCTGAAGAGTTCTATTTCTGATTCTAGTAAAAACTTCACCAGTGTAGTAAGAACCTCTGATTCCATTCCCCCCACATAAGAAAGCTGCTTTCTGCCTCTTGATGATGCCATGGATTAATTAGCATTCATTGAAGATACTAATATGGAAATCACGGTATACAGTGATTATTTTACTGTCTTATCTTTCAGTTGTTACAGTAATTTAGATCACATTTACCTGCAGGCTGGCGTCAAAGGAGGAGGATGAAGGCAAAAAGGGAGATGTGGGGTTTTTTTGCAAACGGTATTATTACTCTTTAGTAAAGTTATGGATTCATTAGTTTCACAACTGGGATACAACTATAGTCCCAGCTTTAGGAGTTGCTGCTGCAGTTGTTTGTCTCTGCTTCTGTCTCCTCTGTAGCATGCCGTTTGCTCAAGTGTATTGGCAAAATTGTTTTTAAGGCTATGATGAGCTAAGTCAGGAAAACTTATTTGAAATAAAGTCAGTTCCGTACTCCTGTGCAAAACAGACTTAAGTAGCTCTGTCATCTAACTCAAAGGGACAACATGTGAATTGTTGCTAGCCCTGATAACAGTAACCATAACCAGTAAATACCAGTCACTATAATATGAAAGTAAAAGTAATCCTGAACCGCATCATGTGATTGCAGCCAGAACGTGATAACCCAGTATTATGTCAGGTCTTTCAGTACTTAACTGCAGACAACAAATTATTATGGCTATGCTTAAATATGACCATTCTGGTGCAACATGCCAATTACTTCTTGCCCTCTGTTGATCAATTTCTCTGTGGTATCAAAACAAATCAAAACATTCTCTAGAATTAAGTATTTAATTGTTTTCCATTTGTGGTGCACATTCCATACACAATGCACTTAAGACACTGCTATATTCTTTAAATGCAAACTTTATTGTTTTGGAGAATTCAAAATTTGGTCTTCGGACTATGAAAGTAATGCAGCCAAAATCATGACAGGTAACATTTCCTTCCTTTGTATTTACAGCTGAATTGCATAGCAACATATCAGTTAGTCTTACCTTGTTTGTAGTATAGCTGTCCCAAATTATAAGTTTGCCATCCTGGGAGGCACTAACTAGAAGCCTAGAGAGGAAACAGAAGGTAAACACAATCATTGGAGGAAGACAAGAAAGAACATCTTTGTGATGACACTTGTCTCCACTATCAAGGCCAAGGTATTTGAAACCATTTCAGTACAGTGTGGCATTACCCAATTCAGTTATTAGCACTATAAATACAATTTTGGAAGTACGCAATTTCAGTGCTAACTATTATGGAAATGTGTGATAGAACGCCTACATGTTAACACATTCTGACTTCAGGAAAAACTGTAGCCATTTAACTAACATCTCCGTCTTGAAAACTGAGGGAGAAAACTTGCATGGAATCAGCGTTTCTGTGTTCTACAGGCAGGCTTCAGACTCATTGAGTTTGGGAATCTACACTATCAATACATTTTCCTTTTTCTTGTTTTTAAAACAGGAATTTAAGTTCTAAGACATCCAAAAACCCTGAATGAATGTCAGCACTGAAATGAAATGGAAATTAAAATGAAACGCAGCAAAGATATCACTAATGGAAGGGGTGGCATTAGGAAGATTTTTGCTCTAAATCAACACCACCTCAATCCCCCAATCCAGCAATCATGTTTGAAATGTGATGCACCTAATACATTGTTCAGAGCTCTCTTACCTGCTTTTAATGTGCTTAAAGATAGATCAGCTACAATGGCATGAAAAATTTGTATTGTCTCTGCATTTTACAAGTCATTTTGGATAAAATACTCCTCCAACATGGTATTCAAATTTGTTCTGTGCATCTTCATCTGACCATTTCCAACTTGAACAATACAATGCAATCATCAAAGTACTCCAGTCTCTCTGCATTAATTATTTTTGCTCTAGGTTGTATTTCAGAGCTGTCTTGAAACACTTTTGCCAAACAAGAAATCAAATCCCCATCTTTTAAATAAGCCATATGCCAAAGAGATACCTGAAGCAATGAATTCTACATATCTGTGAGAAATTAGCTTCTTTCACAGGCATAGAAAACTGAGGTGCAAAACACTAAAGTTTAACTCAAAGTAACAATTGTGTTCGTTCTGATTTTTAAGTACGACGCAATTCGGAAACTAAAAGTATAACACATCATGAATTACTATTCATCTTCATGATGCATACTGTCTTCTTTGTTAAGCACTTGGCTATTTTGCTTTAGTGTATTTACTGGATGCATACACACAAGAGTTCATGCAGTTTTTTCATAAGGCACAGCTTGTTTACACAAATTTTGTAAGAAGGTAACTTTAACAACATTAAGCTTCCTTAAAAAAATCTCTATTGAGTAGAAAGAGACTAGCTGTAACTTACAAACTCCTTAGTTGTAACTTAAAGATTCCTAAGGGGAATTTTTTTTTTATCTGTTCCTGAAAGCAAGCAGCAAAATATTCTTGTAACTGAAGTTTGAAAATTTGCTGCCATTAGTGCGCCTTAAAATTCTTGTAAAGAAAAGAGAACGAAAGTAGCTGATACCAGTATCATTTAGTTTCTTTCTAACCAAACATCTGTAGTTAAGAGGAAGCACTTAAGGAAAAAAGACAACTGATAATGAAATCTATCTTCACGGTTCCTCAGAATTCATTTGGAACCATAACTATATTTTTCAGGCAAGTAGATGAAGACTGGTATTTTGGCACCAAATTTAGATTTGGATGACAAAAGCAGGGACATTAGGAGGTAAAAAGTGATATTAAGTGTTTCTGAATCCTCTTGGTTGTCTGAGTTCTCTTGGAATTAGTAGTTCCTAGTGGTAGGAACAGGAAAAATAAGAGTCTTGTGCACTCAACTTTCCAAAGAACAGTGAAGCCACGTGATTCGATTTCGTATCACTAACACCCACCTGGAATCAGTCCCCCAGTGCATTGCATAAATTTTAGCCAGGTGTCCCCGGAGTGTTCTTCTAGTGCGCATTTGAATTCTCCCCACTGGGTCAATATTGGCTGTGATCTGAAATAGGAATGGCATCACATACTGAATTTTTGACTTCATAGTTCCAAAAGTAACACATCATACACAACTACGTCTAAATGAGCATTCCAATGCAGACCAAATTCCCACATTTTTAATATTGACTGAGTTTTAAAAAATTACCTAATCAAAAGTTACATGATTTTATGTAGTACATCACTATCAAATGAAGAAAGCAGCCTCTCCATCATCTTTACAAAGGCTCTCAGAAATTAGTTTGCTTAGGTCATATCTTCTTCAACTTCTAGCATTTCAGACCTTTGATCTGGGTTTTCTACTTATGTATCAATAAATGTGGTAGACTAACTTTTTTTTTCAGAAGGGTGGGTGTGCGGAAGTATATCAGGCTTTAAACATGTCTCCACTTTTAAAGGATTACTTGCTTTCGCATCCAAAAGGCCTTCCCTTCCAAGTACAGGATTATTAAATTCATAGTATACCTGATTTATTTAACCTCTTTAAGATAAAAGTAGTCTCTGCAATAAGTGAATAGCAAAGTGAGGAAGCAATCCTCAGTTTAGCTGTCCTTACACAGTCAAATTTAATGTAAGTCCTCCAGTCTGGAGAGAAGTACCAGTTAAAAAAAAACCCAGAAAACAGCACAAAACACTTCCAGTACTGTAAGTAGTACACATCACAACAAATCCAAGAGTTTGTAAGTTTATTTTATGGATGTCTGCATACTTCTCATGTCTCCATGTCACAAAATTCTTCAGCAAGTATATTTGAGTAAAGATCTCTGCTTCTTTTCAAAGGCTATCAACACAGCTTAGGACTCAGGTCTCAGATGAACAGGTAAGAATGTTTCCTTGACATAGAACTCCTTCCATGGTGGACATCTTTTGTAATAACTAATACTGAAGCTTTTTTTCCTCTCCCCCCTCTTTTTTTTCATACTTTCCCCCTGGAAAATATTTAACATTGTGCCTCACATAAAATGAAACCACAAGATATGTACACTCAAATAAGTGTTGGTATTACCTTTATTACTTGATATTTTAGTGACATTTTAAATTAATAAACTGATATCAATCACTTCTGTACCAACTATCTTAAATCAGACACACAGGATTAATAGTCAACATTCAAGCAAATGGACTGAAGTAGGTGACAAGAGTCAATGGATTCATAATATATCTAGGAAAAAAAAAAAGCAAAGGCTTGCCACCTCTTCCAATGCCATAATAATCTGTTTCAGTCTAAATTCCTACCAGATTTCTAGGAAAAAACCCCGCCATGTGTCCATGAGATGTACTACAGAGTACAGATTTCCCTTTCCACAAGTTAATGTTGACTGAAGCCAAGCCAATAGGATCAAAATGTGACAGTACAGCAAGATGCAAAGGTATTAGTTCAGGTTCAGAAGCAGTTCAAACATAAGTGCAGTATTGTGTGGAAATTAGTAAGTAGGTTAACCTCAGCAGGTCTTATGGTTCAGATTATCATGGTAACACAACTGTACTACTACCATATCCGTAGCAGAACACTGGAGCTCCCCTGCATTATTCTCCATTGAGCAGCAGAGATGTGCCCTGAGCCACTTCTTAAAGAAACTACTGCTCAAGGCTACCACTCTCAGAAACTGGACAAACATAAACAATGTACTTATTTCTGGAAGAAACCACCTAAAGGCAAAAATAAAAAACTGATAAAGGAGGCAAACCCGATTCACTTGCACTTACCTTCTTACACTATATTTTCTTATTGTAAAGGAGGCAAATTTTCATAATTCATGTTAAACTCTTAAATGCTTACCTGAGCCAGGGTGGCATCTGCACATGCTTTCCTAGCATCCTACAACAGAAGAAAGAGAAATCAGAAGAAGTTCTGTACATTTCTTTATACTCCATCTCTGTTTTGTCAAGTTGATCAAGCACCCTCAAAAAAAGGTTCAGAAAGCATTTCTGCTTGTCATCCAGAGAGGACTCATCCTAACTGCAGCATGAACATAATACGCTGTCTGCTATCAAAACACATTGAGCATATCGAGCATTTAACTTCGAAGTTTTCTTCTTCTTTTGAGAGAAAGGTAACACAATTTTAACCATGAAGACAGTCAAGCAATGGAACTGCTTGATCAGACAGGCTGTGCAGTCTCCATCCTTGGAGGTTTTCAAGACCTAACTGGACAAAGCCCTGAATAACCTTATAGCTGAACTTATTTTAAGCAGGAGGTTGCTTAACATTGGTTATGGGCTAACTCAGAAAAACTTCAGTAAACATTCATTTTGATCTAATCCATTTTGTTCATTATTTGTGTAACTATTATTTTCTAAGCAATATTAAAGACCAAAAAGTAATTTCCTAAAGCAGTTACATGTGTTTGCCCTTTCTAAATATCCATGACATTAACTTTGACATTGTGGAAACATTTAACTTAATGCAACTTTTCTGTCCATCTCTGTTCCCCTCAAGAAGCACAAATGACCATCCATCTGTACTGTGGCTTCAAGATCTATTGATACAATACATACTCTGATTTGGTTTTTCAGTTGCTCAGCCTCCTGGCGTAACTGGTCAAGCTCACTCATTTTCCTGTGCTAAAGGTGTGCTTCACTGCCACCTCTGAAACAACCAGAAATCTGAAAGACAGGTGATAATAATGAGAATTAGTACAAGTCATAGCTTGAAATTACTAGAGTAGACAAGTCCTTTCAACCATCTCAAACAGCACTTGCAAAAAGGCAGATTGGTTTATAAGTACTGGAATACAGGTGAAAATATTGCTCTGGAATCTCTTCAGAATAAGGTGTTACCACACAAAAATGTGCTTAGCTTTTTCCAGCCACAGTAAATAAAAATATAGTTTGGACTTATTCCTTTCACCCGGGCCTCTTTTTTTGCATTTTTTTTTCCATTAGTGTTTTTTCTGATTCAGTTTTGTATAAATTTAAATTTCCAAAGAGTGAACCAACAGACAACACCAACGTTAGACATGAAAATCAGAACTTCCCTGTAGGTCTTAAGAATAGAGTAAGCAACCCTCCTATCAAAGAATAAGCACATTAAATATTTACAGACTGACACAAGCACTTGCAAAATGCTGTAAAAAGACCTATTAGGAATGCTATCTGTTACACAGGGATTATTAGAAATGTTGTTCTGATATCTGGATAAAAGGAGATCACTCACAAATGTTCAAGTTTTTACTTGTTAATTGCTGAATTGTCTCCCTGAGATTTCCAGAATGGATTCTAACATTAACATGTTGTCAGATTAAAACTAGTATTTTTTGAATGTTAGGTATGAGGAGTTTGAGAAACTGCTGCCAACAGACATTTTCCCCCTCTAAGACTCTATTCTCCTAGCATCAGGAAGCACCAAACTACTAACATATATCCCTCCGTCTGCTGTACTCCGGAGCCAGCAAGATAGAGGCTCAATAAAATATAATTATCACTGAACACCCTCAACTATTGCCTATAGAGTTCCTCAACTATTAGACTGGTTTCCAATAAAATAACCATATAGATATTTTCCATCAAGCATACAACTTATCTTTAAGTCGCTGTTACAGAAAGATATTGTTGGCATTTTCACTAGCATTCCATACCTAAAACTCAGCTGTTCTTAAACCTTTTGTTTTAAAGTCTCTGCAGCTTGATACCAATATAAGATGCTGAAGAAATGTGCTGATGAAGTTTATCTTTTATTGCAGAACAAGATAATTGGTTCCATTTTCGAATGTTACGTAGAGCACCTGGACTTTATAAACAAACACTGGTAGTGTGTTTTTAGAACATTTTATTAGCCAGAATTGACCGTTTACTATTAAATAAAAGCAAATGCTTTGCTAGCAGCTTTACATATTATTCTGTTAAGATTTAATCAGCTTATTTATCTTTGCAGGCGTGCGGGGTTTGTTTTTTCCCTAAAGCCCTTCCCAAGGAGAAAGATGAGGGTAATTTCCAAATTTTTATCCAATCACAGTAACAGAGCACATATGGTGAAGGCAAATGAAAGCAGTAGAGCAAAAATCACCATCAAAAGAAAATAAGTTTCAAAAGATTAACATTCCCTAAATATTACTATCCCACATAACCAGACTTATCTCACAGCTCTTCGTAGTAGCTAGTATTCCAAACCGAGGACCTCAAGAAACAGATGTCAGATCTTGTCATATTACCATATACAAATTTACTTCGGAAACCCAAAGCATTTTAGAAAAGGAATTTTAGTTAGCTTCTCTCTCAAAACATCATTCACACAACCTTCAAAGCCCTTTCACTTTATTGTGAAACTAGGTGTCTCCTTTCTCTCTTCTGGTGCCAGGGTCATCTTTAAGCCCCTTTAAGATTGCTTGTTCAGCTTAGTCCAAAATCCAGTTAAGACAAAACCCATCAAGAGTGTTTTATTATCCTATAACCACCTTCTTTTCTTTTGAATGCTCTTTTGTTTCCCAAGATGTTTTGTTCATTCCACATTTAAGACAAAACACTGTGTGGCTGGGTGTCTCTACAGTTTTTAGCATGCAGTCATCGCTGCCTACAGCTCCTGTGTAGTTCACACACATTGTGAAATGGTATGCACTACTCTTGTCATAAAGGAATTAAGACACTCTAAAGACTCTTCTTAAGAATAAAATGCAAATTTTCAGACCTTTTACCTTTTTGATATCCAGTTCCATTTCTGCCATTCTCTAAGTTAATATATAAACCTGTTTCCCACTAAGCAAATACCAGCCTCTCCAGGCAGAGTACAAAGAATTTAGAGATGGTATCATTCCTATTTCAGAGAAAGAAATTACGATCCAAAAACTTAAGCGTTCTGCTCAAGGTCACAGCAACTAAATGACAGGATTAAGATAAAGATTCAGGACACCAGAACTCCAGCTGCAGTTACAGGTAACTACACTGAAGATTTACATGCAGCTTTATTTAAAAATGTAATAGGATGAATAATCTAATGTCAGTCAAAGCAGATACATTCTCCTGTAACACACAGCTTAAAATAGTGCCAATTTGTTTCTGCCAGAATTTGTGCACTATGCAATACAATTCTCTCGCATTTAAATGAAACAAAACTTCTTTGTATGGAACAGGAAGAGGCCTAAGGACATGAACACTAATCCTAGGAAAAAAGTCATATTGAGAAAGTTCACTTCACAGAAACTGAACACCATAGGTTCATTCTGGATTATTTGCATACACTGAGTTTAAACCAAATTATAAAAGCTTATTTCATGCCTGTGCCTTATTGCTTAATAGAGCATGCACTGAAAGGTATTACTGCAAATGACAAAACCGGATGAAGCAGCCTAATAGTGTCAAGTGTCTTCTGCAGTAACACAGAAGCAGTAACATTGATACAGCCAGATCAGAAGCTGAAGGGACACAAGTCACATTCCCCGGTTGATGGGATATTATAGCCTAACTAGCATGTACGCATCTGTCTTCACACAGCTAAAACCTCCATTACACTTTGAAAGGCCTAGTGCAGTAACTATATGTATACTTTTGTTACAGAAGAAACTCTCACATCAACTTCAGGACAGTACTCTGCCTCAGCACTTCGCTTCCCATTCTCTTCCAAGTCCCACTTTATGCAGGGGCAGAACAACCCAAACTCCTCCACAATCTGTAAGAATTAACTAATCATACTAACAGAACCTAACCTTCAGAGTCATTTCATAAATGCACTTTATCATACGGTTAGTCAGACATACATGTACATAACCTGCCCTAGCTACTGCTCAGCTAAGCTCCTAAAATGCTTTATTTGTGAATTCCACATCAAGACAGTCACTCACTAATGTTTTAAGGAAAGCCTCCTTTTAATGAACAACTTTAAAATGGTTTACCAACACTACAGAAACCTTTACACCTACATGCAAGATACTGTCTCCATTATCACAGGCAACAAGGAGTTCAAGGAACTTAACTACTATTGTTAAAGCAGCTTCTATGGATCTTGACCTTCAGTAACTTGCTAGGTAGGACTCATGTTTCTATATTAGCTGCATGACAATTAGTAGCTGAATGCATACAACACTTGATGTCTTTCCCATTGGTAATATATTCATATGGTAAGTTCATATCTTGAAGTTAGATACACTTGTAGAGTTACAAGTTAGCCCCTATGCATTCCAAGCAACTCCGAACTCTAACCGCATTTCTGACAGCATCCATAGGAATTGTTTAAACCAGATTTCCACATTCCCTTTGTAGTCTCTGTTGTTTCAACATCAACAGGAAGTTCTAATTCCTGCCAACATGACTGACCTCACTAACACTCAGGAAATGAAAATCCTAATGAAGCCAAGGGCATTAAAACACAGTAAGTTTTCTGAAGCAGACTGTAGAAGTTATGGGACAACCAGTCAACCAACTTGGCCATTGCTCTATTTCTTTTACACTAAGTCTTAGGCAATTAAATTTATGGCAGAAACAACGATCATGGGGGAAAAAAAGAGGGTTCCATCCTCTTGTGTACTTTTCAGCTATACTGTATATATAGCAGCAGAAGTTACTAGCACCTAGCATTTAAAAAAACATAAATCTTTAAAAGAGCAAGAACAGGTAAGATCAGGAAAATGTATGAGAAAATTATTTTTATCTACTCTCACTCTTGATACTTGGGAAATTTTCATACAGATTTATTCATATTACAGACAAAAGTAACAAGGAGAGACTGTTTAATATGTGATCTATGCTCATCGCAAACTAGCACAACTGAATATCATTAAATAATACATTTTTGTTTCTCAGCATGTTCTAAAGGCATTTAACCCCATTTTAAAATAAGGTTTCTAGGAGAAACTGTAAGCTTGATATGGATGATGCTTCTATTTCTGGGATTTTGGAAGAAGTTACTAAATTTCTAAATCAAGCAAACTGCATGCCAAAAAAAAAAAAGTCATTACTCAAGTTCCACACTCCTTTTTTCCAAATTATCACCATAGCTGTGAAGAAATAGGTAGAAGCCAAACTCTTGCTTACCTCACTTTCTTTTGAATATGTTACTGTGTTCTTGAAGGCAGGCTTCTCAAGAATAACACACTCACTTTGCTGAACTCACTCAAGGCCTTTCCAGAGGCTGAAGTGCTTAAGTGTGTCTGCTCTAAGCCTAATTCCCCCTAATCTTGTTGACAAGTATACCTTGTAGATAATTCTCTTTTTGCCAGGGACAACAATATGCATACTTGCAAGGTAGCTTACTATTCTTCACTACTCCAGATGACCCAAGCCTCTAATCTCTTCTTACAAGTTACCTACAGAAGAGTCACTTTGTTCCTCTATTCCCCACATAAGAAAATCAAGTATTGACTTCACCTAATTTGTTAACTTTCCATATATGATAAAACTTCGCAATTCAGCTATGTCAAAAGGATTTGTCATGTCACTCATCTCAAAATAACAACTTCTGGGTTTTTTTTTCTGTAAGCTATATCAGCTATATTCCTATGTATGAGGAAAGTTATGTATGTCCAGGCAGTCAATTATCTGTTGAACAACTCTGCACAGAATCTTTGAACTGATTATAAAGCCTTATGAAATCTACAAAACTTCCACATACTTTCTGCAAATGGAGACACACTTAGGATCCCAGTGTAATAATTCTAATTTAAAGGTAGTGTTCACTACTCAGAAAACAGCGACAGAACAATTCAGAGGCTGAGGAAGACCTCAAATTCACTCATTTCACTGTTACAACTTTAATGTCCTTTCCAGAGCTCAAGCTCCTTATCCAATTAAGTCCAGTTACTGAAACCAAGGTATCAGTAATACCATCACATTTATATGTAGACTGATGCTTGCCTACATTATAAGAGAAATAGGAAGAGTTGAATACAACTCATCTAAACACATATTCTTGGGTTAAATACAATTCCTCTCTAAAAATACCTGGTAACAGCAATGAGGCAATTCTTACTAAACATTTATTTCATTTTCCCACACCCTTCCTATAAAAAAAAGAATAAAAAAAGAATGGAGTCTTCCACCCTCTCATAAACAGCCTATCCTGTGAATAATCTCTACAGATTAAAAGAAGAGAACACAGATTTGAAATCACAGTTATCATTAAGTCAAATATTTAGAATTTCTGTCCCTTGATGGCCAAACTTTGTTTGCTACAAGGTGTTTTTACTACACATTACTACTACGAACAAGTAAAGTAATCCTACCAAGCCTTTGTTGATGCAAAGTCTGGTAACACAGAGGGTTTAAATTTATATTGTTAGAGTACTACCTAAGTACAGTAATTTCATAAGAAGGTTAGCCAAATCACCTTTCTCCCAAACCAACAGCCTGTCTGGTATTTATTCCCTCAACATCTTTCCTGCTAATACACATCAGTCCTGTGTGTACGAAACAGCCAAAAGAAAAGCAAAACACATCATCTGCAAAAACAGAGCCACAACTTTACAGCCCTAATAATGAGTTCATGTTATGCCTACCAGACAGTCTCATAGCAGGTCATCTGATTAAATGAAGCTGTGCTAATCTAGTAGATACCATAAATCCTATTAGCAACATGCACAGCAGCTTGTACATTTTCACAATGACAAAGGAATTATACACAATCCACCATTAGTTCCAATGTTTTGACATCATATTGGCTTTGAAAAGTTGAGAGGTTTTTTTTGTTATTTAATCTGAAGTACATATTGATTCCTATTTGACTTTTATTCAATAGAAAACACAGTAAGATCAGAATTGCTTGTGGAACAAATTTGAGGTGTGCTCTCTCCCATTTACATGCTGCAAAATAGAAGACAAAAAAAATCAGGAGTGCCTTCTAATCCTGAAGTACACACATCTCTGCATATGGTGATCACAAAAAAAAAGTATAGATAATTTTAGAAGTTAGAAATCATAGAAAAGGTATACAGGAACACAACATAAGAAATGTACAGAATCACACAAGCTTCTGTGATACAAACTTAATTTCAAGGGGAAAAAAACCCTGTAGAACATGCACTGAGTAGCTCAAAGACATTGGCTTAATACCCAGCACCGGTTAAAAAAGAAAGAAGGTTATATAGAAAATAGGACAGAAAATACTGAAAATATCATAATGCCACTGAGTAAAAGCAGTGGTTTGTCTACACTGGGCACACTGTGTTCAGTTTCTGCTCCTCCAAAGAAGAACACTGGAGGTGTCTAGGGTTGACCAAGATAACTAATTAGAGAACAACACCTCAGAATACAGGTTTAGAGAAAGAGACAGGGGGCTAGCTTGCTGCTGGCTTTTTAAAAAACAGGTAAATATCTAGTAACTGAAAGTAACAGATTTAACTGAGCAAATACTTTCTACACAACACATGGCTAACTAGTAACGTTCCTCACAGAATGAAGGGCTTCAAAAGAAGCAAAAACAATTGAAGTTATAGTCTGGAAGGTAATGAAGGTTTCACTGTTCCAAGAATATTAGTAATAATTACAATTACACAGAATATAAACTCTGAAACTTTTAGATTCTGTTTAAATAATACTGACACATTGAAAAGAACATTCTGACAAGAGCCACTTTGCTCTAAAGAAATTTGGCCGCCTTCTGTCAAATGTGGCGGATAAGTAATTTTTCATTCATGAAAGAATAACTATTCTCATCCTTTTATTTATTACAGTTCCCTGCCCCACTGAGATGAAACAGTTTCATCTATGGTCTCCCTCTGCTTTGCCAGTTCCATTTCTGAAAGGCGGCAGGCACTGACATCTATTATTTAGCAGGCTTCCTGGCCATTTTAAAATCCTTCCTGTTGACATAAGAATACACATGCTAAGTAGAAAACAGGCACTTTAGGCTTGCACAGATTAACAGCTAAAAACCTGAAGTTGGCCACATTTTAAAAATAGTATGAATTTCTCAAGAACTAGGAAAAAAAAATTACCTTATTTCTCTACTTACATTTTCTCTCACTACAGTAGAAAGCCAACTTCTGCTGTCAAACATGTAAATTCTGAAAAAAACCAAACCAAAACAAAACCAGAATTAGTACAATTATCAAGAAACAACATCAATTTCTTAACAGATCTAGCAGAAATTTAAATACTATCAAAGCACAGACTATTTTTTGTCAGCTAACTTAAGCAGCCAGCTTCTCTTCACGAAGGAAATAGGCATTGCTTTAATACTACTAACATAACCAAAAGAATTGCTAATGCCAAGAAACTTTTAACTTTCTTTTCCAAGAAAACTCTTGCAATCCTCAGGTCATTAATTCTCTTCCCCTAGTGATACAGAAGTCCATATTATTAGAGAGTTTAGGATTGTAACAAAACATTGTCTCACTCATACAAGACTGTAATTTTCACTGCACTACAAAGTGCCCCCGCCGATCTGCATTTTCAAAGCATTGAAATTATTTCTGCTCAATACTGTTCCTAAGGTATGCTTGCTTTCTAAGCATAGTTAAGTATCAAGATACCTATTCTATCAAGTTACATAAACCTCCTACTAATGAGATCAAGTGAGAGCACAACACTCTTCTAAAAGAGTTATGCTTTCTAATCACTAAAGATATTAAGAAAAAAGTATAAATTGACACATTAAGTAACTCACACACTTGCAGTCTGGAAGACTGTAATGATTTAACATACAAATCGGTTTTGTAGCAAGGTGAAAAAATTTCTTAAAAGAAATTTCTGTACAGTTTTTTCCTCTGGCAGCACAAAGTAATAATTATAGTTCACCCCAAGATTTGAAACATTGACAACCGCTTATACATTCAAAAAATCTGCAATCTGTCTCTATCACACAGCAAGACAAGGGCTATGGGTGATGTCAATGGACACCCGAGTGCACATCTTCAAAGCCGCTGCATCAGGACAGTGGAAGTTATTCTAAGCACAAAGCAAGAATGTACTGAAGCAAAATAATCTTAAATCAGAAAGCCAGTCTACAACTTCATATACTTTAAACTGAGATGCTTACATGTAATGCATCTTTCTGATTTTACAGTTCACTATTAGCTGGAAAATTTACAAACCACTTCAGTGTCTGGTGTGGAGGTTAATCTACTTAGGATATGGATCATCCTCATCCAAGCTCATTTGTAGATGAACAGTTTAATACTGTGATTATGAAACCATCACAGTGTAAGCAGTTTTGTTTGTTACTGCCAGAACTCCACACTTTTAGACATAAAACAGTAACTCACACTTAGAGGCCACACTCCACCCCCACCCCCAAAGACACAAACACATGACATGACCATTTTAAGTTCTGAAAAAAGTTCAACTATATTCAACTTTCAGAAGTCTTGACAGAAAAAAATTGCCCACACTGCAGAGATAATGAAATCTAATGAAATTCTGAAAGAATTACCTGAAATGCAAACAAGTAAAATTATGCTGGAACACTAACAGCACACAGAATACACAATAGCAAAGGCCAAAACACACACCATTATTGTCCTGTGCTGCACCCTCATTAATGCAGGAGAGGTGTTGCAGATTTCATATGCCTTCTGCAAAAAAGAAAAACAAAAACAAAACAAAAAAGCTACTTTAACCAGCCTGCAAGAAGAGTAAGGAAGCATAACAGCAAACTTTCCCACAAAGTTTAGTTTATTTTTTTTAAACCAGGTTAAGTTTTCAGTTAGGTAAGCTGAAAGCATCCTGTGATGCCTGTAGAATGCAATCCTGGCAACTGAGGTATTTTCAATTCTACATTGAAAACGGAGCTCATTTAAGAACAAAAGTAGACAAGCTACTTAAGAAAAAAGATCTGCATTGCCACAAGCTTCCATTTTTAGCTAAAATGTAGCCTGGTAAAAGCAACATGAAAATTACAGGCCAACTCATTCACCACACCACAGTACTGGTTCAGCAAAGAAAGAGTTCTTGTAAGTAACCAGCTTCATACACTCTGCCTTAATCAGCCCTTATAACCCTGCTTAGCTGAGAGCTTGAGGTTCTCAACATCAAGAACTGGGGTTTCTAAAACGGGAGAGAACAAAAAGTACCAGAGAATACTTTAAGCATGGTTCAAGTGGTTAAACCATTATACCAAAGCACATGGAGGACAGCCAGCCCTACGCATGGTTGGTGTACCCAGTGTCCCCACATTCCCACAGCCTTCTGCTCCAAGTAAAGAAGCACAGCAGTTTGGACTAAAAACCGAGAGTAACTCCAGAAGTCAAAAGCATCATAATTTCTGGGTAAAGCTTCCCTACTACAGACAGTCATTAACTGTTGTCAGCCTAATACTCTTTTTTCTTTAAAGATATTGAAGTAGTTGCACCAAGGTGGCAACCCAGCCTAAAAATTTATCTCACTTCCAACATCCACCAGAACACAACACTTCACATGAAGAAGACTCTACTGCAGAAGAGACTACAACTTTCTTCACAAGGTTGGGGAAAGCAGGGAAGAAAAGAGGGGAAAAAAGGAAGAAAAGGAACTCTGAAGAGCAGGGAAAGCATTTAGAAGTATTTTACTTTAACATCATGGCAAATCTGAACAACGCTCCAAAATTAAGCAACTTCCTGAGAAGTCACATTCACTGTAGCCCTCTCCAAAGCAATTAGCTGCATAAACACGTTTTTCTTCTTGAGCTATGGATTCAATGACAGACTTAAAGCCCAAATATTCTGGCTGTTAATTCCACCTGCTCACCTTCTTAAGACTGCTTTACACATATAGTGACTAGATGCCATGGCCAATATTTGAACTGCAGCAAAAGCATTCTAGCTTCTTAAAACGCACCATCAATTCATACATAACTTGATGCAAGGCCAGGCACGGCACATCACCTGCCCACCAAGGGTTTGGCCCAGACCCTGGGACAAGGTTTGACCAGCCTTCATAAGCAGCTGCCCTTGCTGTAGAGACATGGACAGAGCACAGGCAACACCAATTCCTCTTTAGCAGGGAGATCTCCAGCACAGCTGCAGGAGGGATCCCACCACAAACCAGTCCCCAGGAGAGGTACATCACTTAGTGTTTTGGGGGTCCTGGCTGACTGCAAGCTGAACATGAGCCAACAATGCTCCCTCGTGGCAAAGACAGCCAACAGCATCCAGCGCTGCATTGGGAAGAGCATCGCCAGCAGGTCAAGGGAGGCGATCCTTCCCCTCAGCACTGGTGAGGCCACATCCGGAGTTCTGCTTCCAGTTCCACGCTCTCCAGTACATGAGAGACATGGAGCTACTGGAGAGAGTCCAGCAAAGGGCCTTGAAGATGATTAAGCGACTGGAGCACCTCTCAGATGAGGAGAGGTTGAGAGACATGTTCAACCCAAAAAAGGCTCAGAGGGGGATTTTATCAGTGTGTGCAGTCTTCTGTATACACATGTATTTTGAGCACCTTTATCAACATAGTTTAAAATGGATCTCAACCAACCCTAGTAAAAACTAGTTTCCATGACCATTACACCCCTTGAATCTTAAAAATTTCTTGCATAACACAGCCTCCTGCAAGAGTGGCACATAAGGTCATTTTATCCAAGGCACTCAACCAGAGGTGATTTCACGGGGGGGTGACAGATGGGACACAGGACACGACACAAAACCAAAACCCTACTAGCAAACATCACTTATTATTAAAGTAAAACAAGAATTTCAAATTAAGTTACTTTGCTGCTCTGTTATATCTTCCTTACCAACAGGCACCCATCTGAACGGGATGCATCCTACACCCAGCAAGGACAGCTGTATGTAGGCAGGCAGTTACTAATTTAGCATTCGGATGCTTCTGTTCAGGTACCCAACACTTACCACCACTGTAACGTATCAACTACATGGTAGAGATAACGTCTGTGAAACTGGGAATTACAAGTTTATTAAAATTATTTCTTATAGTCTACATAGCTGATTATTATCACAGAACAGTATCTTGATCCCCAAGAGATTACACGACCTTTCCAAATCACTGCCAACAACATGAAATTCCAATTATGCCACCAGGCAACAGTAATTAGAAGCCTGAAATTTAAAACTATGCTTCAAGACTATTCCCTATACAAAAAAACCCAACCTATTCTCAACTTGATGGCTTGGTCCTAGCTATCAACATAAACAGTTCTATCAGACAGCTGGAAACTTGAAGCACATTTTGATATCTGCATGTGTATGTGCTCCTCCAAGAGTTAATTCTAGTTCAGAGTTTTCTTGTTAAGTACAGATCTGTATTCCAGAAAGCCTAGTCTTTGCTGTCACCTCCTACAAGAGCAGCTTTGAAGGACAGCCTATAGAAGCATAAAATAATAATTGCAAATTCATAAAGCTAAATATGCTCAAGTGAATGGATACAACCCTTCTCATTTTTTTTGACATCTTCTTTCTGGGAATCATCTGCTGCGTCTATAATTTGCAAGCACATAAGCTTTGAAAAGCAAGCAATACCTTACTAACAGGTTTGCAAAACAGATTACCCTAGTAGGGACAGTGCTAGATTGTACAAACTCCTTCAAAAACTTACTGAAAACACTTCTGTAATCAAAGGCTAGTGTGGCTGAACCATTTCTGTGGGAGGTATTGGCTGCTTCTTGTGTTGAAGAATTGCCAAGTTTCCAGTTGAAACAGTCATTGTGCTCAGTAGACATTTTTCCATATATTAGTGTGAAGTACACACAAAACAAGCGAATATCAGGTTGGTAAGTGTTAATGCTTGTTATGCAACAGTTACATTAGCTGGTTAAAGAGCTAACAAATTTCCATTTTCAATATAGCGTGCAAGTACAAAATAATAATTACGCAAGCTAAAAATACCTGTAACTGAACAAACTGATTTCACAAATGCTTCATTATTACATATAGGTCAATTCTTGAATTACAGGTCCCATTTTAACTAGGCAGCTTTCCACAAGGGTCACTATGTTGATACTTAAGAGATTTTGTGCATAAAGAAACCCCTGCAGAATACCTGGTAATGCAAGACTCTAAAAATTAGTTTTGTTGTGTTTGCTCTGTTCGAAGACAAGTTTTTCTGGTTAATGAAATCCTTTACCTGTTTCCCAGGCACAAGATTTTGAGGAAACTACATTCAAGCTCCACTCATGACTTAACAGTATCAAGTTGCAGTCCTATTAGGGGTTATGATCTTTAACATTACAAGTGACATGTACTCCCTCCCCCCCTCCCTATTTCTAGTAGTAGAAATCTGGAAATGCTTTCCTCCTGAAGAAATTTGTGCACTTTTTTCTACTCTGCTTGACGTATCTAGAGGACTGCATTAGGAAAAAAATCTTCTCATAGCTGCATAGAACACAGGAAAATTGCTGGCTAAAGAATAAAGGTCAGTTATAGGGTCCTTCCAAAGTTCTGGCTGCATTCCTTCATCCTGTAACCTTATTCACACAGAACAGCACATACAACAGGAAAATCCAGGCACGACAGATCTATATGAAACAGTTTCTGACCAGTCAACATGGCCTTCCATCACACTGGCTTCAACTAAGCAGTGAGGACAGCAGTTTTAGCACTTCAGAATCCCACAAACAAAACAACCAAACAAAAAAACCCAAACAAACGAAAAAAAAATCCACCATAAATAGCTGCTAGTACTCAGAAAAAATAAAAATAAAATAAAAAAAAAATTAAGCTTTTATTTCAGAAAATTCAGGGGGAAGCCAGATATTAACAAATCTGGAAACCTCGCAAAGCCCAAATTCAGTAAGACAGTTTCACATTCAAAGTCCCAAATTTGAATTACTGTCTCAGTAATTACAGAAACAATGCATTTGTCTCCTCCAAAAATCT
Organism: Haliaeetus leucocephalus; assembly: GCF_000737465.1. Taxonomy (NCBI): domain Eukaryota; kingdom Metazoa; phylum Chordata; class Aves; order Accipitriformes; family Accipitridae; genus Haliaeetus; species Haliaeetus leucocephalus. The sequence goes on from NW_010972992.1 coordinate 7,150,593, forward strand.
TACAGAATAATTCACAACTAAGTGAATTCTGAAAACACTGAAAATCATCAAACTCTAGTTATATCTAGCTATATATGCATCATCCATCAGCTTTTGCTTGCATGTCTACATTTTCTAAGGCCCAAGGACTCATCGCTCCCTATGTTTAACAAGTATTTGAAAATAAACCTTTTGGATAGTTTACCACTTTCTCAAAATAGAATACTAATCAGCAGACAACAATGCTTAAGATCACGGCAGGGACACATGCTTGCAATAAACAGCCCTGTAGTGAAGTAGCCTGTCTCCTTCTGCCACCAACAGTGAACAAACTCAAGCTGTCTTCATGGAAGACAGCATCCCTATGTTGCCAATATACTCACATTTCCTGATGCTAATCCCATGACCTACATTTAAAAAAAAAAAATCATACTGATGCAATATTTAAGCATAAAAATCTGGACTGTAACAGGTCACTTCATTAATCCTTTCTAAATGCATCTGCAAGCTATGCGCATTATTTAAAAAAAATCTTAATTCTAGGTACAGCAGAGAATTTATGTTAAAAAAAAATAAAACAACTTATTATTCCATGTTTAACAGATGCCTAAAGCCAAATGCTTAAAATCACACTTTTTAAGAAGAGGGGTCTTCAGAGATCTTTGAAGTAGTTCACAAATATTAATAACTGTTGTTACTTTAGCGAGCCAAGTCAAAAGATTTCCTAACTACATCTTTTCTCTTTCCTGCCTTGCTCTGAAAGAAATTCACATTTAAGAGCATCCTAACACTTCCCAGTACGTGGCAGGCATAGGAAGCTAACTTATTTTAAGAACAAAAATTACTGATATTTAGTAAAAGTTTTCAACAAACTTACATTTATTAAGAATGTCAAAAGCCAATACTCTAGGTTTTATTCCTTTGTTGAAAATTATCTATATGCAGCTACTTCTTATGAAGAGCAACACATTTATTGATAAACTGGATCAATTTTATCAAAGTGGCCAGTGATGTTTTTGGCTGTCTTCTTTCCTGATCTTACAATTTAAAAAACAAAAAACACCACAGTAAATCAGGAAAACTTAGAACCTGCTTGTACATAGATTTCTAGCTACATTTATCAGAAAAATAAGTTACTGAAAATTGCCATTTAGTAAAGTATCCCTTTATCCAAACCCAAGCAATTTAGTTGTCACATACTACTAGACATCTCCCTCCAGACTGAACTCAGGCAGCATTATAGGAGAATATAGTACTATTAATTAACCAACACAGAAATGACTAAGCATTTATTACTAGATGCTTCTATCTGCAGGGCCTTACAGTAACTGAACAGTTGTTTCTTACTTCAACTGTCATCTTCCATTGCTTCCTTCAACTCTTTTATCATTAACCTCCAGTTTTTACTGGCATTTTCACTTCATTTGTAAACTGACCAGAATCTCTGTTTACCTAAACAGGACAGAGCACATGCATAATAGGGATATCACAGTCCTAATGCCACTGACACACTCCATATTTCTCACTATTTAGAAGTAATATTATTGCCATGAACAGAGAAGTAGCTACAAAGGTAAGAATATATAACCAAATACTGCTGGATCCAAACATCTTCTCTGTAACATACAGCTAACTATTCAGGAGCCACAGAAACAAAAACTAGGTCTTGCTGGGTTAAAAAAAAACCCACCAAACAACAACAACAACAAAAAAACCCATGAATAATCCCAACACCAAACTTTAACTGTGAGACACAAATTAAAAAGGTTTTAGTTACTTTCTCAGGCCCACTAATATGAATCGGCTAGGCTTTGTGCCATTTGTCCAGATACTATCGTTGGGGTTTTTTTTTTTTAGTCACAGTAACTATTTATATCCCCTTGGAATTGTGCTAAAGTTGCTTTTTGTAATTTTTTGAGGAAATACATTTTTTTACATAAGCCCTTTACATGAGGAATGCTTACAACCTTTACTTCAGAGGAAAAAAAAAACACACATAGCAGGAGCTATCTGGAAAGCTGCTAATAATGATAACAGTTTCATAATTTGGATTTAGAAGTGTTAAAGCTGCAAAAGAGGAAAAAAACCCCAAGGGTAAAACTATAGTACAAATCAGTCAGATATAGGAAGGTTGCCTGGCATGAAGTGTTATCAGCAATGTGTTTGCAGAGAAGTTGAACAAAATAATGCAAAAAAACCACCCCAGAAACAAAACAAGAAATCCATTATTTCTTCTCCAGGGGACCTAAGGTAATGCCACAGTATCAGGATATTATCTTTTCAGAAAATGGGTAATCTCTCATTTAGATCAGCTGAATCTACAGGTGGGATGTTTAGGGCAGTTCAGAATGTAAGCTATACACAGTACATTTTCTCCTATAAGCTAGAAATGGAAGCACACTGTTGTAGGACCAGTTTACACATCATCCTGGTGTGACAAATCAATGACAGAATCATAAAATAGCAAATGAAAACACATTACGCACCTAAATATATATACTTGTTTCTTTTTAGTATAAGTCAACATTAGAAACACATTTATTCAGGTATCAAAACAAGATTGTAATCCACAATTTAAGAACATGCCTATAGTAAGTTGCAATCCTATTAAGAAGCCTAATTCTTGTCAATTCTCATGAAGTTTCCAAAAATTGTTTTTTAAAAGTCACTTTTGGGTATACCAACTTTCCAGCAGGTCTTCAGTTTGTTTTCAGTGATTTAAATATGTTCAAGAAGTCCTCATGAAGATTGATGTATTTCTCTATAATGATGATGTTCTGCTCAGGCTCTCCCCACATAATTCACAGTAGGTGCTGAGGAGAGGGCAGCATGTGACTGGATCATGTTGCACTGAATTCACAAGCAAACGAATGACTAGATACAAAACCTGGTGCAGAGGTAGGTGATTACACCACTTCCTGTTACCAAAATCCCAAAGATTACATTGATCCATAGGTGGATCAACTGCCACTGTCTGGGGGGTTAAAGTGTAAGAGAAGAACCAGAATTTTCCAAAGCCTGAATGATATTCCGCTTAGCTCTGCTTGCCAACACATCTGTATTGGCATGATCTTCTCAACCTTGTTAAAAATCACATATTGTTTCAGATATTAACATTACAGTGACATCAGTAGGTACATTAAGATCTTCACTACAATATTTATTATATTGGAGCAGGAAATGGGCTATGTGGTCACTTATTTACAATACAAAAAAACAGAAACAAAAATAGCAAAATTAGACATGAAAAATACAAACAAAAAAGTCAGTAAGACTGTGTACATGCATAAGCACAGAAAATTAGTAGAAATTCCTATTATTGTATTCCAATAAATTTCAGCTCAACTATTTTATGAACAGAAGCTGAATCATCCATTTCATTCTACTTATGCCAGCTAGTAAAGAGTCAACTGAGTCAAAGGAGAACCAGCTGCTTCCTATTTACACCCTTTTAAAAAATGCAACTACCTTTTAGAACACTACATTTAGCAATACTACTTTTTACATCCTTAAAAGTCAAACCATTTAAAACCAGAAGAAATAGCCAAACAAATTGACATACCCTTGTTCTTGAGCTAAGGGAGACATTCACAGATATAACGTGGTCTTCTATGGACAAATTTGCTTCTGCAAAGCATCCCCCTCATCCATGCCTGTAGGCACAAACTTTGAGATACTGACACGCTTACATGTCTCGCTACACTAAGGCCCTCAAAACACTAATGAAAAACACATCATGTTTCCAGAAGCAGCAAGATAATTCATATTCTATGAAATCTGAATTGTGCTTTACCATACAAATCAGGTGTTCCACTCTAAATGCCTTTCATTGTTAGGATCGAATCCTGAAAGAGTACTTCCGTAACATGGATTCTTCTTTCTGCTCTGACTTAGAACAAAAATAAAAATAATAATGATAAAAAAATCCAATAGAAGCAACAGAGGTACCCCATCTTAGAGCCAGGCTGCAACAAGACCTGATAACTACCTTCTGACCATAACTACTATCACATCCTGCCTCAACAAAAATAAGGTACTTAAGACATTTGAACAAACGGCCTGCTCATTTTGTGCCTCTGCTACACAGACTGTACAAAACAGCTTCAGAGATCATCTAAAAGAAAAATATTAATTCTTTACAACTCTGTTAAAGATCTTATCCAAGCTTCAGCTAATTAATAAAAAGAATACATTTCATTGAAGTAAGAATTTAAGTGTTCAAACAGCACACTGATCTTCAGTAAGAGATTAACAGACCACTGTTAGAAGTTAAGCTACACCATGAAATAACTGCTTTCCAGCACCAGTCTGAAGATAAAAAGTATTTCAGTGGACCTTAAAAATCAACAAACTGTATTATATGCATATAGCAGATAAAAGAATACTCGGCAGAGATTAAAATATGGCATGACTTCTCTAATCTTTTTACCCAAAATAGACTGAGCACTACTTTGTTCTCTAGCCCCGCAATCAACATAACCCATCTTTAATCAATGTGCAAGCAGTTCCATTAGTTTTGATAGCAATGATTTATACCCCCAGTAGCTCATTGATTTCTCCCAGCAATTGCTGTATTTTGATATGTACTGTTGATACGAAATAAGTTAAGGGACAGAAGAACAGGAACAAGAAAAGCAAGGTTGACAGACTGAAGAGTAACACAGGAGACCTTGAAGCCATTAGACCGAGTAGTGGTGTTTGGGAACAGACAATGCAACAATGCTTAATGCTGATATGAGAAAGGTAAACTTCAAGTACAACCCAGGGACAGCATCACAACAGAAAGCACAAAGGTACAACAGGAAATACTTGCTTTCACCCTTGGATGTTCTTCTTTCCATAGTACTGCATTAACCCTCTTAAAACTTCTGGCACTAGTCTTTAAGTAGCAGTTGTATTCCTCTAGATAGTATGCATCTGGTTAGGTGATCAAAATAAAGAGGAAAATATGATAAAAAGAAAACAAGTAAAGTACTACTAGGCTTAGGAGCCAGGGTGGGAATTAACTGAGAGACAAAACTGAAAACATCAGAAGACAATCCCATCTATTTTAGGGAAAAAAATACATGCAAAGTGAAGTCAAAAAAGCAAAGTCTGTTTAACAAAGACAGCAGCCAGTAAGGTTAGTTGAAATCCGTAACTCTTAAGATTTTGCAGTGATTTCCACGATCCTCTGCACACCCCCTTTTTATACAAGCACTGCTTCATGTTTATTTGGAGCCCCTGGACACTATTGTGCAAAACTATGTGCAGTTTTAAGGAGAGGGTGGTTTTGAGTTTGTTTTTAAAACAGAAAACACACTAACTGCAGGACACAATATATCAACTTGGCCCTTTAAAAATAGAAGGGGAGAGAGCTTTGAAGACAGGTCACTTCCACCTTCTACAGTATATTAAGGATTCTGACTTGGGAAAAACATGGTTGGTGTTTCCAACTCCAGCTTCCACCTCAGCTTGGTTTTATAAGTTCCTTCACCTTCTGTAAGAGCCAAGCTGCTCATTAACTAGAAGCCAAACTATCACAGTTTTGCAACACAGTGCATGGTAATAAACTATTTGCCCATCTTGGTTTCCTTAACATGCCAAGTTGTGAACTGGCAAGGCAGCTGCTGAACAGCAGATGTCTGTGCCACCTTTTGTGACAGAGGGCAGCAGTAACTGGCTTCCCCCAGAGTGAGGCCTTCTGAGTTTAATTCACAACAGCAAGGATATGCAACAAAAAAAAATTACTACAGGACAAATTAGACTAAGAAATCAAAACCTAATGAATTAAATGAATGAAATAAATGAATTCTCCATGATATGTATCCAGGTAAACAGGTAGGCACTCCTAGCTAGGTGACACAGCTTAACATCCCATCTTATCGCAATAAAATCTGTTCAGATGCTTTATATTTGATCCCCAGGGTAGTGAAAAAGCGGATTTTCCAATGCCTGATTTAAGTATGAGTTCCATCTTCTAATACAGGTTAAAGGGAAGACAGAAAAGTCAGACTAGAAGCAAATATGAAAATTACTGGGCATCTTCTCGCATCTAAGGACTTGCCTAAGATTTCCAAAACGTTTGGAAGAACTTCCTTCTATTTTCAAAGTTTCCGAGTCTATAGTGTTTTTAAGATGTTTTCTCCTTTTCTTCAAGATACTGTACCCTGTTTGATTATAAGGATACAGTTTTTAATTTCTGAAATCATTATATGATTGAATCTTGGATATCCTGAATTTGTAGTATGTCAAATTCAAGACTAATAAGAGACTTTGAATAATCAGATACCTAAGTACTCACACCTATGAACTACTGTGCCTAGATATTAAGCCCCAAAACGCAGGTTCTGCACAAGTTCCACCTCCACATATCAGCAATGAATCTTTTTGTAGGACAAGCCTAATTATTTTCTGAAATGCTGAAGCTTCACCTATTATCTACAATCACAAGAATAAAGGACAAAACTAAGTTGAACTAACAAATTTGACTTCACTGTGCAAAGTTTCTATGATGTTTGAGTTTTCATACATGAAAAAAAACCAATTCCCCAACTTCTCAAGCATCTGTTAAAGATACACTACTTTGTCAAGATTTTAAATCTGTTAAATTGTTCCTGTTCAATATTAGTTTATTTTCTTTAAACATTACACAGTCTTTTAATTAAAGAACAGTATATTAACTTCTACAGTAAGCTTTCAGGCACTAGCCAGATAATATCTGGCAACTTGTAGTGAAATCCAGGACTTAGTAACCTGAAGCACAGTTTAATTGCCATAAGCATCAAGGGAACAGTTCCTGATCTTTGTACAGACCACACCTTTGTTAAACAGACAGCAGTGTATCTTCAGTATTTTACCACTTCACAAAGAATGTGCAACAGCAATATCAAACATATGTTCCAACAAAGAGAGCTCTTTAATTAGTACAGTATAATCTTATTTTGAGTACCAAAGGTTTCAGCAGACTATCACATCTACTTTGTTTTTCTAGACAAACAGAAAAATTACCACACCGCCCTCCAAACACATTTGTTAGGCTATCTGAAGAAACAGCTTTGGGAACCAAACAGGAAAAGTCCAAGAGGACCATAAACAGATTTCTTCTCAGCATCTTGAAGCACACATAGACTTGCTTTGTTGAGCGCTATTACTTCATTTACTGGAAACAAAACATATACTAAGTTTTGTACTATGCAGTTATAACTCACAATATTTTGCATACTGAAACCTAAGTTTACTTCTTTTTATTTCAAGCATTGCTATGTTCAACACATACCTTGAACCACTTGGTGTTAACTAAGATGTATCAGCTCAACAATTTAAATAAACTTAAATGGAACAGAACTTTACATGTATGGCAAAACCAGACTTAACTGCACTAGTTTTCACCACAAAGATCTTACTAGAAAATTATTAGTATTGCACACATATCAAACTAAAAAATAAGTTTAGGGACTTCCTGTCAATGCTGCTCACGGAGTGAGCATTTCTGCCTGGCCTTACAAATTTCACTACTGAAGATAACTAAGCATTAACTTTTAAGATCTCTGCATCAACAAAAGAGGCACATTCATACCATCTTCTGTACACTTCTAAACCTTGCAGCTTTGCCCCACCTCATGTCCCTCAATTGTTTTGGTAAATCCCTTGAATACGTACAAAAGTCCAAACAGTTGGACCAAATACAAAGTGTTCCTATTCTAAAAGATCAGTTCAATTTCTCTAGTTCCAGAGGAAAGGCACATTCCCCACCAATTACAAAAGGGCAGCAACACCTCAGGCAGTAGCTTGCAAGGCACATCTCTGGACAGATACAAGCATACCACATATACTCCAAAACCATTTGTAAGCTGAGCCGCCTGCTCTGTAACCCTCAGCAAAAGAAGTCTAGTAAAATATATCCTGTGTTATCACAGATGTCCCAATGAGAAGTCCTTACAGTAAAGCATACAACATTAATACTGGACACATAAATTTCAGTTTCCACAGAAGTTAAACTGCAATTTTGAAGTGCACAATTAAAAACTCTTCTGTCAGAGCAGTGTTGGAAATTTGTTTCAACATTTCACAAAAATAAAACAAAACCCACTCAGCTTGTCAAATAACTTCATGATTTTGCAAATAATTTTAGATAACCTCTATTAACAGATTACAATAGATCCTAAAAAGTCAGGGAACACAAAGCACATGTTACTGAACAGACTTTTAATCTAGCCCAAGATATGCAAGGTGGCCAGAAAAGCAGTAAGAAAATAAAGGGGTATAGAATTAACAGCTCACCTGCAATAGGTAAGCAGAAGCTCTTTTTCTTTCTTACAAAGAAAGAAAATAACTGGCATCAGCTGTTGTAATTAAGCCTACTGTAACAGAAGAAGAAAAACAAGCCACAGAAGTAAGGCATTGCTTTCCTGTCAGTGATGTCAACTTTGTGGGTGTTTTTGCCTTTCTGAAAGTCATGTAGAAAGCCTTGCAAAATTTCTTAATTTGTCCCCCATACTCAGTACAGTTTGATTTTGTAATAAGGATGAGCAAAATCATCACTGATACCTGAATTGGTAAAATATTTGCAACTACTTTGATAGATGGCACGCAGGAGGTTCCAGAGAGAAATATTTTGGTTTTATTCCCCCCCCGCCTTTGCTAGGGGAGTAAAAAATGAAAGAACTGAAAATAGGCACAAAAATCTTTACATAGTTTTTAATATAGGACTGCATTACATAAAGCTACAAAAAATTATCTAATCTATCTAATTACAGATAATTAATATTTTCTTTTTTGGGAGTACTGGCAGGCATTACTGCAGTTTTCAAGAACACATCAAAAATATTCTCATCTGAGAAAAACATAACTGGCAAGAAACTTTAGGCAAACCTTCCTCAGACCAGTGTAGGAACACACTGAAAAAAAATATTTAGCTATCTACAATTCAGTTAATCCTTATAACATATAGAAGGTTTCTTTTCTACGTGCAGAACATTTAGAAATTGCAGTGATTTGACAGGCTGAAATTCTACCTTATCAAATAAAAATACATATTTTTAATGAAGCAGTTTCACGCAAACTACTTACAGAAATGAACTACATTTCACATTAAAACGGCAACTAGATTTTTAATTACTCTCTTTCCCTTCACTGTATTATCTGTTGCTAATTTTTCCCCTCATCAAGTTCTAAATACTATCTATGAAAATAATTTGAAGATTTAGCCTATCTTTACCACCATCAGTTACAGAGCTACCTTATATCTTGTCTCCTTTAAGCTCCCTCAGATCACCTTCTTCAGGTCTTCAGCCTCATTTTCACTTATGCATTATTAGGATTCCAAAACAAACACAGCACAGGAAGATCAAATTTTAACCCTTCAGTCCCACCAAATAAAAAATAACTATAGCACTTCTCCTCATAAGTCTGTGACAAGTGACAAAATCACCTTGTTTTCAACACTTCTTAAGCCCAAAATACTTAGAAAAAATAATTTTAAAACAAGTCTTTAAGTCAGTAAAGAAACCTCAGAGATCTTGATATTAACCTGCAGATTCTGCTTGCCCACAAGCCAAACAGGGCTCAGACTCATGAGCAAGTTTCCAACATTAGCTGGCCCATAGCAGCCATCTATGTACTACACCCTTTAAGCCTACATCGAGTTTGAGGTACTAAGATTAACTTGGTCCCCCATGAAAAAGGGCTATGCTGATTTGAATAACCTTGCATTTATCTTCAGAGTGCAGGCATTGATAATTACCATGGAATAGCTGACAGAGGGTAACCTATTCATTAATTCAAAGCCAGGTCTTCTGAACATCTACAACATCTTCTAAAGCGTTCTTATTTGAAACCTGCTATAGTTATTTGTATTGGATTTCAGCAAGACTTAAATCTGGCAATATCTAAACAACTTTTGCTTTGTAACTGCTTTCTCAAGCACTTATTCCTGTGTCCTGTGACACACAGACCCACCCAATGAACTAAAATATCAATAACTGGGTCAATGTGTAACATTTTGTATGGGATCTTTATTTTGTGCCAGTTGAAAATTTCGAGAACCAAACAATTGAGTGTTTGGGCCAGTGCTGAGAACCCTGGACAGAATTTAAAGTTATCATTTCCAAATCACACTTCCATGATGTCCCCAAAAATATTCTTTTTGGCTTACACATACAAATTACCATGTAGGCATCTAATTACAGCATCCCCAGTAACACTGAGCATAAGATATACATAGCAAGCAATACCATATCTTATCTGTTTCCAGATGGCATTCATGAATATTGTCATGTCATTACTCTAGCTGGGTTCAAGAAAGAAGATTCCTGGAGGTCTGTGACTATACTGGGCAAGGCAAGTATTATCCCCTGTACCTAGTCCACTCAAGGTTCCAACTGCAGTCTTCCAGACAAGCAGAAATATTTCATTATATTTCAAGAGACTAACAAACCATAACACATTCTATACCACTCCAATAAATGCAATGGACACAAGCATTTAATATCAATGAAAATAGTATTACAAGATATTAATTGTAAAGAACACATTTTAGAAAGTCAGCTGTTAAAAAAACAGGCCAAGAACATCTGATATTTATGTTCCCAAAAATACTTTTAAATGTGTATTTTCTTTCAAAGGCTAACTGTCTCCTTTCTCTTTACTTAGAAGTCTTCTAGTTCAACAGAAACGTGGTATTCTGCTTCAAAACCTATTTTGGAGTGTCCGTATTTTTGTACTAGGAAGCCTTCCACAGTCATTTACATTGATTCTTTTGGCATCTAAAGTAAAGGTACTGTTCATAGCCAGCTCAAAGCTTTTAAAAACCTCTTAATGTTCTGCTGAACTACCAGTTGGCTCAAGTATCTATGGATTCTGCATACATTTCTGTTTGGTGAAAAACAAATCCATGCACACAAAATCCCCAGCATACTAGACACCCTGTGAAGAAATAATAAATTGAGATACTATGTTAAATAGAAACATAGGGGCTTGGGGGTATTTTTGTTTTTTATCACGACCTTGGCTAATACTAGTTCCAACACTATCAGTGGGGAGAAAAAAAACATTTTGAATGGAATATGTATTCTTTTCATTTTGAGTCTGCACTTCGAGCAATCAAGACTCTCCCTTAAAAAAAAATTCCACTTTATCTTCAATCACATGCTTAAGAAACATTTCATTAATACAAGCTAGTTGCTTCCAAGGTTATAAATTCTTTCCCAACATAACCAGTAAAATAGTGTAAAAAAAATACTGGCACAAACATAGGCATTAGAGACTCCAAAGACAACTCACCTAAACATAATTCAACCACTTGAATGCATGATTCCTCATTTCAACTTGCTAGTAACAAACTAGCACTAAATGCAATTCTTGAAACAATACGCTATGCCATATGGCTAAAACTGGATATTAAAATTGAGAATATCAATTACCAATCCACTAATGCTGAGAGCCAAAATCCATGGACAGTAAGAATTTAATCCAATTCAGCGACTAAAACATGAGCTGAGCCCGACATAGAGAAGACAAATCTATTGCTGGTTTCACAGAAAGCAAGCAACCCCAATTTTTTATTGCAGTAACTACAAAACTAGCTAAATGTAACACTGCATTAACATTCCCAAGGACAGCAATAGGCAACATAAGAATCTGCAAAAGCAACACAAGTTCCATATGAATTGGCATCTTGTTTCACACTGATTGAGAAATCAGAACTAAGTAACTATTTAAGAAGAAACAGTTATAGTTGTTTTCCACATGACCAAATTGAAGCCTCCAAAGCACCAGGAAGTTATTACACACTGAAGCCAACATCATCTTGCTTAATTTCAAGAAAAGGCATCCTACAGACACAAAAGATATGTATTTCTACTATAATTAAAGGATCCTGAAAGCAACTGCATTAATTGAATGATTTTCTTATCCTAAGTATATTAGTTTAATTGTTCTAGTTTTAAAATTTTTAATAGCTGTAGAGTGTTTTTTCTTGGATGATATTAAGAAAAATGCTACACAAAACTCTACACACTTCCTAATTATACAAAAGTTTATTGGTTACTTACACAAGAAGAATTCTCATTAAGTCTAAATACAACATTTTCAGATTTCCATGAGGTATGGAGGCAATTTAAAAACTGTTCTGCTAAGATCTACTGTGGAATTCTAACTTTACATGTTGCCTAAGATTCCATGGTAGGATGCTTGCTATGTACTGACTTAGCAGCTGCAAGGACTAAACAAGGATAAATAAAATTTATCTTACCCAATACGTGTATTGAAAGACCAAAGTACTAGTACCAAAAAAAGCTGCACTGCTAGTTTCAAGTTCAACAGCACATTAAAAGTACCATCAAATGGAACTAGTAATTTATTGGACAAGTATTCTTGATTAAAACATTGTTTCTGATATACTAGAGGAGTAAAATACATTCGGCTAATTTCAACTTTTTCTTCTTTTTTTTTTTTTTAAAAAAAAAAACCACAACAACAACAGACACCTCAACTGCAAATTAGCTCTTCTGCTTCCTAGCTTCCTTCTGTATGAACTACAGCCGGGCTATTACAATAAACTAACAAGCAACTGATTATACATTAAGTCACAGATAAACAGTACTAAAAAGGTTGATATTACCAAAGGTTTGGAGGTCGTTTGAATACAGAAGACATAACAAGCATTTCTTATTTTTCTTGCTGGGAAGTGTATTATTTTAAACCTGAGGCTGGTATAGCAAGTATTAACCAAGCTATTTTATTTAGGCTGCCAAAGTTAAGAAGCTTGGCACTGTAGTGAAATATCACAAAAGTTACAAACTGAAAGTCCATTTTTCTTAAAAGATACTACAAAACACACACAGAAAGCTTTAGAAATCTGTAATGTCGTTTTAAAATACAACACTTCACAGACACAGAACTGTTTTAACATCCCCAAAACCTTTCTTACTCTTTCCCATAAAAAGAACAGTTACCTAGAGTATGACGATAATTCCAGGCCAAAAGCAATTTTAAAAGCCTCCACAAATTGTTAGCATTCTGAAGCAGATGGGAGACTCTTTTGTATTATAGAAAGATAACTGTCTGCATGGGGTCTGACGATTACCCAGCTAGTAGAGAACCAGCTACAGTACACAGCCCCAAGCAGGGTCTTTGTATACCTGTGCTCTAGGTTTAAAATGCTGTTTTTCAGCAACAGGCTTCATAAAAGCCAAGAACATTTTGATGATACTAAGCAGGCACTGCAAGGTAAAAAAGAAAATCATGTCACCCCTTTATCCAGTAAGAGCCTATGTGAACATTTCAATAAAACTATTTACTCCTCCCACCTAGTTCCTATCTGGAGGAGCTCACAAAAATTAAGAAAAAACCCCAGATTTCTTGCAACAATCTTCCAAATACTCCTCCTACCCCCACCCCCAAAAAGAAGAAAGCAAAGAGAACGAGAATGTAAATCTAAAATACAATTACGAAATAAGATCTAGTTTGGCAAAGCTGTGGTGAGGAGGAGTTGAAAAATGAGAGCTGCCTTGCTGCAAACGCCATCTTGTTGCAGCTATTGGGCCCAGGCACAGAAAGATCCATTCATTCACAGCAAAAAGAAAATCAAACACACACCCTGGCTAATCTGCAGCTACCAAAACAACTACACTATTATCACCCCTTCTCTTTCTCCTCTCCTAAAGCACACAAGGGAAAAAAATTAAGCTCTGATATATTACATTTAGAACAAATTTAGATATTAATACAATATCTTCGTTTTCCCCACATGTATTTTACACACACATCGACAGCATTTTGTCTTGATTCACATCCTTGTGTTTAGCAGATCAGCTTAAAATACGGGATAAATCTCTCACGATTAGGTGCAGATGTTTTACAGCAGCAAAATGTTTAATTTTTCAGTCTTAAATCACCTCTCCAAGTTGAGTCAACTATTCTCATAAGCTGTTTCAATAATCACTTAAGCCTTACATTTACAGTCCTTTCCTCCTATTTTCTATTGTGGAGACAATACATAATAACGTGGCAGTCGGCATCCTAGAAAGGATGCCTTATTTAAAATACGAGTCCCAACCATGACTTTGTTGAAGAATAATGAAATATCACATTCGTTAAAATTTCAGTTCATCTTCGGGAATGATAAATTGACATCTTACAACAACCCCTATATCATTCTGATTTTCTTCTGGACAAGATTTTTTTTTAATAAAACGTCTCGCCTCTTTCATATTTATATACAATACTTTACACCTCTTCATTTCCTACAAAGCTGTAGAATTAAAAATCCTACACCTTAAATATCCCTTGTACGGATAAAAAAAAAATACTGAAATCCTTTCAATAAATAAACTGGGAATTGAAATAATATTTTTAATAACACTTCCGAGGAGAAAACTCCATTTTTCTATTGTAGCAAACACCCTCCATGATCTTCGTTATTGCTGCTACGGGCACAGAAAAATATGCAGCACCGTAATACATGAGGGAACAACAAATATGCGGTCTAAACCCATCCTCGGTTCTGATTTTAAAGAGAACAAAACCTTCTCTACCCCTCCCTCCCCCAGTATCCACAACATGAACCCAATCTGCGAGCCCTTCACTGGATTGGGGGCTGCTGGAAGCAGTCTTACCCTGTTTGTCTCACCCCCGTCTCCTCTTAATCAGTTTTCCACCATTACAGCAGACACACCATAGCTTTTTCTTGAATCTCTCTCCAAATATTCCCTCTGCCGGCTGGATCGCTCGGGAAACTCGCCTTTTGTATCTTAACGCGTACAAGAAAACACCTCAAACCCTCTCGCAGAGACCACTACAGCGTAATTATAATTAAAAATGGAACCCCGCAAGATCCAAGGTCTCCTCCCTTTTCGCCTTAAAGCCTTCAAGAGAGGATCAGTCCCAGTCCCACCCCCACCTTTTTTTTTTTCTCCTCCTCCTCCAGCTACAAACACACTTCTTTTTTAGGGGAAGCTCGAGCACCGAGGAGGTGGGGAAGCGCGGGGGAGGGGGGCTATTTCCAACCCCGCCATGCTAAAAGGTGGACAAACCATTAGCCGCCCTTCTCTCCTGCGGGGGCCGTGAAGAACGGGTGGGCGAGGAGGAGGGCACCGTCCCCGGCGGGGGGAAGGAAGGCGGG
>NW_010972992.1:7165684-7165911 GCF_000737465.1 Haliaeetus leucocephalus
GAGAGGGAGGAGGGGGCGGAGGAGGAGGAGAAGAAAGAAGAAGGGGAGCCGCCCGCGCTCTGCCCGGCTGGTCCCGGGGAGGCAGCAGCGCCGGCCGGGGAGTCGCGTCGGAAGGAGAGAGCCGCGGGGGAGGGGGGTGTCGCTGGGGCTCGACTCCTCCTCGCACGCTGGGTACCCGCTCAGCTCCCCGCAGCCATCGGGAAGCGAGAGCCTGGGCGCGGTTAACC
>NW_010972992.1:7165921-7196242 GCF_000737465.1 Haliaeetus leucocephalus
GCCTCACCGCCGGCCCCCTTCAGCACCGCCCCGCTCTAACCCCCACCACCCTCCCGGGCGGCGCCGTTCGGCGGCGAGCGTAGGCCTCACCGCGCCGGAGGCTTCGTTACCTCGACGGGGAGGATACGGGGACGGAGGATACGGGGACGGGACCCGGCCAGCACGGCCGGGAGGGGTCGCGGTCACGGTGTGCGCGCACTCCCCCCTCCCGCCGCCATCCCTCCGCCCCGCGCGCGCACAGGCGGGCAACGCCCTTCCAGTCAGTCAGTCAGTCAGCCCGGCGGGAAGCGGGGGGGGGGAGAAGCTGCCCGTCTCCCGCCCATGGCGGTTTGGTTCAGGCCCCGCTCTCGGGCGCTTCCTCCCCGAGCGCGAACAAAGGCCGCGGGCGGGCCGAGGTGAGGAGGAGGAGGGGTGTTTTCGCTTCTGCCCCACCGCGCCCAGGCCGCAAACAAGTATTTGTTAAAAAAAACGGAGTGAATAAAAGAAAAACAGCCCCGAAAACCGACGTTATTTATGTGGAGAATCTCTCCGAGAGAGAGAGAGCAGGGCCCGGAGGAGGAGCAGATACTCCTTGAACGTAAGAACTCCGGGCTGCTCAGCACGAGTGAGGGTGAGGGCCAGAGGTCTGAAAGCGCTACCCGCAAGAAGGCTGGCAAGCAGTAAATACCTTCATATGGCCACCTTTCCCCCAGGGATTTGACAAGGAGTGACAATTCAGTAGGCTCACAACTTCTTTTTTTTTTTTTCTGACATTGCTTATAAGGTACTTGTGCGGCCAGAGTTTCCAGAGCCTTCTTTTCATATTCTTCTCAGAGGATGAGCATCCATCATTGCTCTGGAAGGCATTGCAGAAAAGAACAAGTCAAAGAAAAAATAAGGGAATATAAAAAAATGCCATTTCTCTTTTACAGACTGGGCCTCATGTAAGCCAGGCAGGACAGACGTTACCAAGATGGAATCATTTCACACCAGCACTCACATACTAAAACATCATTACTTAATAATGCAAAGTAAGTATACATACAGTATTGCATCACTCTTTCTCCTATCAACAGGTCTAAATCTGGGTTTTTTTTCCCCCGTATTTGTTTATACTTTGTTAAGAGGTGAGATTATGTTGCTAGCTAAGTAGATTTACAATAAAAAGTAAAAAAACCCCCACAGCATTATAACAAATTTTGAATTAAAAACCTACCCAGAAAGAGTATCTTCTAATAGAAACTAAAAAAAAAAAAAAAGGTTAAAGAGACTAGTACTTTTTCTGCAAACTCTCCCCCTAGTAGTTGCTTGCTTCTCCAGAATTTAAAACAAACTGTTACTTGTCGTCATGCTTTCTGGGAAGGTAGGCGTGGTTACCTGTAATTAGTAAGAGAAAGAATAGGTTTGCCAATTAAACTGTAGGAAAGTGGGTCGGCTATTATTCAGGTTGTCTGTTATGAATAACTATTAGGTCCTGGTGTGGTTAAGCCTTTGTTTTATAATAATCAAATGTTTGTTTTTAAATAACCTGTGCACTGTGCTAAAGCTTTAATTCTTCACTCTGGGACTCACAATAACAAAGTAAGAAATTTACTGAAATTAGAATAAAGGATTCTTGCATTATAGTCCCAAATTGCTTATATTCTGTTCAGTAACTATGAGGAAATAATTTCTGTTCCACCCCAAAAGAAATATGCATGCATGTGCATCATGGACAGGAATTACCCTGTTAAAATCTGTGGAACCACGTGTGTGAAGGTAGGGGATGTTCTTTAGATTGGGGCTAGAGATTGATTCATCTAGCATTCCTATCTGCAAAATACAGACTAAATGTAAGTGCTTAAGAAACACCACAAGTTTATTAGAGATTTGCAAAGTTTTCTAGAGATTTCAAAAGCGGTTACTGCAGTATTTAAGTCAAAAAGTCTCAGGGAGATTTGTGGTAGGCAAGTTACATGGGTTTTTTTTGGTTGGTTTGTTTTTGGTTTTGTTTTTTTTTAGTTAGAGATTGCTTTTATGCATAGCAGAGATTGAAATGCCCTTTTGGAGATACACCATGATTTGTGTGGAAAAGAATGACCACTTACTACATGGGGGGGGGGGGGGGGGGAGTATGATACATAAAGGATTAAAAAAAAAGAAAAAGTCTTGTTTTGCTAAGGAAAATTCATAAGTCTAATGAGGTTTTGTGGAAAATTTTCGGCTAACACTGGATCATACAGGAGAAATCTGTGTAATGAACAAAAATAACATTCTGAGGTTCATAACAAATAGTAAATCACATTTTGTTCCTTCGAGAGAGTAGTGGCATTGAGCTTTTGTTAGTGGACTAGAAGAATTGTTGTGTGAATTAACTATATCATAATAATCTAATGCATGCTTTTTTCCCATTGCACGTGCCTTATCGTACAAACACTGCTCTTCTTCCTCATAATTCTCTTACATGCTTTTAGTAGTGGGACAATTGTAGTACCTAAATGTGGGTTGTTTTTTTTCAATAAAGTACACATTCAGACCTTATCCTTTCCTAGGAATCTCTAATTTTTTTCTGCATTCTAGTTTTTATGCATTCTCTGTTTTATGAGAGCTAAAGGGAATTTCTCTCCACAGGTCTGTCCATGCTCTGTCACCTCTTTAAATCCGTGGAATTTGGGTAAGGAAACTGGACCAGCCAAATGTGTTTATACATGCTAAGTACTACCACATATACACATAACTAACTTCTCACCACACCTATTCTTTTGTGAAAATACAACTGTTGCAGTAGTTCCTGTTTCTGATCCAGTGACTTAATTGTATCTTATTCCCCAGTGAAAAATTTGATTGATATATAGTTACACTACTGGTATGAAGAGGGATTATGAAGATTGGAAATGGTTGTTTACAGGGTGGAGGGTTGTTTCAGGTGGGGTGGGTGGGGTTTTTTTGGTTTGTTTTATAAATCTCACTGGACAAATCAGTTTTGCTGCATTTAAAAATCTTTTAGAAGAATCGCACATTATTGTGTGCAACACAGCGCTTAATTCTGATATCTTCATATAGTCCTGTGCTGGAAGCTACTGTATGTGCATTATCTTTATTTTTTAAATTTCTTTTTAATTTTTAATCTTAATTATTTTGTATGTGCATACAGAAAGTGTCCTAGATTGTAGTATTCAGTGGAAGAGTGTGCAAATCACCAGAAATCAGTGGTCTTCCTTGATGCATGAATTTATCTGTTTCTGTATATTACAAAAATATTGTTTCAACTAAAAATTTAGCTGAAAATATCTGCTAATACTTGAGGATCTAATATATGTAATTAACAAAACCAAGTCTTTATGTTTTTTTGTTAGTCCACTTTGAAGTAACTAGTATAGCCAAAGCAAATTAAAATACCTGAAATAGATGAGAAGTGTAACTCACACAATTTCACAAAATAGTGAAACTTCTCAAACCTGAGGCTTCCGCACATGCTCGGATTAGGTCAGCTGAAGCAAAAATTGAAGTTTTTCTCCTGAAGCTTGGTTTAGATCTAAAGAAAATCTCTCCTGTAAGCGGGTTGCTCCATAGTTCTCAGTTGCAAAATTTCTTGCACCTTTTTCTCAATCAGCTGATATTAACCCCTTTATAGAAAGCATACTGAATTAAATGAATCTTTAGGCAATTTCACTAGTTAGTGTCTTTCTTCAGCTGTCTCAAACATGATGACAAAACTGGTCGGAATCTGTCATACCTGGTATGCTACGAGAACACCTGTTCTTGCAGGCTTCTCTGCCATTCAAAACCAGCATGTTACAGCACCACTATTGCACACTGGTCGTGGGGCTGTGAAAAAATCATTGTTTCTAGCCTCTTGTGGAATACAAAGAAATTGGTTGTTAAAATGAAAAATGGCTATCTCAGTCTTACCATGAAACTTTTCCAAATGGGCAACAGTTAAACCACACATAGTTTTACACTTTTACCAACTCCTGATTAATAGGGCATCTGCTTAAACAGAGCCAATGGTTGCATACACATCAAAAGTTGCTTTCCAGATTTCAGCCTCCAGGCTCTGCTTTCACTCTTACATGTGTGTGACTGCCATCAACAGGTAAAAATAAAGGCTACTGAGAGGCTTTAAAATATTTGTGAAATGCAGACTTGGGAAACTTGACAAACAAAAATGCTATTTTTCTTCCCTCATCTGCAAAGGTCTTGCACTGCGTAAGAGAGCAGGAGTAATTCCAGGGAGTGGAAGTCCTGGAATGTTTCCTACCTGCTAGTCTTCTCGCTGATGTGTCATGGTCATCAGATCTGTAAAACTTTGTCTCATATCTGCAGGATGCCACACGATGAAATTTAGTGGCTCACATAGCCATGTGTGTCCTATTCAGACATCTCCTCCTATTCAGAGGCAATAACCTTTAATCAAATGTGCAGACTAGACAGGTTATGTTAATGAACCGCTTCAGGAGTCCCAACTACACTTTGTCTGATGTATGGCTGTGTCTTTAATACTAAGGCAATTGGAAATACAGAGCTGGAGAGTACAGTTGAATTGTTGAGTCCAGTAGCTCGTATGACAAGTAACCATGCCACATGATATCCTTTAAAAGCTGGGGCAACTTCACCTTAAAATTAGTTTGTTTGGTTTTTGCTTTGCTAAGCCACTTGTAAGGCAATTTGCCTCTTAAAGCCTTATTGCATTGTTTAGAAACAGTGAAATTTACTCATTTAACGATGCCATAATGCATACTGCAGTACTTTTGGGGACATCCATCTTTATCAGTGTAATAGTTTAAAAAGGCAACTGCTGCTTTTCTTAGGCTGTAGGAGTAGGAAGTCTTGTTCAAAAGCAAAAAGATAGAAGGACAGATATTGCATACTCCTGAGAGAAGACGTTCTTGTTCAACAAGAGCAGCAAGGATGTAACTTGGTCCCCAATGTATTAATGAGTATGGGTTTTATTTGCAAGTGAAACTGCCATTGCACATTGTTTCGAAATATACTGTGTTCGTGTTTTATTAAATGTTTTGTCAGTATTTTTGTAATTCCTTGGAAAGTAGTTCATTTTCGTATACAAATAGCATTGTTACTGCATTGTTATAATCAAAATTTACATATTGTTATCTGAGTAAATATACTGTACCATTCTTATGATAACTCAAGATGCTTCTGGACTCTGGAGGAGTAACTGTCACCAAACAGGTATAAGTTATGCTTTCTAAAGAAAGAGTGAAAATCAGTACTTCTCAAAATTGCATAGCTCCTCAGATGGTATAAAAATACTACAGAAGTAATAAATAATTATGTTTTGCCTACTTCTCTATTTGTGACTTCCCAGGTGAGTGTTTCTAATTGACTTACCCAAAATAATAACTCAAAAGACCACCTCGTATTCCTGAATCACACCAACACTATTTCCCATTCCAGAATATTTTGTCTGCCTTTGTGTCCTTTGATTTCTATAGTGTGCATTCTGTTAAAACTGTAGAGATTCATAGAGATGTTCACATGATTTTGATCTTGCTTGAAGCTCTCACTACATGTGGTCCCAAAAGCAATGCAAACCCCTTGTTTCTCCTGTCATTCTGCCAAAATTAAATGAAGTTTATAGTTTCTGCTATGCTTCAGTCCCAAGTCTATTCAGAGCATCAGGAACTCTTTTGTTTTGTTTTGTTTTTTTAATTGTTTTATTTTTACAAAACTGATTCAGAACTGTTCCAGCCTGTTGTTATTTGCCAGTCCTTTAACAACTGAATGAAAATCATGGCTGCTATTTGCTGAGCAAGAACCCAGGTAGCAGAGTATCAAGATTGTTCATTAAAGAAAATAAAAGCGTATTGAATAGAAATACTCAGTGAGACCAGGCAGAGGAAAAAGTAGGAATAACTCGGTCTCCTTAGTTACATTCTGAATTCTCACAGTTTCTTTCAGTTGCCTATTACTATGGAACAAGAGAGTTATTTTGAACAAATTCTGAGAACAAAGCATAAAATTAGCAAAACTGTTTTAATCTGAAGGGAATATAATTGACAAGATTTTAAGGCAGGGGGAACTAGTTTTGAGAGTCTTCGTGTAATTTAGGACAAAAAGGCAGAAAAATCCATATAGCCAAGTTTCCTAACACAGTCTTGGAAGATGATACTGAACTTCTTACTTATGGTATGGATTAGAATGGTTTATTTGTGAAACGGATTCAAGAACAGTTACTTCAGAATTGTTGAGAGACTTTGCAAGTTGCTTGAAAATCCTTTGAAAAAAAAAACATTGTTGTCTGTAAGCAAAGTAGAACAGAGTTGCGAAGGCCCACAGCTTTCCTATAGATCTCATTCTACCGCATCATTGTACATATATGTTACTGTGAATGTACTAAGCACATCTATTACATGACTGTCTTTGTATATCTCATTCTTGACAGAGGTAGAATAAGCTATATGGGAACAGTATACGCTGGTCTACATATGTCCTAAAGGGGTTTATATGCAGTCTTGTTTTCTCATAAATTCTCACTGAGGTAGTTTTATTTCCAGAGGAAAACCTTATTCCTATTGCCTTGTGACCCATTTAAAAGTCAATGCCATAAGCATCTCTGACTTCAACAATAATAAAAATTTATTGCCTAGTTCCTGAGTGCAATTGTTATGTTTAGCATACCTTGAAGCATTTTGCAAAGCCAAAAAATATCCTATGTCTAAGACAACAGTAGTGAAACTGATGCATAATGATGTGAAATTATTTAGCACTACCACCCAACAGTTTATGGAAGCAAGTGAGATGAAATGTTAGGATTGCTTGAACCTGGATGTAGTATTCCTTGCAGTCAGCACTGTAATTTTATTCTGTGATACAATCTTACAGTGTAATACAAATATGTAATTTTGTAATCTGTATTTATACTTTTTCAACAAAGTAACAGAACTTCTCTGCTGGGAGGAAGCTCAGTTCTGAATTTTTCTAGATGTTCATCTTCCAACCTTGAAACGTATAGAGGTGTCTTAAGGCTGGTCCAAGACTGTTTGCATAATTACCAACCAATTTCTCCTTTTTTTTTTCCTCTTCTATTTATACAAAGCCATTTTGAGAGAGCCAGAAGAATAGGGTTTTGGTGCTTTTTTCCTACAATCAGAATTTTACCAGAGTTCTTTTCCGTGTGCTGGGGATTGTACAAGGTCTTGTTCTGTTTTTTTCTTCATATTCAAGTGTGTGTTACTCATTTACATTTTTTACTGTACCTTTAAACTTGGCAAGCCATAGCTCAGCTCTTAAAAGTCTTTTGGTGCTCTTGGCAAAGAGGCTGCCCTACCTGGACCAATGGATGTTTTTTCCAACATGATGAAATCCCTTAGTGGCATGGAACAAACATAGCTGGCTTTGCAGTGGCTTGAATCACAGCAAAGATTGCTAGGAACAGGGGAGAATATAAAATAGGGCATGAACATCTTTTTCAAAATCTCATATCCTGTACTGAGCTTAGGAGTAAGCATACAGCTATTTAGAAGCAAGTAAATGGAAGTATGTTTTCCTGTATGGACACCTATACTGCAGCTATGATAGCAACAAAGGGCATTGTTATAATAATCTTGGAGATCAGACTCTACAGTGTGTGTGTACATATACATACAAATACACACATGTGTGCGCACAACCAACTGCACACCTGTAGGTCTTCCTTTAAGTAAGTAATCTTGTAAGTAACATTTAAGTTGTATGAATGCTGATTAAGCAGTTTGAGTAAAAGCTTAAAGCCTACTATTTCCCCATTTAAAGGGACTTTCCTCAAGGGGATCATTGTCTTATTGAGCAACCAACAGAAAAACAACTGGTACCCTGGAGATGCTGAGAACTTAGAATCCACATTGAAAATTCAGCCTAGCTACTAAACTTTCCATGATGTCAGATGCATCAGACCTGCAGCGAAGTTTGCCTGCAAGAAATACCTCCAAATGCAAGAAAAAATTTGCTTACCTAGCTATGTGTTGGATTCCTATAGAACATTCTTCCATCCTTGACACAGCAGTTTTGGAAAGCGGGCAGAGGTGTGTGTCCTAGTAGAGCAGCTACCAAATGTTGGAAGAACAGTGCTTTCAGTAATTCCAAAGAGCCTTACCTTATTTTATTGCTGCAGCTGAAGGAAGGCTTGGTGCTGCTGCAGATTCCAGAATCCAGAAAAAAAAACCACCCTACATTCATGAAGCAAAAATATTTGGAGTAGGGGGACTTGTACTACTGTCCTTGGAGAACCTATGTTTAGTAAAACAAAGCCTATTTGTGATACAGGAAAGGGATAAGGCATGCTTAGAAAGTTCAGTAGTCATGAATTTAATCACAATAGGTAATAAAACGAGTAGATTCAATAATGGTTACATCCTGTACTTCAAAAGTAAGCATTTATTTGGGAAAGTGTACTGGGACTGAGCAAAATACAGTGAAGAAAGGTAGTCTGAAAAATGGGTAGACTTCCATCATCCATATCAAGCAAAACTGGCAGCTGAACTCAGCCCAACCGCTCTGTTCTTGCAGTGGAAGAGAACTCAGCAAAGAACAAAAAATGCGTGCTAGTCTTATTATTTCAGAAGCAGCTCCAGAAAAATCTCTGTGAATGTTATATAAGGTATGTGGGGGTTATTCATAGACTGAATGGTAATGTAGGTTGTTGTTTAAGTGGCCCTAAGAGCTTTAGGGTCTGAAGATACAAAATGGTTAAGTGACACAGCTGGGCGTGAAGTTGTGAGAGAAGCAATAAGAATCACCAGTCATCAGGTCCCATGTTATGTGGGTTTAGTTATGTGTACCCCCTTGCTGTGCTGGGCTCGGACAGGAAGGCACTGCTTAGAGAACCTAGGAGAGAAAATTGGTTCTAATGGTACGTTAAACCACAACCCGAGCAGGCTAAATGATACAGTGATTCCGAGAAAGACCTGCATATTGCATTTCCTTACTTACTGGAGCAGAAGGAATTAGTATGAGAAATTCATAAGATCATGGGAGGAGCAGAAGAGAGGAAATTTCTTTATAGAATTGAGTTGCAATAAACCGAGCTAACGGAATCAAAGCGTGAGCATTCAGGACCCCTAGCTACCTTGCCGTTCAGTTGCTGCTAAGAAAGAATGAACTTGCAGCGAAGGTCTACACTTCTCATATCTCTGAAAATTCATGTCCTTTGAATGAGAGGATGGGGTCAGTCTTCTAATTTACAAAAAGAGAACTTTCTTGTGACCCCTGGGCTTCTCTTATACTAAACATCCCAAATCTCAAACCATTTGTCAGCAAAGATCCTGATTCTGCAAAACCCTTTCTTGTGAGCACCTGTTAGAAAAAAGAAAAAGTGCTTATAAAATTCATGTTTCCAAGCAACAAAACAAAACATACATACATAAAGTGAAACATCTCTCAAGCCACTACCCAAGGGAACTGACAAAGACAGTTGCCTGGTTAGTAGAGTCATGATTTTCAGAGGCCAGGCAGTACTGTTCCAAGAGTTCAGAGATTTTAAGTTACATGAACACATGATATGCAGGAGCTTTCACTGTGCATGCTTGAATGTTTAAGCTGGCTATAAAAAAAAAAAAACAAACAAAAAAAACAAACAAGAGCAAATACCACCATGAACAGAGAGGTGAGCATACACTCCAGCCTTACTTCCTATGAGCTGGGCAGCTTCAATTACTCAGCACCAGATAAAAAGGAACACACGTAGATTCTCATAGCTTTATTTAAAAATTTATAAAGCAGTAACATAACTTTTTCATTTCATTCCCCCTTTTCATCAATATCCACAAATTGGCTTGATACAAAATTCCGCGTTGAAATCCATAAAATGTGCTTTTGCTTTTTAGGTGCTACCTTTTATTTCTTACGGAAATAACTCCCATTGAAAACATTGGAAATAAGGTGCAGGCTGTGTTGTTTTTATATACAATATAGACCTTTCCATACTGTGTATTTCAAATACTGTATCGTAGCATTTCCTTGGTGCTAGCTATTGTTTATGAACGTTGTCATTTAATTTAAAGGAAATCTAACTTCAGTTTTCTTCTTATCCATGCTTCCACTATCTTTATAACTCCTCAGCTCCCTCCAGGGGTGTCAATACATGGTTTGCTATCTTAGTCTGTTATCTTGTTTAAAGAAAAATCCATTTACAGTTTATTCTGCCTGCAGAACAGTCTTGTTGATAGTTCCCCCATATAGCACAAAATAAATGGGTTATGGCTGTTTCAAGAAGGTGGGCTTGAAATTCCAGAGTGGGACTCTATAATCTTTTAAGTTTTATTCTTTGCTTAGCTGTGGAGGCTGATTTTGAATGAATTATTTAGCTCCTTTGCTTTATACGCGCCAAGGGGAAATGGACACAATAACGCACAGTGGTACTGCAAAACTTAATCCAGTAAAGCTTTCAAAGTACTTCAAGATTCTTGGATTGGAAAAGATGAAGAAATTGTAATTATTGTTGCTGCTGTTACTGAATTCTGTTTCTCAGCTCTGGAAATAGGATTCAAAATTCATTGGCAGGGATATGGGATGAGAAAAGTTACAATCCTTTGCCTGTATTTTGCGAGATTTGCATGTGGAAATATCTGTGTGTGTTTGAGCCAGTAGGAAGTTTCTCTCTTGGGAAGAATTAACATTTTAGTAAATAAACACCAAGCAAAACTGAGTTTTTATACAAAGACAATTACACGTAATGGAAAAAAAATAAGCCCCTCTACATGTATATTTTTGCTTAGTCAAGCCAAAATATTTATTGAAGAAATAATTTTGATGGGAAATATTTTGATAAACCTTAAAACACAAACAGATTTGGACTAAGAAGTTCTAAAGGGTCAAGGAACACATTCAAAAAAATAGATAGTCAAAGTAACATAAACCACCCACTTTCCCCAATGGTAACAGGTCTCCATGAGCAAACAAAACTAGGAGGAAAACCCATTAAAAAACCCAATGTTCTCCAAAAAACTTTTAGCTTTTAATTAACTGAACAAACTAGTTTCAGAACTGATAATAAATTCTATTCGTAGGTGATTATTGTGTGTTGAGTTTTGATGCTTGATTAAAGACATTTTTAGATGAGAACTGTAACAGGAAACCAGGCTTTATATTATACTGTGAGCAACATGCTGACAAATTTCTTACCTACAAAAGCTCAGCAACAGAGCTATAATATTGCTTATGTGTGTTTATGCTGAGTTATGCTGTTATATTACTGATGTGTATTATGTTAATCCAATAAAACATAAAGACCATTGTATCTTTTGTGACTTCTACCACACTGGTACCAGTAGGGATTTGCATTGGTAATGTAACAGCAGCAGACCAATCTAGAGAATTGTTGATGCGTCCTATTTTGAGGTTATGGATCCTAGCCTGCAAGTAAGTAAAATTCCCCGCTAACTTCAGTGACTCCTGAAAGCTTTAGAACATCCTAGAAAACATTCAGCATTGTGAAAGACTGACATACCAATATGCTATTCAGCACTTAAAAACAACACAAAAAATATATGGTGACAGTTTTGAATAAGTGAACTTACTGCGGTATTTTGAACAGCTTAGATTACTGGATAGTACTTTAAAGAATAGTTTTGTTTCCTTTGAATTTAATCTTTCAAAAAAGTAATCAAATTGTTTAATTTCCCCATGTTCCTACCTTTTATTTAATTTTTTAGTCCTACGGATTATGGGTTACTGTCATAATGTACCTACAGATAATTTAGCTTGCAAGGGATTTAAAAAGAACGCCTTAGAGAAAAAGCAAACCTTGAAAAACAAGTGCTATCAATAACACCTTATGGTATTAGAAATATAACAAGTGAATGTACCTCTTGCTTTTTGAAATGTCATTTTCTGTTTTGAGCTTCCTTTATTTTTATGATCAGATTAGTCAGTTTCAATTTTTGCATCTCCCCATACTTCTATATTGGGGTTTAAATCCCCATAACAAATGTAATACAAATAAAGATGAATTACATTTTCAGTACTTTTAATAAAACCTCTTTCCACTGCCAAAATTAATGTTGGAGTCGAAGCTAAAAGCACTATGTGGTTTACCAATATGCACTAGTCAGCAGATACGCATCTAGATACAGCATCACCCTTTGGCATTTGTTATTGGCGGTACTGCTATTTATTATTTATTAATCTCTGTTCCTTTGAGCATCTGAATGTGACTGAAACTCAATGGTTCTCTTGTATTCTTTTTTCTTGTATGAATAAGTGGGTGACATGGTATGGATTTTAAACACTCACTGCTTCCCAAAGCAAGCAATTGCATTTGGCACTGAAGTGACTCCCCTTTTTATGCTTTCAGATTTTGACTTTCTGCCAGTCTTGTGGTAGGCTGCATTTTAGTAACACGTGTCTCATAAGAAAGCTGTCAAATATGATTGAAGGGCAGTGTTCTGCTCTATCTGTGTGGACTGCATTACTTTATTTTCAATAATGCATTTGCTCAGCTTGTGCTACAGCTAAAACCAGATCTGTGTACTTACTTCTGCCAGCATATATATGGCAGTCAGAGAAGTGAGGGGAGATCTTACAAACAGAAAGGTTCGATCCAGGGGGGCTAAAAGAGCTATAGCTCTCTGCCTGTCCTCTTCCTAGTATAACTACTCAGAATAGTCTGCATTCTGGATCACACGATTGAGCGATTCAATCAAATTCAATTGTACAGGCCTCTCTCTCTGTTCATATTGCAGCTGTACAGACATCTATTCTAGCTATGCTGGTGAAAGGTACTGAAGCAGGTGCTGCTACTGTTCTTTTCCCCAGTATAGCATGTTCTGTTCTGGAGATAGTTCGGTGATGGAATAAACTATGCTTGGTAGAGCTTAGTCATACACTCTCTGCAAATACAGCATGCTGGTTTTGTTATACCAAGAGAGCATTATAGTGGGGAATATATACACCGTACACTGAAGCACTAGTAGCATAGCCACACATCCCAGAGTTAGGTCAACAAGCAAATTCCAGAACCGAAAGCATCATAAGCTACGTCAGTGTATTGCCATACTTCAATTTAGCCCTGGTGTACGGTGCTTCACTACTGTGTGTATATTGCTTCTGTGATCCTAGAAAGGATCTTTGCACATATACATATATACCACAAAGTAGTGCCAGTTTTTACAGATCTAGGTCTTTAACATTGTGTCACACTTTGAATATTGTCATTTTCTTAGCGTACTTACCAGGCACTTCCAGAGCTTAGTTATAACATAGTTTGTGGGTTTTTTCCTACCTATTTCAGTTTGAGGCTCAAACTGGACAACTGGACTGACTGGCCCTCAGTCTGGAGTCTAGTTTTTAAAGGACACTGAAGCCTTGATAAAATCTACTAAGTGAAATTAGCCTGTTAAAATTAGTGATAGCTTAAGCGTTGACTTGATCCAGACCTGGTTTTCCATAGTTTTTCTTACTCTGCAATTGTAGCAAATTTACATTATGGCTAAATTCCCCACTGTCATTAATGAGAGTTTTACCTAATTCACTGTGGAAATGGGATTGAATGTCAATAAGCATCACTTTTATCACCCATTTTGATCATATTTGCTTTAAGGACTAGGCGTAGCTTTGTGTGCAGTTACTAAATGCAACTCAACAGTTCAGGATATTTGGGGGATTAAGTCTCGTCATTACAAACCACTGTCTTCTGTCCTGCCTGTCTTGAACACTTCAGCTGAAGGTATTGGGTATAAACGCAAACTGCTCTACAATCTTAAGAGTTTTCACTCACCACAGGCAAGGCTTAAATATGTTCCCTGCTATTCTGCATATAAGGAGGTGGAGGAAGGAAATCTGGAGAGGAAGCTGAACTTCCTGTGCCAGAGATTTTATACTGGAGCCTTCCCTGAATTCAAGACAATGTGGCAACAGCTTAAGATATGAATCACTAGAACTGCAGACATGCAGGATTTGAACAAAGACCCTTCTGCATCCACACCTGTGTTTAGGGATTCATGTGTTTCTGTAAATTCATAAAGAACTATCTGACTAATTTTTGGACCTAGCAGTTGCCTCTTCCATCCCCCACCCCTTCTCCAGACTGATAAGAAACTCCCTCCTTTTTCAGTTTCATTTCTCTGAATATTGTTTCAGACTTGTGAAGTAGCCAATTTGGGCATCTGGATTAATCATGGGTACATGCGTATGTGACTGCACAAACTGACATACAAAAGAAACAGGCACCAAATAGCCATTTTAAAGGACTAGGTCTAAGCAAACGAACAGGGGAGGTGATCAGTAAGAAGGGCTGTAAGTAATAGAACTATCAACTGATTGGACACATGTACACACTTGCAGTTGTATGTTTTATAATTATAAATGGATGAAGAAGTCACCAAACTAATCCCACAGATGCTCAAATTACCCTTATCCTGACTTTTTTTCTGTTGTTTAATTATGTTAACATGTGTTACCTAGCATCTTGCACATTGATTAAAGGATTAAAGCTTAGAGATTTGGGGGTATAAGTTTTGTACCTAAAATAGTGGAATATGTTAGGAAATAAAGAGGTTGGAACTGATCAGAAACTTTGATTTTTCATTATTATTATAGCATATCACTGAGCAGTGGGTTTACAGTATCACTAGCTACAGTTCACGTAAGAAAATGAGGGCAAATACTTTTTGTCAATAACTGATCATTTTGATTGAAACCTGTGGGAACAAAGGCATGCCCTGATGAAATATGGTTTTCTTGTTGGTGACAATGAGATAAACTAGAGAAAGGAAAGGAAATATCTCTTCCTTTTCTGGCCTGGAAGAGCATTATTCCTTATATTCTTTTTTTAATCCAGGCAATTTCCTGTACTTCTAAAGCATGATCTCCCATGGGAGGGGTATTTATATAGCATCTTCCACCCAAAAGCACTATGCAAAGCAGTAGGAAGATTGCATTTGTTTTTCCTGCTTTCAAGCAGCTTATCCATTTCTGATTAAACAGTTCATGTAGATGCATCTTCTCTCTCCTCTGCCTTTTGTCTGATTTTATGTTGCCAATTTTCTTACCATTGGGACACAAATCAGCAGCATACTGAGCTGACCGCTGTAATCACAAGCTTGTGTTGAACTCTCACTGTATGAGATGATGCAATGTCAGTCTAAGTAGTGCAATAAAAAACATTGCATAGGTAGCATCAGCAAAGCTTACAGCCTGCCAGCACAATATGAGGAAGCAGAGTGATTAGGTATCCAGCTCACATGATATTTCCCATGGTCTGCTTTATGCAACTGTTTATTCTAGGCCTACATTCAGTAGAAATAGACTAAATATCACAATTAAATTCAGGTGAAATTCCTGAGCGATTTAGACAAGTTGGACAAAAAGTGAGGTTAAAAATTTTGATGATTAAGGGATTGAAGCATCTGACAGACGAGGAGAGGATGAGCAAGCTGGGATTCTTTGGCCTCAAGGAGAGATGGCTCAGGAGGGATCTTATCAATGTGTACAAGTACCTGATAGGAAGGCATGAAAAAGAGGGACAGACTTTTCTCAGTGGGTACCAATTGACAGGGTGAGAAGCAGTGGGAACAACCCAAAATACAGGAAATACCACTCAAACATTCAAAAAACTCCTTTTACTCTAAGGGTGGTCAGACACTAGAACAGGTTGCCCAGAGAGGCAGTGGCATCTCTATCCTTGGAGAATTCAAAGCCAGAGTGGACAGGGCCCTGAGCAAGCTGCTCTAGTTGATGCCCTAGCAAGCAGGAGGGTTGGACTAGATGGTGTCCAAAGGTCCCTTCCAACTCCTGTGATTCTATAGTTGTTTACCAATGGAAAACAGAGGCAAAGACATTGAAAGTGGTACATGTATAGATGCTCAAGATATCTGTTGTAGAGCTGGAGTCTGTCACACTCGAGGATGTTTCTTGATTGAAAGTTAGCCCTTCCCATTATCACCGATTTTTTCTTGATTATTACAGTGAAAATAACAGAACACACGCTCTTTTTACTTCCCATGTGGCCCAAGTCAGTTGAACTTCAGTATTTTACAGCAGGTGTGGGAGACCTTTTATCAAGATGAAAAAGTCTACTCTATATGTGCAATATTAAATTAAGGAATAAAAGTGTATAACGTTTCTTTTCCCCTCCAACTAATCTTCTTTGAAAATGTAATTGACTTTGTGTGTGTTGCCTTCCGGCTCCGTGTCTAAGAAACCGACATTCACACAGGCCACTTACGTTCACTTATGCCATCTTGTGGAAGAAGGCAGCTTAGCCAGAATAACAGAAGTAGAGGGACAAGTTCTCCAAATACACGGGGTTTTTTTATTTTTATGGCCTTCTGGTTAGCTAGCTAATCACAATTATATTGCCTTTAAAAAGAGCTGAAGTGACCTTATGTGCAGCACAGAACAGCTTCTTTCTACCTTCTTCACAGAAGACTGGCGTGTCTCCAACAACTGCTTTCTGAGAAGAGATGCAGCTGCTTGGCAAGTGCTGTTCAGGGGTAAAAGGATAGCATTACTTGCCCCATGGAGCAGAACAAAGCTTCTTGCCTAGTCTGATCTGATAAGAGTGGAGAGGGTGGAAAGCAGAGCCTTCTGAACTAGACCAAAAGATTATAGATCACAGAACAAAGGCTGAGTTTCAGCAAGAAGGAAATCAAATTTATAAATATTAAGTGCTTGTACAAACTGACAAAGAAGTACCATTCTTTTTCATGTTTACATCTGAGGTGGTATCTCTTGGGATGTTTGATCCCCAACAGGTCAGCAATTTTGCAAGATAAGCTGTTGTCACAAGACTCCTACCATCACGTCATCAGGCCTATCTTTTAAACTTCTCTCCCCTCTGCTTCTTCCTCTAGTTAGGAATGTTGTAATGATGACTGGATTAGGCACGTGAAGTCCAGAGGCTATTTCTAAATCTCACACTGTTTGTTTTGCCCAAGTTTCTTCTCTAGATTCCTCCCCGCTCAAGAGCAGGAAGGAGCAGGGATTTTTTCTCCTGAGCTTCATGTCCCACACAAAGTTCATCATGCTCTGACTATGTATCTGTATTTCATTATAACGGTGCAGCCCACGCTCAGTGTATTCATCCTCAAAATTCTTTGCAAGATAAGATAGTGCTACAGTCCCTGTTTCATAGACAGTAGAGACTAAGTGACTTTCCCAGTGTCATATGGGAAATCTGTGGCAGAACAAGTAGCTGAGCTGGGTTTCCCAGGTCAATACTTCAACCTCGGGACTATACTTCCTTACTTGTGGGGAGGAAGTAGCTTATGCCATAAACTGTTAGCATGGAATGAGAAAAAACAATGCACACATAAGAGCTCAACATCAGGCTCTTTTTTTCTTTTTTTTCTTTTTGAGCTACTTGGGAAAGCAGGGTAAAAAATGTGAGTAAAAATTAAGCATTTTAATGCAGATTCAGGCATTTCTAGATTTGAAATAGAAATTTATTTTCTCCTTTCTCCAACTGCCCAAGGTGAGCTTTGTTATTCTAAAAAGACGTGAAATATCTTTGAAAGAGTGCGTTCTTTTCTACAGCCCCTTTTCTCCCCCAGTAAAATAAAAAGGGCTCTGGCATTTTTATATTCTAAGTTTTGACTGACCAGAACAAAATGTTTTCCCAGTGATGTGGTTTTGCACCTAAGCTTTCTTTTTTTGTGCATTGGATTTAACCTTAGGATGTAATATTTCATAAAACATTCATTGTCTTCTCCATTTTTACAGAGCACAATTCCTCTATGATACTTTGTTTTCATAGTCTGCTCTGAATATGATTCAAAGGCTTCTCTCACAGTTTGGATTTTAGTTGTGGGTAAAGGAAAGAGCCTCTTCTATTTGCAGCAAAATTAGTAAATGTCTTCCTAAGCAAAAATAATTCCAACAGGTAAAGATGATTAGAATCAGAGCCAGGAGACAGCTAAGAGCTGGAAAGAATCTGGAAAGTGATTTTGTGAGAGCTATTTTATTCCATTAAGTGAGCAGGTTTTGCACATGTGTCTAAGCATCCCACTCATCAGTACTGGCAACAGCAGTGATTCTTTTCCCTCAAAAAATGCATTTGATATAATTGAAATGTAGTTAGAAAACAAACAAGCCAAACCTTCTTCCAAGCTATTTGGGGGCAGCAAGGCAGACAAAGGCAACTGCAAGGCAGAAAAAGAAATGGTTTTTCCTCTGACTCTTACTGTATCCAGACCCTATTGATACTTCACTCTGGATGCTGCAGGTTTACCACTTAATACTCTCCAAAGATTATAATGTATCGATTATAAAAGCCATTATAGATGTACCACTTTACTTATATTGTTAACAAGCTTGGCTATAAAGGGATTTGCAACCTGAATTTCATGACAGAGCCAAGGTATAATTTGCTCTGGGCTATAAAGCCTATGAATTATTGAGGCAATTTACTTCCAAGTCTGCATTTTCTTTTTGAGCACAAGTGCTCATTATGAGTTCATGTGTGTGAGAGGAAAGAGACAGGACTGCAAGCTGCTGACAGTGATGTAAGCATGAACTTCTCCAGCAGTACATCTCCCCATCATAGGCTCTTTCACACAGACAGCAAATAACAACAGAAAATAACTGGCAAAATGATCATTTTGGACAAATGAGAGAAGAAAAAATGCATGCTGAGCAGTGCCAAATGAGCACCAAATTCAAATCACAATTAAAAATGCACTTTGGGTAATTATAGAGAGGGGATTTTCCCTTAGAGGTGTCACAAAGCTTGTGTGGATATAATCAGGCTTGAGTGGATATAGTGATGGTGAAAAACACTAGACTGACAAATCAGAATTCTTAGATCCTCCACCCAGCTGAGCATACAACCTGCTGTGGGACCAAGCCTCCCGCTTGATGTTCTTTTTAAACCTGGTTTCTTAAGGAAGTGAGGCTTTGTAATCACAGTCAAATCTGTGTCCTGTCTCCCCTCCTTCCACTCTACACACCCAGCTAATAATTTCTGAATCCACTGACCAATATCAAGCAAGGCGATAGAGAACTGGAGGTTTCAAAGACATGAAGCTTCTAAATGTTTCATGAAAACAGGAGCTGCGTAGAGAAGAGGGATCTTTTAATACTCCCACTGCAAGAAAGACTCCAGCATGAGCTCACCCTTATTAGGCACTTGAGAATGAACACAAGGAAGATCTTATACATGTCCTAACTATAAGGAAACCGTCTACTGAAGGTTACGTATTCTTAAATGTTAGGGAACTTTGTCATAGATTTATAAATCTAGAAAACCAGGCTCTGTCACTTCTGCTGTTAAGGGAATTCAAAGGGGTTTTTTTCTGGGGGTGGGTAGGCGGGTGGGTTGTTTGTGGTTTTGGGGGGGGGGTTGCCTCCCCAACTGTTGGCATTATTTGAATATGGGCAAGATCCCTCTGTGACCAGATTCCCACTATGGTAGGCACTGTGGGAGAATTTTCTGCACCAGAGAACCTAAGTCTTAAACACCAGACTGACAGGCTGGGAAAAGAAACAGAGACATAAGAGAGGAAGTGGCTCGATGGAGGTCACCTAACAGACTTCCAAACAGAACACATCTCACTAGCACACGCACAGGCAGCCGCAAGCAGATTTCCTTAGCCAGGGAGTAGAAACCTTCAGCATTATAAAGGGGAATTGCTTCAATAGCAATGTTGACAGGAGTTCCCACTTTTCAGTGCCTTCCTACAGCAGGTGAGAGCAACCTGATAAAACCAATAGTAAAATGTGAGCACTTGCATCAATATGCCGTCAATGTAGCTCTAGGTAAGAAGAACGCTGCATTTAAAATCACCAAGTTAACTGTGGTCATCAGCAACCTGTCTAGATTATGGCTTCCAATACTGCCAGGACCACTGGTGCTGATTTAGTGTAAGCAAACCTGAGAAGAGTTTGTAGATTTCTTCAGCATAGACCAGACTAATCTTTGGTATGTTGTTGCAATAGGCCTTTTCTTACCCCTGCAAGTAGGAAAAGTAATTTTTGCACCAGCTGAGTACCAGGGGGCAATCAGTATCATCAATGAATTATTTCTTATTACTCAAAAGGTTAAAGGAAAGGAAACATCCATCACATGTTTTCCCTTAATCTTCTCTTCTGAGATTCCTAGCGAGTGTATCTATAATACTTATCTTTTAAAATATATGGTTTAGGAAGATGTGTCCTTTGGACTTGTTAGACACAAAGCGTGGCTGTGAGCTCCTCTCTCAAGCAGATACTCAGAAGCAAGTCTTCCAAAAATAGGGCTCTTAGTCTCAAGCTCTTGAAGCCATAAAAGATGTTCAAGAAACCCTGTCCCTAGATGACTAACTGCCTAGTCCTCTTCTGCAATGTGAAAGGGAGAGTTCATTTTCCATTTGGGGCCAGCACTTAGCAGTAGATTAGGGATCTTCTATCTGAGCTTTCTTGAAAGATGCTGAGAACATGGCAAGTATATCGCCTTTCTTTGCTGTACCACACAGTAACACCTGCAGCTTCTTTATGTACCTGTGATATTACATCTTTTACACACACAGCATGAGACTTGTATGAAAGATGTGTTGTGATACACACCTATCGAAGATAAATTATTTCAGAGTAACCCTGAGCAGATCTAACGAGTTAAGTGCTGTTTAGTTAATTGCCTAATTTAAAATTAATTAGGCATTCATTTAAAATTATTTTGACATGCTTGAATGACTACCTTATTAGAAAGTAATTGAATTTTTGTAATCTGTCCATTTAAATTCACTTCTCTGTTCTGGAATTTTTTTTTTTAACCTGTTAATTATTAAAGCATTTTGGGGGGGGGGGGGAGGGGAATGTATAGATTAATTCTTTACGAGTGGGTCTTCCTAAGAGGCTATTCTGTACTACCAACAGGGATAGCACATTTCTCACGAAAGGCTTCTGGTTTAGATATTCACAGTTTAGATGACTATAGCACTAATAAATAGTATCAGTTATAGTGTCTTGTTTTGAAACTTCAGAGTACTTTAAAAACTGACTATAAGAAATATATCCATAGAGATCACTTCATTTCTCACTGATATACACCCACCTCTTGATGCCATTTGATGGTTCTTAAAGAGCCTACAGCAGCATTGTGCAAGATTTCTGACCAGAAATTGAGATGTCATACCTGTTTGCAAATGTGGGAGGGAATGTATATGAGGCTAAGAGGAATAAAATTGAACATGAAGCGGGCTCTTTTTCTGCAGTAGAATCTCATTTTGTTTCCTTTGACTTTTTAATTGTGCAAAATCCAAACCTAAAGGCAGACTAACCATTTACATTCCAAATACTTTCACTGACAAAAACAGGGACCCAGTCATCATATCCGGTAAGAACAAGTAAAGTTTAAGAATAGTCCTATCCCTCCTTTCCCTTTCACACCCTCAGTAGAATAAACACAAAGGAACACTACGTCTATCCAGGTTGGGAGCTTTTGAAAGTATCCCACTTGCTATCTGAGCTTCATTAAGAGCATCAACAACAAAACAAAGTTTTCTAGGACCGTAAAGTCAGATCCCACACTGAGGGGTAATCAGAGCTTTGCAGAACACAAAGCAAAAGTAAAGAGAAACTTCTATGGAAAACAGCAGTAGAAATTAAGACACAACATTAAACTCCATTCCATATTTTTGGATTTGGTTAGTGAGTTTTAAAACATCAGTTAAAACAAAGAAGTTCATTTTAACTTACCATACAGTAGGGTTAGAAGCTCATAGTGTCCTCTTCCTAGTCACATTGCAAAAATGCATGTTGAGTGGAAACTGGCTACTAAGCCTATTTTTACAGACATTAACAACAAGAAAGTCTGTCTTCCTCTGACTTGCCCACTTAAACAGAAAAGACCCAAATGACCAATGGACACTCTTTTCCATTCTACATGCTCCTATTGAGCATTATATAAGGCATACAGGAGAAACATTTTCAAGCTGTTGCTTGTTTAGACCAGGATTCAGGAGCTCACCCTTTTAATTATTTTTTTCTGACAGTAGTTCATTAAGGGGTCGTTTTCTCTCACTGTTTTCCCACATGCAATAGTGATTCTAATTGATGAACTGGACTTTTTACATAAATATAAGCTGTTCTCAAGATGGCAGGAGAGCTCTTTGTTTGCTGCAGGAATTTAAATGGAATTTGTAAATCCCCTAGTAACGGTCTTTCTGTTTGGAGGGATATAACTTCTGCAATTCTATTGAGCTGAAGAAACCTGTTAAGTGGAGATGTAACTAATGAACAGTTGTGGGGGTAATCTGCCTTCTCAAAGACAGAGGGCCAGGGACAGCTTTGATTATCAGCTTTCTGTGAGGAGTCATGATTTTGATAAAGGGCTGAGACACCACTATTGAAAACATTGTGAGGAGCAAACTAAGCTGCTTTTGATGTGCAAAGAAAATTCTGTGTTCCTGCAGGCTGATTAGGTCAGTAGTTTATTTCAACAATTAGTTTATGTTTGAATTAATGAACCATGTTATAAGGCAAGAGCCTGGGCAAGACACAAGACTTTTCCTTAGGTGTTAGAAAGAAAACACCAGATTATGCCCTTCTTCCTAAGAAGTCAGGGGAAAAAGTAAGCGCTTTATTCACTGTGCTGTGTCAAATGACACTTGCTTCCTACATACACACATGGAAACTCTGTTCCTGCAGTGTTACTTCCTCTTTGCCTACTCTGTACTCTCGTAAAGTGTCCTGGTTTCAGCTGGGATGTAGTTAGCTGTCTTCCTAGTAGCTGGTACAGTGCTATGTTTTGAGTTCAGGATGTGAAGAATGTTGATAACACTGATGTTTTCAGTTGTTGCTCAGTAGTGTTTAGACTACAGTCAAGGATTTTTCAGCTTCTCATGCCCAGCCAGGGCACCTGACCCAAACTGGCCAACAGTGTATTCCATACCATGTGGCGTCCCATCTAGTTTAGGAACTGGGAAGTGGGGGCGGGGGGGGATTCGCCACTTGGGGACTGGCTGGGTGTTGGTCGGCGGGTGGTGAGCAATTGCCCTGCGCATCACTTGTACATTTCAATCCTTTTATTATTACTGTTGTCATTATATTAGTGTTATCATTATCATTATTAGTCTCTTCTTTTCTGTTCTATTAAATCGTTCTTATCTCAACCCAGGAGTTTTACTTCTTTTCCTGATTTTCTCCCCCATCCCACTGGATGGGGGGGGAGTGAGTGAGCGGCTGCGTGGTGCTTAGTTGCTGGCTGGGGTTAAACCACGACATAAAGAAGAGGCAAGTCCAGCTGTTTTCTTTTAGTCTGGATAATTACTTGTGGAAATATGCAGTTAAGAGGACACGAGCGAGCGACAGATTACTGCAGGGCAGTTCTAACTAGGCTAGACTGGCAACAGAGGTGCCCCAGAGTGAGACAGGCTTTTCTATTAATCCAGGTGGTAATGGAGTTAGATCTGATTTGTAAGCCCTCCATGGACATTTAGGGTTTTGGCTGGGGTCTTGCAGTTAGAACTATTGTCCTCCATAACCAAAATGAAACAGATCTCCTTGTAGTTTGGTAGATAGTCTGTCAGGTACTGCTGACAACTCACAAGACAGATGCATTGTGCAAGCAAAAGCATGAAAGGAAGGGAAGTCAAACCGTTGTGATTATTCTATTCCCCCGTCCTCCTCAAGCAAGCTCAGTCCTTGCACTGCAGAGTAATCTCTGGAGAACTGAGCAAACCCGAGCCTTAGAAGCACCCTCGCCTCTTTGCAATACCAAGATCTCGTCTCTTACAAGGCTGTTCCCAGTGCTGATATAATGCAATACGTTGAAAAGTGAAGGACTGCCCTCTTGCGTCAGTCATTATTTTCTCATTTGCCTGGTTTTATATTCCCATTTCTATTAGTGAGTGAGCACTCAGCCATTTCCCTCCAACAGGTATTTCTTCTTTGGAAAGGCACAGGATTTGTTTCTCTGTACTGTCCTGATGGAAAAGTTCAATAAATAAAAATAATCTGCTGTATTTGTGACTTGGAGACACCCAGGACTGGGAATGTATTGCTCTTCCAGCTAGAGACATCCAAATAGCTACACTGGGTTATGCCTAGTCTCCATCTTGA
The DNA here is from genome assembly GCF_000737465.1 of Haliaeetus leucocephalus. Lineage (NCBI taxonomy): Eukaryota > Metazoa > Chordata > Aves > Accipitriformes > Accipitridae > Haliaeetus > Haliaeetus leucocephalus. The sequence goes on from NW_010972992.1 coordinate 7,189,853, forward strand.
CGCAGAAAAAGAAGGCAGAGGAGAGAATAAAACAGGAGAAATATAATTACAAAGGACAGAGAAGAGACAGAAGAGAAGCAGATTTATTAAACCAATCTTTCCCTGCAACCCTCATAGTAAGCTATATACAAGTTAAATATAGAACCAACACTTCTCTAGGGAGCCGGACTCATGAACAGCTCACACACCATGAATGTGTAGCAGAGATTCTACTCTCACTCCTGTTGGCTGGCAGAGAGATCTTAATTTTTAAATCACTAGTGCTTATTTCCAGGGTAGTTCTTGCAGTAATGGTTGTCAGAGAATAGTCTTGTAAAAGCTGTGCAAGGTTTTGTGCCCACCACTTCTACTGCTTATTAATGAGAGACACCTAAATATCTGCAGAAGGTAGCCCCTTTTCACAGCTACCGAAGCCACTTCAGCAAAAATGAAAACCATCAGTCATATTCTTGTTAGCAGAAGGTCAGTCAACATTAATTCTGACCTAGCACTCCACACTTTATGTTACATTCGTTAATAGCACCTAGTGCTCATGATTTTGTTCCTGCTCTTATCCCACAGAAAATCCCATAGCAATGAACAATCCTGTAGATTGCTCATGTTCTTAAAATGTAGCCAAATTAGCACCCTGCTGAAGTGGATTCAAAGAAAATCACCACTCAGGAGTGCACAAAATTCATACTATTTGGAATATAGGAGGGGCAAGAAAGGGAAAGAGTTGTCATTTAAAAAGCCTCTCATAGCCCATATTTTTGTACATGCTGAGACCGCTGTAATCAACTCCAAGCTCCCCATTTTAAAATGATGCATAGCAGTTATCCTTGCCATTAGTACTTCATGAAGAATCATCCCTAGAGTAATTTCTTTGGATTATGGTATTTTGTATTCATAACTTATTCTAGATGGCACAGCTAGAGCATGCTTTGTTTCATCCTGCACATTACTGAGCTCATCTATGTACCAAAGAGGTGAAAGCTGCCAGGAATCTTTGATTTTTCCTTTTCTGTACTGACTGAGACCCTGATACCTGAACAGATAACAAAGTATAAGGCATCTTTGAAATATTTGAAACACATTAGTAATACTTAACCATGTGTGCAAATGTCTCTTTGAGACTAAATTGTACTTTAACTGGCAAAAGTAAGTAGTAAAAGGATCCCACCACAAGCCAGCTCATCTTCAAAATAGAAGTTTAAAGATTTAAGAAACCTCAAAAACAATCACTTCAGGTCTCATGGCCAAGAACAACAACAACAACAATATCTTTTCTTATATGTCTCATTCCTTGTCTCTAGTTGTGAAACATAACATAATGCATTTCCCTCCACACACTTTCCTGTCCTCATTTGCCATCTTCCTTCAGTTTAAGGAACGTGTGTGCCATTATGTAGCAATTTGCACTCCAGCAATTTGCTGGACAGTTAAGGTTCTCAAAAGAAGAGAAACTACAGAGGCTATTCAGTGTGACTTGCTCGGATTTCCCTTTCAATTCCAGTTTGGGATGCTCCTGTTCCAGAACAACAACTTGCTGTTTGGAGTGTTCTGACTCTCCATGTATGTTCCCAAGACGGCAAAATTCCCCTGACCTTTTTTATTGCCATATGCTGGACACAAGGAATTTTTTTTTTTTTTTAATCAGAAGATGAACAAGCATTCATGTCCCACTTTCACAGGCATTTTTAAACTGCTGCCCTTTTACTTCATTTCATATCCTTGAAGAAGCTTTACCAGATTACAACAGTCACAGAAAACATTTCTTCTAACTCACAGATCATTACAAGCGCATGAGAGGAAACATCTTTCCATCATAACCTGCCTGCAAAACCAAACTTTTCATGTCGTCTTTAACTCTTAGTCCTTCCCTTCCTTTACTCCCCGTCTGAAATGAGTCAGAGCCGTGGCTGTTCCTGTGTTGCATCTTCTGAATTTTCTGAATTTGTCTGTGTTGCTGGATCTCCGTTGATTGTATCAGGTGAATACTGGATGGGACTCAGCCCACCTGGTGTCATCTGTCCAGGGATGTCATTGAGTTTCTGGCTTATCTGTGCTACTTCAATGTATTGTTTACCCGTTTGGACAGCTTCATCATAAGAAGGTGGCAAGTCCATTGCATAGAGACTGTAAGCTGGAGGGGACAGAGTGTTCTTATCCATATCCATAAATATCGAAGGAATAGGGGCACTTAGAGGGTACTGCAATGAGCTATATGCTGTGAAGAAAAGGAATTAAAATAAATAATTAAACACCTGCATAGAATGATGATATATAAAGGGCTAATCCTGCTTTTCTCCAAGAAATTATGGACTTGTTTTTGTGGTGTCAGAAGATATGCACTATATACTAAAAGCTGTCAATATAGAATTACCCACGATGGAATCTATACATTCTCCAAAAGAAAGCAGTCAGAAGACAAAATGTCTTTGCGTATCACCATCCAGTAATTATTGTGAAATACCTGACATAGTGCATGTATGTTGTAACAGAGGTAGTTTCAGTCGGGTTCGTACATGAATAGCTGTGAACAATTCCTCACATTAGAGATAACTTTGGCTGGAATAGTTGGACAGTGAGATGGGCAGAAAAGTTAAAAAAATGAGGGAATGGCAATAAGAACAGAGGTGGGAGATGACACATAAGAGGTTAACCCACCTCAGACTTTATTTTAACCTCTATAACATTAAATCCTACTTGTCTTCCGCACTCACTGTGTTGCCCTGATGACCTTCCTTCATCGCTCTTGCCCACGCTATGGGGCTGAAAGTTGTTCTGGGAGTACATCAGAAAGTCCCCGTTATTGCAAGGGCTAGACACAGCATTCTAGGCACACGTTCAATAGCAAAGCACTGTTGGATATTTAACTCCCAGAGGATACTTACAGGTCACTGTGCTATGGGCAGTGCTGTCACTGTCAATAGCAGGAACTGTCAAATCATAAGGGTGCCTAGGGAAGGTCTCAACTCGAAGCCTCTTCTTCCGGCAGCAGCATTTGATGCAGCTTGCTGTGATCCCACAGAGCAGGAGCAGGAACACAGACAGCAAGATTAACCTTAGAGAAGGAGGGAGTAGATCATAATTTCATTGCTTATGTTTTACTTCTTCCAGGGCTGAATATAGTTTCGCTCTAAACGGGTGAAAGACAGGCCAAACCTCCTAGGCTTAGTTCTGAATGGGTGCTGGATCCTGAATTAGAAAGTTGGATCACAAACACTTAATCACAAGTTGAAGTACTACTGACCATCCTTTCTGGCTCACAGAGGCTGTAATGTTAATTATCTTGGGTTGTATTTTCAACTTGTATGCAGTGAGAATGGCTCCGCTTTCAACAGTAAGAGTGGGTATGTACTTGGAAGGAAATACAAGTACAAACTTCCGTAAGTGTAGGACGTATATTTATAAATGAGCACAGAAATTGTATTTTGCAGTATGTCTTGAAAACACAATTCTATCTCTAGCTATCGTTTAACGAAGTTTATCATTTAACAATTTGTAGTGTACCTAGGTCAATGTGCTAGTGTTTCAGGTTCATCTCGCAGTTGAAACTCTACCTTCTCACCCCCCCAATTTCTCAAATGAATGCACTCTTCTCATGAGCTAGGTGAGCAGCAAGACATGACATGAAAAGATGAGGTAATAAGAAATGCCTGAAAATCCTGTAAAGAAGTAGGTCCAAGGACCAAGTTGAAGTACATTCGTAGTAGTTTGACAGGAATTATTGTGTGACAGATCATGCTCCTGAATTTCTCATTAGGATTATATTCCACCCTAAATATGTATAGAAATGGCCTCAGTAGCATTCTACTCTTTTTCTAAACCAAAGGTAGTACTTGCCCGTAAGAACCATGATTCCAAAATAAACCTCTCTTTAATAACTGCTTTATTTAGTTTTAACAAGAGTATATTTCTATTAGTATGAGTCAGATGATACACAGAATGATACGAATTGTGTACAAATGATACACACTGATAGAAAGGTCAGATTTGAAGGCCTCAAACTTCCACAAATTTCATGCATTTTCTTGCAAATTACTGTTTTAGAAAAACACTTTCAGGCAACTTAAAACCGAGAAGAACATACTGCCCTGCTGGAACTTCGCATTGAAACATTCCTCCAGTGCGAGGTGTATTACCTCATTGCTAGCCAGTCAGTTATTTCCTGACACCCCAGAGGCTGCAGGCTAGTGTGCTCCGTGAAATCATCATGCCTTCAGATGCTGCTGCCCTCTGATGAAGGCAGATACCACCTAGGTAAAGGCATCTCAGCAGTATAAATCTCAGCACTAGCTCTTTAGCTTTCACGATTTCAATGCCACCTAATTACAGAAGCCTTCTTAAAATATTTCATGTAACTATGTATTTTTAAACAGTTGTATGTATCAGCACGTTCTAAGAAAGCGAAGAATATAAACCAAAATTAGTCCAGACTGAATGACAGCTAAAAGTAACCAACTCACTCTGCGTGCTACCATCAAAGTTAATATATTGACAGAAATTAATGTTAGGATACCTATAGTGCACATGTGAGGCAAGAGACAAATCCACACTTGTGACAAGAGCTTACCCTTTTACTTGGCACTGTTTTCCCTGCTTTCAGTCATTCAAACAGCCAGTAAACAGGTTTGCAGTCGGCTTGAGTTCAGAATGGAAATGCAGCACTCTAAGCTAACAATCTCTTGTCCCGTAAAAGGGAGAGAGCCAAGGACTGTGCATTAGGCAACACAGTGCCGAGCCCCAACAAGTGCACGCTGCGTAGCTGCCGTTGTGTTCAGCAAAGTTGTCTATTTCGGAAGAACAAACAAGCCCTACAGTTACACTGTAGGGTGCTCAGAAAGGAAGGATGACATATCCCTCGATGAATGCTGTACCCTGCCTGACACCTTATCTCCCCTGTGGTCTCATCTGTAATATATTCCGCTGGAAGCTTTCACAAAACCAAGGAGAAACCCTTTCCTCCATCCTGTCTGAGAGAAGAGCGTTTCCATTGCCTTACTACAATTACTGTTCATAATAACTTTCAAATTATTCTAGGTTAGTAAGATTAATAATAAACTTACCAGACATACCACAGACTTGTCCAGTTAGACATGTTCTGAGGGCATCTGTGAAGGAAGGTAGATGATTCACCAATTTAAATATCTACAGTCAAACAGTATGACAGGGAATGAATTTCACACAATTTCTGAGGTGAAAAAAGGAAAGCAATCAGTGAGAGTATGGAGCAAAACCCCTTTAGATTTAGTTCCAGAGGAGTGACTGTTCTTCAGAGTTGTAAAATTACTCCAGCTGAGAACATGCAAATAATCCCACTGTAAAAGCTGGCTTCTGAGTCAATAAGTGTTTTTACAAAGTGCTACTTTACTGTTGCTTAGGAGAGGGAACTACACATGCTGGATTCTTGAAAAACAAATCAAAGAGTTATTTAAAGTTAACTGCGATGAGGTACCTAATACCATAGGCCTGTCTGAAATGGCAGCCTAAGACAACTGCCTACTTCCCCCAGTTATTTTTAAATTACTTTTTCATAGCTCCAGTGCAGACAGAAATGTTTTTTTTCCAGATCTACTTACAGTACAAAAAAAAAGAACAGCTTCTATTACATTTCAGGGGTGCAGCTGCCGCAACAGTATCGTACGTAGTGAGTTGCATGCAATGGATTTCACGCAACAGAACAAGGCTTTTGGCCACAGAGGGGGATCGGCAAACTGACTTTTCAGAAGATGACACTTCAGAGTCATTGTGAAAGACAGGATCGTACACCTTGGTCTGCAGAGCAAGGCCAGCCAAGTCAAATTTGTAAGTTTACCAGTAACGATCTCGGGGATAACAGAAGTAGCAGCAACGGATGGCCGCCAGCGAGCCATCGTTCTGATCCGATAACGCCACTCGATCGTGACGGGAACGGGTTTGGTAGCAGACATTTGACAGATTTCGATTACTCACTGATCGGAGTTCTTGCGGTTACTCTCGGATGAACAGCGCGATGCCTAAGAACGGGCAAAACCGACAAGCAGGCGGCCAAGGGAGAAGCACCTGTTTTATCCGAGGCATCTGCTTAGCGGAGTCCCGCGGTGCAGCCGGTTCCAGTCGTCCACGCAGCAGCACGGCCGCCGCCGCCGCCGCCGCAGCGGGACTCGCTTCAGGGACCAGCCGAGCGGCCGCGGCGCCCGACCCTCGCACGGGAGACACCGCACGGAGCCCGCGGGGAGCCCGAGGTCCGCGCTCCGCGCTCTGGGGCCGCCCCCGCCGCCGGCAGCTGAATAAATAACCCGCCATTATCACGCGGGGTTGCCGTGCCCGCCCCAGCCGCGCCGGCCGTCCCACGGCGAGAGCCGGGCAGGGCCGCCCCCGCGTCCCCCTCCCTTCCCTCGGCTCGGCTCGGCTCGGCTGCCCTCG
>NW_010972992.1:7196252-7268693 GCF_000737465.1 Haliaeetus leucocephalus
CGCCCGCTCCCACCGGCGGGGAAGGTGCCGGGGGAAAGCGGGGCAGAGCCGCCGGCCCCCCCCCGCCATCCCCGTCCTTGGCCAGCCTGCAGAGGGCCGCGAGGTTGGGTAGAACGGAGAGAATTCGGCTTTCGGAGGTTTGTGTTTCCCTGAAGCGCTTTGGGAAGGCTGAGAGAAGACAGCCCACCGGACAGGAGCCCTGTGCCTGCGCTGTGTCAGAGAGATGTGGAAGGAGAAATGAAAAAGGAATGAGAAATACTCGAAAGGAACAGAGGTTCAGGAAAGCAGAGCATTTCCCTCGTCAAAAAAATGCTCCCGTTGAAACACGTGAAACGTGACTGAAAAGGTGTTGACTGCTCTCCGAAGATCGGGTTGCTCCAAGATAATCGAACCACGTCCAACATTTCAAACGTAGAAATTCAGCTGAAATGTCTGCATGTTTCTTTATGGTCATCTTGCACATCATTATCCTCAACCCCTAGCACTGATACTCTTCGGTCGAAATTTCACAGAGAAATGTTTCATTGCTATGATTATACTGATCATTATAGCAATTTGGCCCATTTCTAAATGACAGCTTTCCTGCAGTTCTCTTTGGGGTGAAGTCTAGCTGGTTTAATAGGATCGTATGTAGCCCATCGTGCTAAAAAGCTCCCCAAGCCCCTTTCGTAGCTAGAACTTGCTCTGAGTTATGGAAGTCTTGCCGTCACCAGGGCAGAACAAAACATGTGCCAAAGGTCGACCGTATCCACCGTATGAAGGAGCAAGGATTATTTCTGCTTCAGAGCAGAACGTGACTTAAAGGTCAGACACCTCTGAAGCACTAACATAGCAGAGGTCAGTTACATGGCAAAAAATGATGCTAGTCAATATAAGACTTGATGAGAATCAGCGTGATAGTGATGCATGACTGGGTAAGCAACAAAAAGACAGACACCTAGAGCTGAAAAGCAGGGGAGCTAATTAATGGATTATAAAGATTTCAGCTGGAGAAGAAAGGGGAAGATCAACTAAAGAATGACATTTTGACCTATCTGTTGACGTCCCTGATATCTAAGAGGTGTGCCTGTAGGTGCATATATAAAAGCTCCTCCAGTAATGAGAATGGGACAAAATACAAGGACTTTTTCTTTTTTTTTTTTTAGGATTTTAATGCAACAGGAGGAGAATATATTTGCACTTAAGTCGCCAGAGGTTTCTTCTATAAGAAGCATAGATAAGCTCCAATACACCAGGGGCAATCATGCTGTTGGGAGCAACAATAGACACAGTAGCTTGGAAGTCTGGGGTTCGATAGACCATTCTCCAGATGACATCCACTACTTTTGCTCCATAAGGCTCAAAAACAGCATTTCAAGGCTTAGTAATGGCATGTGGCATACTGGCTAAAGTATTTTCCTACAGGACTGCTCAGGGTCATGGGATCATTGCTCATTTAGGAAAAGCTGCATTTGTAAGTGTGAAGCAATCTCTGAGGTCACTGGATAAGCAGAACATGTATTAATAACATGTGTGTGACACTAATACTTATTCTTTCACTTCCCTTCTGTTTTAGAAATAAGCTAGATACAGCTTTTAAGGATTATAAAGATCATACACGGACGTGAATTGCTTTCTTATTAAACTAGCACTGCATCAAAGCCAAAAAGAACATGTTTGCATTTAGATCCAAATCTGAAAGCACAAGAGTCTGTGTCCAGTAACCCAAAAGTGATCACAGCTGCAAAACTCAGTCTGAAAGCATAATGTTCAGAAATGCAGTTAGAGGAGCAGAAAACTTAAGCTTCTGGGAATCTTAGATATATTTCCGAGATTACATTTTCCATGTTATCCTCACAATAAGGGCTCCATCCCTACTGGAGTCTATAATATGGTAACATCAGATTACATGTTTAGAATCTCCTGGCAATTTTAATACCAAATCTGCTATGGTTGCTGATAACCTGCTTTGGAAGCACAGTATTGAACAGGGTTTTTTGCTTCAAGAGATTAACTTGTATGAAGGCTAGAGTTGCTGTGTTGAGCTGCTTCCGGTGGTTGTGAACTTGGCATTAAGCCATGCAAGTAGAATGCAATGTCCTCAGGGAATTAATTACCTACGAACCCACTATTTCTAGTTCAGCTTGGTGTGTCTAAATTAGCAGAATTGTTTCCACTAGTCAGTCATCTCTGTTTCCTGTATTGGGGAAAGATAAGAAGCTATTTTCATATCCATGATACATAAGAATTGTTTGGGTAGGAGCATCCACATAGGATTCCTAAATTTTCAGTAGACTGACAGTGTGCGCTGCGGATCATTGCAAATTTGCATTGTGAAGATTCTAAAGAGGCTCAGCACCAATTAAAAATGTAGCAAAAGTAACCAGGTTAATCTAAATCAAATTATCTTAGTTTTTTCTGTGTTAGAAGTCATCTGTTAGTGAATCCTTGACTTGCTTGCTCAACATCCACGCACATAAGCAAGAGGTTTTAAGCAACTAAAGAGCTCCACTGGTGAAAAAGCCTACAACTGTCACAGGGTTTAGGCACTGACTTTTCCACTTCAGTCAGCTTAGTCAAGGAAACAAGCTCTGTCAGATGTCTAGTAAGGGCAACGTTTTTACTCTAGATTGACAAACTCAAATGCCAGATCAAGCCCGAGAATTGCAGCAAATACATCAGAGGATTAGTTGTTTTTTTTCTGGAAAGGATCCCACTGTTTTCTATTCCTTGGTGAAATGTGGTAATTCTCATTTGAATAATAGCAAAACATCCAAGGGCTACTTTCTGCAGAAAAACTAACTGTTCTTTTACCTTTCAAGTTTTAGTTGTGTTCAGATGAAGAAGCATAGTCTGCATGCCTGCGTCAAGTTTTACAATGGATCTGCTTTCCCACATCAATATGCTTTTCCCTTTCGCACCAGCTTATCTCCCTCACTGCTCGTGTATTGCTTCATGCAAGAGCTAGGAACACTGAATTATGTGTGCCAAAAGAACAAAACCAATCCAATAGGAAAGGAAAACCCAGTCCTGCAAGGATCAGCCATTATGCCCCCAAGAAGTCAAATATGATTACTTTCGAGGCCCGAGATAAAATAACAGGCTTTTCTCTCATGCAAGAGAGTAAAAAAAGTTCAGATTTCCTTAAGTGTTTTACAGAATGTCAGCGGGTGTGTTGCAAGCACAGTTTATTTTCAGTACTCCAGAAATAGTAACCTATTCTTATTATCACAGTGCAACACTCCCCCTGGAGAAAATGAATACACATTTAGATTTAAGCATGGGAACTTTGACCAGTGAAACTCAGAACCTTATGCTCACTTCAAGTCTGAGAAATTATTCATGTAAGTTCTCAAGATCAAGTCCAAAGAATGCAGTTAAAAATAGGTTACACCCTTTGCTTACCTTTTAAGCTATTCAGTACAGACAATGACTTAAGCCGGTCAATGGCAGCTGCTCTTTATAACCAGCTTAACTTTCTGAGTGCACCAATATAATGCTGTGTGCTTGACCATCCAACTTCTACACCTGAATGGGCGCATCCAGAGCTCTCTGAAGTTGTTACGAGTCTTTCAGATTCGGTGTCCAAGTAAATACTGTTGGTTGGACCAGCTAGTCCTTGTGTACACACCTTCTTTCTGCTTACTAAGCCACCTTCCTATTCTTGCAAGCATCCTCCACATTTTTTGAACGTCACTACAGTCTTTACATGTATTCTTTAAATTTTTTACTTTTTTTAATCCTTTGGATGCTTTTTCACTGTACCTGACCTCTGTGAAGCAGCAGGTTCCTAAGACAGGGGTGTTTCCTGGTAGATAATTTTAGACTTATTTTCAGCAGATTATATGGTTATGAGAGTCCAGAGACTAATTTATTCTCAGCCGTCACTTTTCAGTTTCCAAGAGTGAAATCCAAAGGATCCTCACATAACGGATACCCCCACATTAACTGCCTGAAATAAACTTTCCACCCCAACACGCGGTGCCCTTCCTTGCTTACTGGAAACTTCCCTATCATTAGGTAACTGTCAACTGTGCAGCACTATTTGCAACAGTTTCATTCTATGTAGTGGACTTTAATCTCCCTTTTAGGGCTGCAAGGACTGTAAGAGAACCAGCACACAAACTTCATTGTCCTCAACTTCCACCCGACCGCCCCAGCTGTGCCAGCAGAAAGAAGTACTCGGTGCCTCTCTTACGAAGGCAGAGCTGTCTCTGGCTAGCACTGCCACCCTCCTCCCTGCTCCTGCCTCCTCCCCTGGTGACTGTTTATTGCTCCGGCATTCGTAGTCCTTTAGACTGAAGAGTTAAGTAACTCCGCAGCCACTTGATCCATTATTAAATGAGAACAGATCTGAATGGATCAAATGTACCGTCTTTGGGAAAACAAGGAACCCCTCTTCATCAGTTATACAAGCTTCCTCTATAGAAGGGGGAAAACTAATTAACGTATTTCTTGAGACAATTGCTTTACTGCTTTTTCCTGCAGTCCAACTAGCTTGACACATTTTACCTCAGGGATATTTACAAACAGTCTGTTTCTATTTTCTTACTGCATAATCTAAAGCAATTTTAACAGCTACACAGGGCCAAATGGCAATATGCCTTTGGAGCAGTGGTGAGGGAATTTTGCCACAGACTTACTGTGATTCAAGAAAGAGTGTGATATAAGATTTGAAAGATTATCTATGATGTCTCCTAACTTCCTGGTCCCTTCATTCTCCATAGCCTAGCGCCTCTGTACTTTTCTCTTCCCTGAATTAGCTACTGCTTCCTGACAGAAGATATAGACCTGCAGGGCACTCCAACTTCCCCAGTAACACACAGAAATCTGCTCTTAGTCAGAATTCGGAGGAAAGCAAATATAGAAATACAATGTTTCTGGACAGCCATGTTCTAGGGCAAGTGTCTAACAATATCCAGCGATTCAGTGAACAGCATGGTCTTTATTTCCTCCTTGACCATGTGTCACCAGGAAGATTTCATACTGTCTTGTAAAAATGACTGCTCAAACACTTTGGAGGAGACTTGAATAAGCAGCTTTATTCTGGCCTTAAGAGGGAAAAGGTCAAGGATTTTCCAAAACCATTAAAATGCATCTGAAATTGGAAAAAGATACATTGTTTGAAACTCACCCAGGCAGATGTAAAAAAAGATAACTCCTCCTGAGGGAATGCCCACCTTTGGAAGACACTGCGATTAACAGCAGATCTATCTACTTGGGCCCCTCATCAATTCTTTCTTCTGCCACAAGATTATTGTCACAGAGTTGGCTTGAAAATGAAACTAGTGGAAACAGAGTTTACATAGAAATTTTTGGGGAAAAAAGCAGAAATATGACATGTTACTTTCCTTCCCGCTTCCCTGCTCCCCTCACATTTGCAACAATCTCAAAATCTTTCCATGTTTCAACTGAGATCCAGTGATTTCCCAGTAATATAAGCCTCCATTCTTCCTTTCCATTTAGCTTGGTTCCCTCACTTAGTGGGAGCATATGCAGACACAACTTTTGCCATGAAGAGAATTCGGTAAGATTCCTTAATATCACCTTTTAAGGTCAGGAGGGCTGTCACAAGCAGAGGGTCATCGGCCTACAAAAAAATCCACACATAAATCCAACCTATTTTTTTTGTAGATAGAAAAAAATTAGTTGATCAAGTTCTAAACCGAGTATTTCACATCTCAGTTGTAAGATGTACCAGTTATAGCTATAGATTACCTCACTTCCCACTGTGTTGGCTCTTTTATATTTCCACGCAACGCTCATACTGCAGTAAGTAAAGTAGCAATGACTAAGCATTCTATCATCTCCAGAGTGCTACAGATACCGTCACCACATTACAGCCATGACAACTGGGCACAGCAGCAACAGAGTACGCTGCAGTGAGGGTTGGGAAAGAAATGGATCCTGTTAGCCATCAGTTAGTGTTAAATCTTATGTAACAACCAGTGGTTACCAAGAGGCACGATGTCAACCTGACACATCATGCCAGGAACTCTACTGCCTTCTTTCTGCACATGACAGCAGCAATCTTAATTTTGGAACAAGCTACTCATTCTGCCATCCCACACACAGCTCACAACAAAGAGCAGGGGAGTAAATACTTTCAGTCTCCATGAATGCCCAGGAAGATGAATCAGGAAGGGCAGTCACAGCCCTGTAGAGATGTTTGGACCTCATACCTAGGCTCTGCAATACAAAAAGGCAGAAGTAGCCAGGGAAACGGGGTTCATAAAGCAGTTAATAAAATGGAGGATCCAAAAGGCCCCACTGACTTCCAGGAATATACCAAAGGAAAGGCAGCCCACGGCCAAAAGAAATGTGAACACTGCAGCAGAATGATCCGTGTAAAGTTAGTTCTGTGTCAGCAGGACCGCAGGTTTTCTCACACAGAGGGCATTAAAAAGCTCACTTCAGTGTGATCAAAGCTGTGCCTTTTAGTTGACAGCAGCAGCATTTTGGCCTTTTGGTGCTACGTCATGCAGTGACCTGTAAGAAGTTACTCTAAGTTCTGTAAGATGCAAGTGACTAATGTTTGTTCTTTTCATCACACAAGATGAATGAAGTCTATGGTGAGGTAGCAAGCCTCCAAATCACACATATTGTTCCTGGCTTTTATTCTCGTATCAGTGTTTATACCAGCCTATACTCCCCTTGGTAACCACACGTGTTCCGTCATCCCAATGTGTCAAAGCAGCCCGTACTGCTGACATCTTGAAGATCAGCTTTTGTATTGCTCCTACAAGTCGGTGAAAACAGCTGCCACGCACTTCCAGTTTAAGCAGCAACATGCTGTAGCAACTGTAACTTACCCGAAAGTCAGCAGGTGGCACCCAAGAAACACTGATGCATTTTACTTGACCAGGCTCAATCGTTCCCTTCACAGATTCAACAGTGAATCCCTTCTGCTGCAGGAGTGGCAGGCTATCAAAACGGAACTCCACGTTCTACGAGAGACACACACAACACACCCTCATTTCTGCTCCTTCAAACACAATGACTGTTTATTAAAGGCTGCACTGCCCAAATGCTACATGTGGGCCTACGGCTTGCCAGATAGCTTCTGCCCTTTGAAACTGCAAGGATCCATCTTGTTCATTGTGTCGAGTTGTCACAAAATACTATACTGAAATAACAGGATCAGACCTGTAATTCAGTTCTGTGCTCAAACTTATGTATTTCAGAATTAGGGAAGGAAACTGCTAAATTAATTTTGTTGCTGACTTAATATGATAATGCTAATTCCTCATACTAGCCCCTGAAAAATAATCTTTTCTTTTCAAACACTGATGCTTTTATAATGTAAAGTTTGTCAGAAACGCTGAAAGTTGTGTTTTTTAATTTATAGACTGAATTTTTGACAGAAGGAACTAGTAGCCATTTGTGCACTGTCAGTATTCCTTATAGCATCTGACATAAAACTGCGCATTTTATTTTCTTCACCTTCTTAGATGCAAACTGAGCTGTTTGTATAGCTCCAACTTTCAGTTCTGTCACTGCTGGCCTTGGAGAACTCTCTCCCTCGATATAGTCCAGCATGAGGAGAATGGACTTCACTGGTTCTTGTAGCTCTAAACAAATACAAATCAAGTAAACTCCGAGACAGTCAAAACTGAGCGATTACCAGTTTGGAACAGGCATAAATTACACCAGGATGGTTCAAAACAAAGTGATGTTGTAGCAAATTCATGAGTTGGCATAGATAAGGAGATCCTTCTTACAGTGAAGCAAAAGGAGGTTTTGCTAATTTGCAATTGCAAACTGTAATTGTTAATTGTTTATCAAGATTCATGCTTGTTTTCTAGCCCCATGGCACATACATTGTGTGTACTATATTCCTACTTGCGTACGGTATGTGCTTGGATTTATTTATAGCTCAGGAGCTATGAGTTGGTTATATACTGTCTCTGAACACAGATCCTGTCCAAAGAAATTAAGGAAGGATAAATTCAAACCCCGAAACTGTGTCTGTTTCATAACAGTACGAATCGGGAGACTCCAGGATACATTATTACATATGAAATAATTTTATAGAAGTGGCAGAAAGCAAATGCATCTTAATATGTCATAGTAGCATTAAATTACAATCATTTTTTTGCAAGGTAAATTGCAAAGAAAGAAGATCATCATTAAGATATAACTGCATTAAAATGAAGAGAAAATCTTTCCTTACGAGAAAGTTTCCTGCATTTTTTTTGTATGTTACAAATACGGGCTATACCATAGTGCTTATTTGTTCTGATTCTGGAAGAGTTACCTTTAATTTACCTTTTCATAAAGGATGAGGAACATGATCGTGTCTTATCACTCACTGTTTTGTAATAAAGTGTAAGTGGTAGCACATTACCTCCTTCTAGTGCCTTCTGTGATGACGTAGGTAATGTCACAGCCAAGGACTCAATGGGCACATCTAGCGGAACTCCCCCTTCCACAAACATTGGATGATCTCTTGCTGCACCCTTTAGGTGGATCACATGGGCTATTTTCTATATAAGACAAGAATGCTTCACATGCCAGCTACAGCTTAAGTACCAATGTAACTGCAATACTGACACAGCAGCATCAGTTGCATAGAAATTATTACATCATCTGCCTATATAAATGCCAAGAGGCCCTGTACTCTAATGCAAGAATCCTGCATCTTCCCCTTGTCTTGTCCGCTCAGGCACTTCTGTTTTAAACAACCTTTCATTCTTGGGCAACGTGCCTCAGGAGGGGACTGGAAAAACTATTTATACTAAAGCCACTGAAAGAGGCAAAACTTATCTGCCTAGTTTGTGAACTAGGACCAGTCTCCACTCATCTTCAACTTAGTCCAATTTGCATTCTTAACTGTAATTCCAAAGATAATCCAGAGATACAAAATTTGCAAGGAGAGAAACAGTGCTCACTTGCTCACTACCAGTTTCTGCTCTGTGTTTGCAGTGCCTGCTGATGGTCATTAGTCGGCACCCTTCATTAGCTTTTGGTTAGTCTCTTTTGGAACACGGCATAAAGCCACCTGCTATGCTGCCAGCCTGTGTATCCTGACCTGGGCTCCATCTAAGCTCAACTGCTGCTCTACAGATGGAAACCTCCTTGCTCATGCTGAGTGACTGCAGAAGCAGCTTCCTGGACCTCAGAGCACCTGTCAGTTTGCACGGCGCAGGTGTTGCTTCATTCTCCGCTGCCCTTAAATGCTACTTGCAGAGAATCCACTTGGAGCTGTGCTCAGCAGTGTGGCAGCAGCCTAGCTCCCATCACCTCTCATTTACGCAGTGCGGACAGCTGGGCAGAAAACAGGACTGAATCCCAAGTCACTATTGCTATGGATTAATAACGGAATATTTAAAACTTTAAAAAAAGTCAGTGGGCCCCAAACCTGCCATCTCCTACCTATACCTAATCTAATAAAGATAATACTTCTGCCTACAAATGCTGTCTACTAGATATAATTATTTGAAACTCCTGTTAAGACCCATGGTGGTAAAAATCACCGTGGGTCATATTCAGACATTGATTTCATAATCCAGGTATCTTGACTGTCTCACCTTGCCAAAGAGCACAAACTTGAGACGGTCAGAATAGTACAGACTTTCATGATCAGGACTGAAAGTAACAATAAAATCCTGACTCTTCCCAGCAACAATTTCTCCTTCTGTTGGAAAGATGCTGAACACACTTAAGCCATTATAGTTCTGTGTTCCTGGTAAATAAAAATGAGGATACAAATAAGAAAGGACAACAGCTGTGCTTTACTACTTCATATATTTTAAACCCATTTAATTTTTGTTGGAACAGCAAATAAATAAGACCAGATACATGGTTTTGCAGCAGAACAGGGTGTTAGAAATACCAGATAAATCCATCTATCAGTTTAATGCATTCATCTCTAGAGGTACTAAAGAAGCATCACCAAACCCCTCCTATATTCTAATGTGTTTTTACAGAGGTGGACATCCCTAAATGTAATCTTTAGTATGCAATTACTGAATCTAAATAAACCCACGCAAACACTGCTATCTCCTTAGTTGTGGATATTTGCTCAGGCTGCATAAATTTACAGCTACCTATACTGAAAGAATTAGTACAGCTCCTACTGGGGAAACAGAATTATGCCTTTAATTTCAGCAATGTGATGCCCCAGGTTTTGACAGTAGTGTAGATCTAACAGGGCCAAGTAATGCTGCTTTATACTTCATGAGTCTTTAACAAAAGAAAAAGAGAAAATTAAAAACCAAGTTTACCAACAAACTCTGTTCTTTGTAAAGAGGACGTAATAAAGGATGGAAGTCTCTGCTGATCTTTGTCCCTTGTTGATGAAAGTGAATCTAGTTGTACGGAGTATTGCAGGGTCAGCGTGGAAGTGTTCTGGATCTGAAGACATTAATTCACACAACAGCATTTTCATTAAGAAAACTGATTATCAAGCCTGTAGGATCCATAGTTTGTGAACTGGCTGAATTTGTTTCACTGCATTACTGTACTACTGTGTACCCAGATGCCACCAAAAGCATGTGTTATTGCTACCCATAATGGATCATGTCAACCCCTGCCCCCCAACAACAGGGAACAGGCTCCTTTTAAGAGTCTTGCAGCAAGTAATATATTTGGGTTATTGACAGACAAAATCTGAGAGGAGAAAAATTATGCCTAGATCTTGGCTTGTTTCTCAGTCTGTGGGCATCTGCAGTATGTGAATGAGTGAATCGGTTAAACTTCCCTAGACTGTACCGTGGCAGACCCTCATGTGTTCTTTGTAGGACCAATTTTGCATTTCACCCACGTACCTCTGTCACTGCTTTGTGTGGACACAGAGCAGCCTCAGTTGTGATAGTACTAATGGAGAGATTAAAGAAAGAGAGCAAATATTTCTAACACTGGTAAAAGCAAAGGCATTTCTGACTTCACATCCCTCTGCATACCAGCTAGATCTACAGAGAAAATCCCACAGACCATTTCTCCTTTTCTTTTATAGAAGGTACTGGATCTCTATTTTTTGTATGGACTGCAGGCAGGACAGAAGCAGCTAACGAGATCCTCCCTGCACAGCTTTGTTACCTTTGGCCTGAAACTATCTCAGCACCAAATCACTCTGCCAGATGCGCTTTTAAAGCTATATTCTTTTGTCTACAGTTTGCCACTCAGCCTTATGTTCTGCCAGACTAGAAACTACAGAACTCCTCTTCCTCCTTACAAAAATTGCTGATCTGCTTTCTGGTTCAGCACAGAGGGCTTTACCTTGAATGTGGAAGTCACCTTCTCTCTGGCTATGACATATCCCATATCGAGTACTTCTTCCACAGAGCAAACAGTTGATGGCATCACCCCACAACCAGTGATACTTAGGGTTAGATTGGTTTTTGCCGTCCGGATGTCCAGCGTTTCACAAAACTGCCAAGAGGATGTCTGTTAGCCCATTTGCTGAAGGAAAACATCCCCCATCCCTCCCAACTGACCCCCCCTCCCACGAATGGGCCATTACTACAGAACTTCTGGATTTAGTGCATAGACAAAGATCCAAATGTTGGGAAAGGCTATGCACAGGTAACAAGTTTTTCTTACTATTATACAGCCTTATTCCAGTCAGTAATACGTGTATATTACACAGCCTGTTACATCTCTCCATCTCTCCTCTTTTACTCCATTACTGTTGTATCTCTTACTCACCCATTTATTCTCATTTGGACAAAAAGAGATGATGAGGGCTTTATTTTCACCTGGCTCAAGCATTCCAACTGGTCTGACCAACAGGAAGGGACCATTGGGATTCAGAACTGAGAATCCTAGCTAAAATAGTGCAACTCAAGGAAAAAATTTATAAACAAAGATTGGGGAAAAAGATGTAAGAACAGATTCTAAGTATTGTTCAGACCAAAGACGTACAAACCAACTGTCTATAAGCTTTTTCAGAGTTCAGTAACTAACTCAGAGAAAAGAAGAACTAATCCAATTTTTTTTTTTCCCCCCATTGAATTCAAATAGCTGCAAGATCCTTTTCCAGTCAATAAGATTTCCACATAACTCCATTTTCAGATTTTGCCTGGAATGGGTCATTAACAGCCCAAGATCCGGGACACGCCTTCTCCTATATTATCCTACACAGTTTAACCCAGACAAGCCAGTGTAGTACCCTCTTCTTACAAGATATTCAGAAATTCAGAGAAGCATTGTGCAAAAATTAAGGAGTTGGTTCCATTTCACACTATGTCATACTGTAGTGAAACTAGCTTTGTCATCAGTACCTTATACTCTTTAGAAAGTGGTTAAGTGCTTCTCAAGTTTGGCTCTATGCAGAATTATTTGCAGTTAAAAGGGTGGAATGGAATTAGCTTTCCAGTAGGTCACCTAGGCTCGTCTGATATATCCTTCACATCACCTGCCTCACTCTGAAAGATGTGTATTCAGTCTGAAATCTGCTACCTCCTACTTGCTTTAGTGTCAAACAGTTCCTCCTAGAGATAAAGAGTCAAATTAAACCGAAGCTGAATGGCAGATTAACTTACATGTTCCAAACAAGGATACTTCCAGCTTCTCTGGGGAGATATTTTGTATTGTAATTCGCTTAATCATTCTGTGGCCTGACAGGAACGAAAACATTTCAAAAAGTGATGATGCTCACTCATGCACTACCATTCCTCATTTTTACTCATGCTTCTACCTAGGCCAAACATTCATTCCATTTCTATGGCTAATACACTAGTCAAAGCTCACCAAAATACTTTCAAATTTGGACAGTCACTTGTAGAGCTTCCGATTCCATGTTTTGGGATCAAGCCTGCTTTTTTACATGCCTCAGCTGGCCACATAGGCTCCTAATTTTCCACCTAATTACCTATTACAGGGCTAATTTCTATATTGACTTCTGAAAATCAAGGGAACAATGTAAAAGAAAATGCAATACTATGCTCAGAAGAGATTAACATCAGACAGAAAAAACTCAAAACTTTAATTCAAATTTCATACCTACTGCAACATCACCAAAATTGACCGTGTTTTTTCCATTATCTGAAGTGATCACAACAGATGGTGCTACAGCTGGACAGTGCAACTCCAAGTACAAAGTGTTGTAAGGGCTAGAGAGATAGTAGAAGGATATTTGCTCTTGGACCATACAGAAATAAAAACTATTGTCAGAAATCTGTTCTTATTCTGTTCATATCACAGGTGATCATTAAATTGGTATTACAAGTCAATACATAATTTTTGGCAGCTGACTTTTTTGTGTATGCCTAAGCAGAAATATGAACTAAATCTGGCTTAAATTTTTCATACAACTATTCTTTAAGCTGCTTTTATATTTATGTGTTTGATTCTTATCCAACTAGTGGGTTGTAAGCATGAGTTTCTACCACTGACCTATGAAGTAATTAAGATCAGAAAGCAAATTTCCTCCCCAAATGAATAAATTAACATGCCCACCGTTTCCCCCTCAAATTTCTGAACTATCATGAATTGCAAACATCTAATTGCAAATACCTGCAGCTTAGGTTTCCAGAGCCTTTCTTTTCATCGATCTGTCCACTTGCAACAAAGCACGGTATGATGAATTTTTCAAACCTCCCACTGAAATTCCTCATCAGGAAAGCCTGGGCTACCATATAAGCATCTGAACTAGAAAATCCAAGAATAAGAATCATCTTAGTAAGTGAGAGAGCAAGAAAAAAAAAATCAAATAGATACCTACTGAGCTATTTGCGTTTACTGTTTCTTGGTCATATATTCAAAATTGAGCATAACAGTGAAACTCAGCAACTGTCTTGATACATAGAAATGGACCTACCCTACTAAGCAGCTTGCTTTTCTCACCAAAAGAGAATAAAAATTATAAACCCAGATAATAGATGTTATACTGAATAGATGTTATACTGTTAAACTCAGTACGATTTCCTTATGTTGAATACATTAAGTATTCCAGTGTCTTCCAGTACTTCCACATCATTTCAATGATATGTAATCACACATGGTCACATTTCTGTAATGCAATATGCCAAGCTATACTTCATAATGGGAGTTTTCAAATATAAATTTTACTTTTGTGACCTGTACTGAAAGTATTTAAAAATTATAATTAATGGATTGCAATGGACATGGGATTTTAGTCAAAAATATCTAATGTCCAGTACAGCCAAATGCCTGGTGTTTAAGCATGTAATTACTTCAAACACTTCTAAATTCCTCAGGTTAGGCAGAAGTGTGGTTCTAAAAAGTTGAATTATATGCTAAACAAGGGACCTCAAGTATCAGATTTTGCATCTAAATATCCAAGTTTCTAGACAGCACGTGCTATTAATGTTAATTCTCACTGAGGGACACATATTGTAAAATGACTATTTAAAAAACACATTTTTACATTTCCAAGACTGAAGATGACCATGGCTGATACGATGGACTATGTAAGCCCCCCAAAAAACAACCCATGGATATGGGCCATCAGATGGTTTCCATCTGGGCTGAATGTATTCAGCTCTGTTAAACCTGTTCAGAAAAAGATGTATTAGTAGTAGTCTCTTTTGGTACCTAAATTCAGCTTTCTAGTTGCCCTTTAAAATAACACCCTTGCTGGTTCAGCCAAATTTGCCCAAACAGTCACATCTCATGCTTTCTGATATATTCTTTGAAGTCTTCAATCCCTCTGATGCATAAAGGGATTCTTTGCCTTACATGAGAGGATACAGCTGTGTGGCTTAAAAGCAGTACTAATTTTGGAAACAGCCTTTGCAACATAGCTAAAGCTATTTCTTCTCCACAGATTGCTTTCTTGTCTACCTATAGGCTTTAGTAGATTTATTACACTACTTATAAAGAGAATGTTGTCTATGTAGTACAAGATGCTTTTGCTGACTTACTCAGGCTTTAAGTCTTCGGATTGTGGTTGTTCAGAAGTACACAGAGAAGTCAGGTATTTACTGCCTCCATCCCTTACAAGCTGTCTGCAAGACTGCTGTTTGGTAATGGAAATGCTTAATTTCTTTCCCTCTCTCTTTTCATCTTTCTTCCTTTTCTGCAAATACACACACGGAGACATTATACACTGAGGGTGATCACTGGTAATCCAATCAAGACATCAGTTTACAGATACACAGTCCCTGGCCCAAGGCTACAGAACCTAAGAGGTGACAGAGTGCATTTATCCCATACGTTTCTAATAATTCTATGATTCTATGAATAATGTAAAATTAAGTTGAAATGGACATATTTTACTCCGTCTTAAAAAGAGTTCCCCTATTGGAGCAGACAAGTAAAAAGACTGTCTCTCATGGGAATTTTACCTATTTATCTCATAATTAAAGACAACCATAGGTGCTTACGTAAATTAATTGACCCACAGCATTGCATATGAAGTCCATGTATGCTGTTAATCTGCAAGAAGTATAGAAACTTTTTTTTTTTAAGAGTACTTGCAGTTAGCATTTGCAAGAAAATCCTCTAGGAATGCTTTTGAAATTGTTAGCATGAAATTAAATTATTACTCAGTGAACAGACTACACATTAAGTGCACCAGCACAGTCACACTCTTGTCCTTTATAGGCAGGTCTTATATGGATCGTGAGTTTGGGCTTCATTAATATGCAAATAATTTTATGATAAAAATACCATCCAGAGAAACAAATATCTGGAAGTAACAGACCAACAGCATGTGCTAGTTCTTAGCATTCCTTACTTGTATTTCTGCCCCTGTCGCAGCTGCTCTGCAAAGCCTCCGAACTGCCTCTTCTCTGATTAGCTGATCTGACAATGTTGGTCTGAAGGACACTTGAATCAAGCTTTTCTGGGAGTGCAAGAGCATACACAAGAATGATAGGCAAAATTCAGCCCTCATACATGCATTATACCTACAAAGCTCAATAGGAGCATAAACATAACAGCAAAAAATTAACAAATAAAATACAATTTTTTTTCCAAGTGAATAAGATGATCCTAAGGATAAGGTCACTTGCAGCTTTTTTGGAAGTCCACTGTGTTACAGTGGGCTGGTTTTACATGACCACTATTGTTGATATTTAAACATTCTTCAAATAAATCTTAATGACAACACTGGGGAAAGAACATTCAGGGTGAAAGCTCCCATTAAGCATTAGCCAAATTAGATGGTTAACCCTTCATGTCTGCTTTAAAACATTATTTCAAACAATATAAAATATTCCAGCTATTCTCATAATAGCTGACATTTGAGCTTCGTTTACAAGTGACAACATTTGTAGGGATGTAGATGACCAAAAGATTTGGCAGAACACTTGACGTTTAAAGTGAATTTACCTTCCCCGGCAACACAGTTCCAACAGAAGGTGTAATTGTCACTGGACAGTCTTCTGGCACACAGAATTCAAATGAAGTGGGTCCAACAGGGGCAACTTCCCCATTGCCAATTCTTGGGACAGCATGAGTGAAGTGGTTGACACTCGCATGGGAATTCATCACATACAGTTTTGCTGTAGACACACCATTTAAAGCTGTTGCAGCAAACTGAACTAAGGAATGAGACAATTCAAGAGGTGGGTGGACTCCAACTGCTTTGCATGACAGCTTGAATTGTCTAAAAATAAACACATGATAAATTGTCTCAGCATAAAATAGTCTCTTAATCAGCCCGGAAAATAGGGAACTAATCCTGTAGTCCCTATTTAAGCAGAATTTCAAGCTTGCAATGGGAATTTTGCCTAAAGATGAACAATAATACTATCTATTTTTAATGCACAATTGGCTAGAGTCCCTACTTGAATTCTTCCTCTGTGAACTTCTGGAAATACATCCAGTCAAATCAAAGTTTATGCCATCATTATTTTAGTAGCATTAGCTTAATGTATGAAGCATTTTTACCAAAAAAAAAAAAAAAAAAAAATTCCTTCAGTAATTCTACTGGAAAAGCAAGCAGAACATTGCAGGTTAAGATGACCTGGGGCAAACTTGCAGCTTGGGTATGCAACAAGGATAAATTTTGGGTGAGATATGAAAAGTCATGTCAGTAAAGACAGACACTTAAACGAAGGATGAAACTAACAGGCACTGAGCAACTCTTGTCAACTGGAGAATTCCTAGCTGCCTCACATTTTTTTCCTAGCCTTACCTCTTCAAAGTAGGCAGGGATTTAATTTCTGAACTAGCTTAACAGTGGAAATCCAGTGTGATTTAGACTTCTAGATTACATATTACTGAATCAGTTTCTTAACATACCTATTGATCTCTGACTTGCAGGTTAGTTCAAAGCTGTACTCTTTTGCCTTGTCAGCTTTAAAGATAACGTCCAATGTCAGGCTTTCAAGGGGAAGAAGAATTCCAATTCCGTCATTGGGTTGAATTTCAACAAACTTCAGAATGACAAGATAAGAAATTATTGTTATTAAAATAAGAAATTATGAGTTAAATTATCAAATTATTAAATAATTTAAAATAAGACATTACTGGCGAGGTAAGAAAATTTTGTTATTAAATGTACAAATCTCAGGAAACCACAAACCTTCTAGTAAGAAGCTTTCATTTGAGTTAGTGACTAGTGTCTGACTGATGTGCAGATTTCTAATCTCAAAGTAACTTGAAAGGCATTAAACCCATTAACTCAGACTTCAGTAGAATTTTTTCCCCAGCTTCTCACCATCTATGGTAATCACCTTTCTCTAATGATGTTTATTTATTCTTCATAGACAACTGAATGAAATATGATAAGAATCTCAACAGTTCCCCCTGTATCTTTGAAGATCCGATTCCTGTATGATGTGCAGATACCATAGCGACAAGTAGCATTTTAATAACTACAAATGCATATTGGTTTGTGTTTATGGGTTGATGATGATTCAGGAATGTCTCCTCATCCCATTTTAAGCTAATCATGAAACACATGCTGTGAAGTAAGCTTTAACGAAGCTGAATATTCCAATTTCTTTTAGCTAACTCCTTGATTTTAATCCCTAGTACAGCAGAGAAAGGGAGAATGTCTAATTAAATGTCAAGTTCCTCTAGCTCTGATTCCAATATGCCATTCATATGGTGATCATCATGCTATTATGAAGCTTGAACAGCTAACATTTTGCAAAAAAAAAAATAATAATAAAAAAAAATTCAGTAGACCTAGCCCACACAAAACTGGCAGCTCCTGTGATTAATTTAGCTTCCACATCAACTTAAAGCCAGTCAGAAAATACCTAGGCATGGTTCAGGGGATGATTCCCAATAAGCAGTGTGGACATGGCAATCCTGCTCTAAAGACAAAGCATTTAGGCATTTGGATGCAAACTGTATGATATTCCTCAGCCTCAAGGCAAAAGCAACAGCCCTAAGCCTGTTTTATTTAGTAGTATAAGCGACCTGTGAGTCTGAAAGGAAAGTGCACCAGGTATTCTGTTAGTAGATTTGTTGGCGTAAAAAATCGGTATTCTAATAGCATAAAGTTAGCCTAATAATATTATGTAGATGAGAATAGTAAAATCTCCTCAAAGATGTTTATACTGCTTGGAAAATGCTTAGGGTAGAAGATGAAATTTACACAAACCAGTACCAGAACTAACCTGCATGTTTCCACAGTGCTGCAGGCAGAAGTATTTCCGTGGGTTTGCAAGAAACAGTCATGATTTATTTTTATTGAAGCATGTTTTCTTAATAATTAAATATATTTTGATACAAGAAGAGATGTGTGTGGGATAACTACATACCTCTGGAAGTCCCACAAATCCAAACTCTTGTGGCAAGATGGATTTGTTCGTTAGCGTGACATTTGTCTGCACAGCTTCATAGACTGTGCAGTATCCAAAATTGATTTGTGCTGGACTGATTTCCAAATCAGAAGTAGTAACAATTGCATGGACAGTAATATTAACTTTTTTAGCCTGAAACAAACGCAAAAGCACAGGATAAAAACCTCCATCTGTAGCATTTAAGGACAGGATTTAAGTGAAATGTCATCCAAAAAGTAACTGCAAAAAAGTTATTCTACTCTATTCCTTGACAATAACACATGCAAATGTAACGTATCTATCTTGAACTTCAGCCTCCTTGTTCTCGAAAAACAAACAATAGGAAATATCTCTTTGATAAGCAAAATAAAAAAAAAAATCTGTATCTCAAAATCCATATGCTAGAATGGAATCACACCTGCATCTCCAGGAAATGTAAACTCTAAGAACATGTGACATCTACAGTACAGATCAAAATAAAAAGATTGTGCTATGGTATCTGATAACTCTGGTACAAAATAAACTACTAGGGAACAGATGAGCACTAACTAGAAAGGGTTTAACTTTCTGTATTGTAAACACGCTGACAAGAAGAAACTATAAAATTGGTGTTATCACTTTAAGCGCCTTTTACTATTACCATAGGACTTCAACTGGTAAAGAACTAATCTAAGATTAGGTATAATTAAGTGAACATCCACTAAAATAATTTACACCTATTGTCAGTCTGATAACCAGCATAATAAAAATCACTAACCTTATCCACAATCAGTATTGTCACTGGAACTTCCAGAACTCTTGTCTCTTCATTAAAACGTCTCCCTGCATCTTCAGGAAGAGAGTGCCTGAAAATCAAAAAGTACATTCAATTTCATTAAAATACTGTGGCTGTTTTCTAGTTAAGAGGAATAATAAACTTTTGATGGATAAATTTCTGAACAAAAAAACTCCAACAAACCAAAAAAATGCACAAAACATATTACTTAAGGTCTAAAAGTTTTATTATTCACAGCTTTTAATCTTAACACAGCCTTTGTGCTCAAATAGGAGTATTCGCATATATAGTTGGTTAAGCATCAACTCCAATGCTTCACTGAAGTGTCACTACAATCTTGTATGCAAGATATACGCAAGTATTAGGGAAAACGGTGGAAGAATGGTGGAAGAAAATGCCAATCAAAAATTAGTGACCTATGAAGTTCCAGTTTCTGACCAAGAAAGAGAAGGTGCAGTGAGATCAGAAACATTATGGACTTGTCACAGATTTCCTATAGAATGGCACACCTCCAGACAATCTGCTCTGAGCAGGTATGCACAAATTGCAAGGGTATCTAGCAATGAAGTTAGAATAATTGACCTTGTATGTTAATGTTGGAATTATTGTTTATTTTTTTTAAAAACAGCATTTTGGACACACAAGAGTTTAAGGGAGTTATTCACAGGGGTCTGCATCCATTTATCCTTTCTTAAAATGCCATCCAGTCATTTAAAATTCTGAAAAACTTAAAGCTTACTTTAGAATATAAGCCTTCTGCATCTTTGCTGCAACCACAGCATATAACCAACCCAACCTAGGCAATTGTTTCCTTTTGACACTGACGTTAGTTAACTACCAGCCAGTTTGAGGCAGAACCAACTGCATCCCAAAGAACACAGACATAAATAAAGTGAAACAAACTTGGAGACCAATAGTGTCTGACTATATACCAGATTAGTAATTTATAAGAAATATGTGGGTTTTCTGTAGCTGTGATAGCATCTTGCTATCATAAGCTCAATTTCAGAGCTTCAAGCCAAGACAATACAAAAACTCTAGCGTATTTAGCTCTGCTGGTCTATTTATAGTGTCTTACAGCATCAGAGTGAATTGCTTCCTGTTCTTAGGTCTCCACAGTGATAACATTCCTACTACTGCTACTGGAATTACATGCAATTTTTGTAATGTATTGTTAAAGAATAGTTAATGAATAAATAGCACCCACTCAGTCACCACAGTAATCTGAAATCTTGCTGGCTGTTATTCTGCAAGTCTGAACTGTGACTTTAGAAGGTGATCTTCAAAGGTATTGCTAACTTGTTTAAAGATAGGAACTGGAGTTAAATACAAGGTAGGAATAAAGTATCAGCTTTCACTTTGTCACAGGACATTACAACAGCAGAAGAAATCAATGTATTACAAAATAATCCAGAGGGGGAAAAAAAATTATTGTAACTGTAAATACACAGTGATGGAGTCCAAATTAGCTGTTATGCCTTGGGGAAAAGATACCGAAATCCTTCAGATAGTTCTCTGAAAATGGCATCTTCATGCTTAAAAGCCATTAAAGAAAAGCATAAAAGGCAAATCAGATTTAGACTGCCAGCATCTGCAGGACTAGTTCCAAATGCAGAAAAACTAAAAGCTGTGGTATTTGGGAATTCTGAAAGTCAGCAGATTAGAGAACTTGCCTTCAAATAAACAGAAAATGTCTGATTCAAACACCCAGAAGGTTATGAGTATTGTAACATCTGACCAAGCATTTCAGTGCGGAGAAACTTGGGAGAGCTTCCCAAGCCTTCAGTCCTCTATCTGTTCGCTTAGCACTGCTAAATGAGTGTTTCTTTTTACTTTTGTGTTACTTTTAATATAGCTATTCTTTCTTCTGAGAAAAACAAGCTTATAATACTAAGTCAATGAGGAGGCATTTACAGAAATGTGTCACTAGCTCAGTACTTCACATCAGCTTGTACCAAGCTCATCTTTCCGTCATACTCGCACTCCCCCTGTGTTAGGTCTTTTAAAACTGATCTGTATACTGAAACAGCCAGATACTTATTTTGTGTGTCAGAAATGCCTTAATCTCATCAAATCTCCTTTTTGAAGCTTCCCCATTTTTCAAAGGAAGATTAATGTCCTAAATCCAAGCTATGCTTCTATCCACTCAGTAAGTGTAACACTGCTTTGCAGCATCTGAAGTTTAGGAACTGAAAAATGTCATAACAATGGTTACTGTTGTTGTAATCTGATAGGATTTGAGATGTTGGAAGAACTGTAAATACTTTTAGTTCTTTGAATATTAACCTGGTGAAAATTTCAAAATCAGTAATTAGACTCTCCATTTAAAATCCAGAGATGCTGAGCCCATCAGCGAAAATCCAAATATACTTACATCAATGGGACTGGATAATCTATAGGAAAAAAGCAGCAGGTTTACAGCAGCAACCAATGCAGAAGCCGATGAAGTATTTGGCTGTACGCCAGAATTGAGATCTATATAATTTAATTTATATTTGAAAAGAAACGTTCTGCTAAATTCTTTAGGATGGCAATGACGAGGTAAATGAAATTAACAGTGGTCAACAAGATCTCTTGAATTTAAATTTTGAAAACCTGAAATTCTTTGTTTCCTATAACTGAGCTATGTTTGTATATGTAGATGTATCATGAAATGGAGAACAGAAACTTGCTGGGGAAAGTCTTTTAACATCTTAGACAGTGTTATATAAAATGCCACATGAAATTCAAGATCAATATGTTCATATTTTGGAGAAAAATGCACATGGGTAGGAGAGATATGAACAGGAAGCCCAACCATTCTTAGCTTAATCAGCAAGCACAGGAGTTCTTCTCCAGAAATTATTTAATCAGTGATCCATGAAGTAGCCACCTGCCTAGATAGCCTCTCTCTTGTATAAGAATAGCTTCCCCACAGAAATGGGAGCAGCCTACCAGGAATGCAACTGCTAAGATTTTCACACTACTGCTGTCACCACAGGAAAAGCATTTCCTCACAGGTATGTGATCCAAGTTAATTTCCTCCTTGAGCATCTGGCAACTTTTAAGGGGGAAGGAGGGGGGAGACTAGCACTGCATTGACACCAGCAGTGTGAAGTCCAGCCTGCTACACTGTGAAGGAAGAAAAAAACCAAACTTAGACCTGCTCAGGTTTTCCACTGACAGCGTCCTACAGATACTGTCTTAAATACTGAAAAGATTAATGTTGTTAGGTTACCTGGGCAGAAACTTCAATTGCACACTGAAGGAAGACTGAGCTTGAATGTAACCTGTTTTTGGAAGCAGCTCCATGTGCTTACTCAATTCTTTGCATACTTCAAACTTCAAACGCAGCGTGGCTTTTGCTCTGCAAACAAATCAGACATGCTTAGGTGGCTTTGAGACTACCCATACTGCCATCTCAGCAACATTTGCTCTTGGAGTTTGGTCCCCCCTCCTCCACCCTTGCATCTCTACATTACGATTATAACAATTCCAAGCTTCCATTGAAAATGATGGGCATGTAAAACTGCTACAGCAAAATCACATAGTTATAGTCTCTTTTAAGTACAGAAAACAAGATTTTGGAGGTACTGTAAGTAAACCCGGGTGTATTTTAAGCAATATACACAGCTGATCAGAACATAATTATCAAAGCACAGCACAGTATTAAGTCAGGTCAGGGGAAAGTCAAAGCCAAATTATTGTGAAATAGCGGCTAATTATTTGCTCCTAACATACACTCCCTCTATCTGAATCAACAGCAATGACTCACGTAATGTTTGAGACACCTAATTGGTCCTAGCTGCAGCACAGAACCCACTCAAGATGGAAAAGGAGTATTCTTCTTGTAATGCTGGATCTAGGTTATGTAACAATTGGTGGTGGGAGGGATGCAGCAAATAAAAATCTGTTATGCTGTCTGAGAAACAGAAAAATGAAGACCAGTGACCCCTAAGTGGGGCCAAGGATACTTAGACGCTGCTCAAGTGGCTAACAAGCACTTCATGTCCCAGCCTGTAGTCAGAAGAATCAAAAGAACGAACCTGAAAGAGCATAATACACCTAAAACATCAACATGTACCCAGTTTGTGAATTCCATTCATCCTTATTAGCATCATAATTATCTCAAAACCTTCAATACCAAAAATTAAGCCCGTACAGGCAAGAAAAAACCCTCAAACTCGGGGGGGGGACACATCTTATGCCAGAAATGCACCAAGAGTGCTGCTACTTTTGGTTTTTCTCCCCAAAACCGTGGTGACTTCTTTTAAATAGATGTGAATTCACAGATCTCTTGTAACTTCTCTTCTAACAGCAGACATACTATAGGGCTAGAAGTCATAGTGTGGCTAAGCTGGTACTGCCAGTTCCTCTGCTAAAACTTGTGATCAATTTGCCCTATCAATAACATATTGGAAGCCAAGAAACATCTCCCCATTTACTAAATTCTGGCCATATTATAATATGATAATATAGCGATAGCCACGAACCATATCCTCCTTTGGAATTTTATGTCTAAGTGCAAAATTGCCAAGCAATTTACAAATATTTCAGCTTGTCATTTTCCTTCTCTTGGACTGGTTTACAAGCTGTCAGTCCAGATGGTCTGCTCTAAATCAACTGCAATAGCATGTGGTACTGGGAGCCTGGAATGATTTCTGACTGTTGACAATCTAAGAGAACTATATACTACTTCATTAAATCAGTGCAGATTATAACCTGCCGAAGAAATTACTTTTCAAAGTGATTTATATTGGACAGGATTCTGATAAGACACTTTCACCCTTTATGCTGCTTATTTATGCTTCCTGATTACCATATACTATGTGACCAGGAAAAAAAAAAACAAACCAAAGCCCAAACCAAAACCAGTATTCACTAACATTTTGCAAGTCTGCAGAGCTTGCTGGTGGACTTAAGTGCCAGATCTATCTAACTTGAAAACTTGATCTTCTACTTATGCTATAGACTACAATATCATAGATTGCAGCAGCCGTAAGATACAGGCAAGTTCTTTCTGCTCTGCTTCTGTCAGATGTTTGTGTGTACTGGTGGTGAACAAAAGGCTATTCTAACACATCATGTCCCTCAAGTCTGGGTCAGTTTTTGCCCCCAAAATATACAGAATTCTCTTGCTACAAGTTTTAGTTTGGGTTGTTATTTTTCTTTTTTGCTATAACTAGTTAGGGATTGAAGCAGAAATCTGTAAAAATATTCCTGAATAGCAGGATTATTTAAGTATCTAATTAACATTTAAGAATCTCTGTTCTAGAAGTTACGCTAATAAGATTTCACATCTACTGGATCTGAACTTTAGTTCTCACTAGCTAAGGCATTTCAGCAGTTGTTAGACAAGCAGCCTTTTCAGCTGGGCTGGGGTAATCTTACCTTTGGTCTCCTTCAGTGAATGATTGCTATGAGCATTAGTTCACAGACAGCACTGTAGTAACTCTTTACCTGATACACAGTTCACACGTAAAGCTATTGTAACAAACTATTGTCTTTGGTTGTAGGTTGACAGCAGTTTGGATGTTTTCTTGCTAGCCTGATAATTCTCTTAGTTTCTGGATCCTTTGTCTGCACATAGTTCCAGACCATAGACCTTAGCAAGACTGCCTTTCCACAGTTTTTCACTATTGCAATTAAAATACAGCTACTTACTAGTCTAAGCTAAGAAATTGTTCTTGACTGATAGTATTTTATAGCTATTTTCAACAGTTTAAATTCATTCTGTTTGAGAAGTTTGACATGTACCGTGTAACAATGAGGAATCCTCTTTCTGAAACGTGCTACAGAAAAATTTCAATAGCTACTACAGGAAGAAACTTCTCAGGCACCACATCTGAATGATGAAATCTATCTACTTTTGCAGGATAAAAAGTTGAGACATGATATTCCTGGACATGAAATACTTTGAATTTCAGCCCAAATGACTGTATAACAAAGACATCTTTTCCTAACTATGGAGAATTGGGTGATAAATCAAAGACTTGATTTGCCAAGGTACTAAGGCCAGTTCACTACATATTAAGTCCTCTTAATTTAGTGAAAGTTGGCAAAGGATCAGCACTTTTTTCCCTCAGTTAAGAAGTTTTGCCCTAAGCAATTTGACAGCTTCTATCTTTGGGATCCCCTTGAAATCTTTAAGTTTTCATTAGGAGAGTTATTCCGCTGCTATACTTACAAGTTTTATCCCTGGGTTATCTAGACCAAGTAAAATCACTTACATAACTTGTGCTTGTCATATCTGTAAGCTGAATTTCTGAGATAACAGCTTTACTCATTTCTTTCCAACTGTGAAGAATCTCTGCAGTCTGTAATTCTGGTAAGAGGTTTAGAATGGATGCCTTCTACAGAACCAATCCCACCCCCACCTTCCCACAAACCCACCCCAATCCTATTTAAATACAACCTAAGAAATGCAAATTGTTAAAATAAGCATTCAGTAGTGACTACATTAGGTAGAGGGAAGACACCCACACCTGAAGACAATTAAGTGAGTAAAAGTTCATGTAACCACTCTCTGATAGCATGAAATCTCTGGGAGCCAATGAACTGAAAGACTATCTTTATATTACAGTGCAAACAGAAGCAGTCTTCAGACATTACTGACTTGGACTACAAAAACACCCACGTATTTTTTCCCCTGTAAATTAGTATTTTGTCATTATCTGTGTACTTACAAGGTATCTGTCATGCCAGTGCAGTGCTTAATGGCTGTATGGGTTAGGAAAAGTTGTACCCTTCCCATTCTACAGTAAATGCAAAAGGACTGACAGGATTTATCCAGCATCATGTCCCAAATCTGCAAAGACTGGTGATTGACCTTCTCAATAAAGAACAGTTGGCATGAGGCTGGCTTCCAGATCCTAAGTCTGCCATAAACTTTAATTAAAGGTAAAATAGCTGAGAAATAACAAAATATTCTTTCATAAAATTTCCTGGCTGAATCAATTACACCCAATGTGCACTTCACGTTAGACACATTTATCTCCGTAATGTTTAGTGTGCAAATCCCACATGATGAAACTCTCTGGGGTTGCTATTCCCTAGGGACTTTACAGTTATGCCACAGAACAGACACAACATAGAGAATCTTGTAGGAGTGGAAAGGCATGTATTAACCCAGATACTTCATAGCTACATCTGGTCTTGGGAATCTGGGATAGCAGGATACCCAAGCCCAATTTCCACAGCAGTGTGGAACTCAGAGGGCCCATAATCAGGATGTCCTGAAATGCCAAGGTAGAAAACAAACTGTTCTTCAGCTTCCTATGATAACAAGATGGGTCTGGCAAAATGGAACCTCAAGACATCACCTAATGACTTAAGATCTCACTACTTAGCTATAGAAGGCAGCTGATAATGAAAGGGTGGCTCACCTGCTTTGAATGACAATGCAGTCCTGATAAAGTCGGTCATACATACAGATCTTTAAATCAATGTTGGGGTTGGGCACCCAAACCGGCACATCAATAGACACTCCAATGGCACTAAAGCACAGCTGTTAATACACAAATCAAGAGTGTAATTATTTTTGTTAGTCGGAAATTCTTACTGATCTAGACAGAGTAAAAATTTCTGCTATAAATTACAGCTGAGTGAAATATTTTATTATTCATATTGCAGCAGGTTCTTTAATTAGGCAAAGCTATGAAAATAATTTGTAAAATAAACCCTAGATGTTATGGTGTCCCAGCAGAAAAAAGATCTATACTTTGGTTTGGATTCTTTGACAGAGAACATGAAGGAATAGCATGCTGCCCATTATATTAAGAAGAACTATTTAAAGTGCATCTAGCTTAAGGGAATGTGCCATAATTCAGAAACTCAAGAGACTGCAGCTCGTTTAGCCAGCAAACAAATACAGTAATGGCAGCACAGTGCTGTACTTCCTATAATGACCTTAGGTCTGACATCAGTGACCGCACAGCTCAGTCTTGGATAAAATGATCCTGAACGAGAGGGTACCCATAGGAGCCTGCAGTATGCACCTGCAGCTCCTTTTGTAGACTACTCCAGCTGTAGACTATGGGGAGAGCCAAGACTGGCCTACTGAGCTTCTTGGAGGTTTTTCTTTATTTTTTTGGCAGGCTTCTGTGAAATGTTCCCAGGCAGAATTCAGCTTCCAATAAAGCGTGGAATCAAAATACACTGAAGGGGTAACTAAAGTTGTCATCTCTTCCAGCTTTCACACATCAGTTTCACTGCTGCATGCTAAATAATTCCAAGTCTGATATATCAGAAAGAAAATAAACTACATGGGCTGAGAATAGAGAATACTTTCGTATTTGTTTCCAGGACATTAGATGTTTTCCAGTATGATGTCTGACAAAATGGGAATATCAGAATTATTTGCACAGACATTTCAGAGAATCAACAGGCTTAATAACCATACTGCATCAGAAAGAAGAGCCATGATTTACAAAGTTACCTCCCACCAAACCACGTAATACATAATTGTATTGTACCTCAGTGTTAATTCTCATAATGTTCATAAACCTATCTGTCCTCTATCTCCTCCTCCTGTTTCTAATAGAGGATTCTGAGCTCTTTTAATTCTTGGGAAAAGCAGAAGTAGGAGGATTTTAAACTCTTTTTCTACAGTGTTTTGAAGCAAGTCTTGCACAAAATCACTCACTGGTTTGCAGTCTGAGTTGTCAAACATGATCACAAACTGTGCCCGCACATCTCCAGGGACAGCTGGAATAAATAGAATCTGAAGTTTGACTGAGCTAAAGGGTCCAATTTCACCCTCAGTAACCTAAACAAGAAGTAACAAGTTTTTAATGAAAATCTGACCGTATTACTGTAGTTGTCTATAAATTGTATTGAAATCAACCAGCAGTATATACTCATACTATATACAAACACTCTACTACACCTAGTTTGTAACTAGATTGAAGGCACTATGCAAGGGAAAAATCGGTATCAGTAGCTCCCTAGGAAGTTTATTGTGGGGAAAAGACTTGGCATGACACATGGTTTCACAACCAGGCGTGGTCAGAATCTTACAGAGTCTTCTTTTACTGTAAGACTCTGTATGGTAGCGTGGTTT
This sequence comes from Haliaeetus leucocephalus, assembly GCF_000737465.1. Classification (NCBI taxonomy): domain Eukaryota; kingdom Metazoa; phylum Chordata; class Aves; order Accipitriformes; family Accipitridae; genus Haliaeetus; species Haliaeetus leucocephalus. The sequence goes on from NW_010972992.1 coordinate 7,224,694, forward strand.
ACCAAAGTGTTTTCCATCATGTATTGGTGAACATGTAACTAAAACATGGAGAAACTGTATTGTGCTACCATTTAAAGATCTGCTGTACTGATTTCATCATTAAGTCCACCTGCCTTTTTTATGTGTAGGTAGAAGCCATAAATGCTAGTATGAACTAGTTCCTGGACTCTCATACCCAGGTATTTTTAATATGGCTCAAGTTTGAGGTTTCCCAGACGTTCTTCCTGTCCCATCTTTTGCGCTGTCACTAGACTTTGTATAACCACAGAACGACATAGCAGAAAAATGAGTTTGACCAAAAAAAAGTTAAATTATGAGAAATGCAAATGTATATACAATCTTTCAGCTCAAATAAGTCTTTATACATCAAAAGAGAGGGCAAATATGTCATGTGATTTCATTTTAAGAATTAACTGTGATACAGTGAAGTCCGGTGGACTTGAAATTGGTCACGTACTTAAGCATTTCCCACCAGAGCGAAAGCAATTTATTTGATGTAGGCTTAGACTAGCGAAAATCTTGCCTGTATCTCAGGATTTTCATTACCTTTCCAAGCATAATTTCGACTGGTGTTTCTTCAGGAGAAAGTTCCACTAAATTATGTGTATTGTCTGTGCCTACATCTGATCTGGAATTTAGTACATCTTGGCCAAGTTGTTCTGGGGAAAAAAAAACACCAAACACCACAAACAAAACCCTACAAAATGCTGGATGTGTGCATCTATTCACTAAACAAAAATATCAAACAGAGCAGAAGTACATTGATTTTGGTCAACATTGCAAATCCAATAATATATGCCAACAATGGGGAAATATAAATGTCGAGAAGGCAATTTCTGTTTGGCCATACAACTTTGCCCAGGTCCAGAAGTCTACCTGACGGACCTGAGCCTTCCGCTTCAGAATAACAGTAATAATGTTTCAGTAGGATACAGTATATATCGGAGATTGTTATATCAAAGAATGCAAATTCAGCTTAAAGTGTGAGCTGGGCTTTAAGAACAATTTCAGTGGGACAAAGCAATGCAGCCAGGAGGACCTGCAAAGCAAGTGGAACTGCTGCTGCACTATATTTCCAAAACAACTGCAATAATAAGTACCTTTTAATTAAACAGTCTCCGACCAGGGCTTCAAAGTGCCTTAAACTAATGCATCATGAGAGAGATGAAGCTGACGCTGGACTGTATGGCAGTAATCAACTGGCAACCATATGCTTCACATTAACCAGAAAAAAGATCAGGATGTCATGAGATATGTTAATGTGCAAAAGCAATGGAATTTTTAGTTGGGTGTTTTTTTTAAATTCTGAAAACATCTTTAAAGGTATGCGTTCTGTGGCGACAGCTACTGTGATTTATGGAATCACTCCATTTCACAAAACAGATCCCAGATTTAAAAAGCAAAACCACCCACAACATTTTCACGGAACTTTTAGTTTCCTACAATTGGAACGATCAATATCCAGAAGAAACATTAAAGAATACAGACAATAAAGAAATTACGAAAGTCTTTCTTCTACAAGACTGGATTTTATTAAGCACATCGTAAACATTAGGAATGGAGATGGAAAATGTCTAAGGAGGTTCATCTTTCTGCTTCCTTGTTCCTAGAATTACAGACTATAAAAATAAACCTGTCATGTGGATTTCTATTCCGAGAAGTGGGTATTCAGTTGCTGAGACAAGAATGATAACAATTTTGCAGTTTCTGTAAGCTAGTTGGTTTCTGTATTCTTCTGAGACTGAACTGTTGATCGCTAATAAGAAGTGAGATTCTCTGCTGCTTCTGATATAATGGTGTCAGTACATTATTTTTAGTAATTTTCTGTGAGACAGCATACAAAGAAATGTAACATTACTACCAGAATGATGAACTACTTAATTTACTGAGTAACTTTGCAAACTGAATTCCACAGTTCTTTACAGGAAACTCCACAAATTGATAATGCTTAGCCTGGGAAACTGTGCTGCCAATTTTCTAAAATAGTCATCTCACCTGTGGAACTACTGCTCAGGCTTGTCTCAGTCCTCTGCTGCTCCACCTGGGCTACACAGTAGGTCACTTCTTCACTATGGTCAGGACAAATTTGTTCCTTCTTTTCAACTACAGATGTCACAGGACTATCGCTGACTTTCTGTTCAGGGACACAGTCACTGAAATGTCGAGTAACCTATTAGAAAACACGGAAAAAACACTTTCTACTGTGACTGTTCATCTAGCTTGCGCCAGCTCCAATTTTATCAGGCAGTTGCAAATCAGACTTGTGTTTTCTTGCAACTGTTCCACGTTGTAAATGGAGAGACGTGTTGCACTGTCTAAAAACTGCACATTCTACTAGACCTTTATCAATGAGCAGATTTAATTTTTGCTGGCTGCCCAAAACAGGTAGACAACATAATGGGAGCAATACAATATAGTGTTAGTTATTTTACAATTAACAAAACTAACACTGGCAGTTCAATGCCAAATCTAAGTCTCCTAGAACTAGACTTCTGTTTATTACACACCTACAAAAGACAGAATACAGAAGGAAAACCCAGACAGTGTTATTTCACAAATTCTTTATTTAAACCACACTTTTAACATAAGCATAGTACGAGAGTTGAAAACCATGGCAAACAGCTCAGCAGTTTCACTGTACATACTATTTAATGTAGTGCTTAAAAAAAAGAGAGGTCAACCCTTCTCTTAAAACTTAAAACTGGGTTAGATTGTCAAGTAGATAATTTTGAAAACCACCTGAGCCAATTGCTCTTCAACAATCAAAGAAGTTAAAGACTGCACTGATGGAACAAAGATGAAGCATCTGTATTGCGTTTATAAGAACATGTAGGCACTTCATAACAAAGATATGCAACCTAGTAGTGATATTCTCTCTGAGCAAGGACCTGTGAAATCTATTTATGGGTACTACCTATGCAACACTTGAGGAAAAACGAACATTTATGATAATTATATTAATCAACAGAGGAATTACAAAGCACAAGTTCCTACCACAATGAGTGGGTAGTGGTTGGGTTTTTTGTTTGGGTGCATTTTTTTTGTTTGGTTGGTTTTTTAAACCTAAAGATTTCCCCACTTTAAGAATAAAATCCACAATTTACTTCGAAAAGGAGCAAGTAAGTCTTCAGACTTAAGCTGTTCAGTCTTCTCAGAAATCTGCCCCACAGTGCTGACATGCAAAGACAGTTGTATGCATGCTTTCTTTGTAAATGTTTCTCACTTAAAATTATCTGCTACATGGAGGAGTACAGCTGTCAGAATTCCTCAGTTTTCTGTCAACTTTGAAATTGGCATGCTGTAGGAGCAATCAGTATCAGGTCTAACACCACACATTTTGTCAGCTCTGCACCAAGTGTCTGCACCAAGTGAGTTTTGGTATTTTTCTTCAACAGTCTCCACTTCATTCCCACCCAGGACAATCCACAGGACACAATATTACAATCACTTGCATTCATTCTACTATTGATTTGAGACATCTTTCTTCAATTCTTTTAACGCTATTTATTATTATAGTTTTCAGGCAACAGCCCTCAATGTAATTCTTAGTTTGACTAAGAAGACTTCTTCCCTTGTAACAACAGCTTGTCAGTAACTCTGACTGTCCTTCTTTGACAGGAAATTTAAACGAACAGCTCTGAATTTTTAAAGGAAGATCACAGGCTAGTGCTTCCAATTCTCATTACTTTATTGCTAGTTTTGCAACAGTTGGCATTTTTCTGAAGTCCAGGAGCTAGGATGTTAAATGACTCTGTCAGAATCTCCTCTTTTAACTAAAGTATTTCTTCCTAATTTTCATGGATGTGGAGAAAATAGGAATCATGACGTAAATTACTAAAATGCTAAAAAACAATTATCATTGTTGGTGTCCTGTCCCCCCACCCCAATAATTGTTTTTAAATTTGTCTTGTGATATTTGGGGGTCTAACAGATTATATTAAAATATGCCAACCCAAACATAAACAAACTGCTAAAGGTTGGAACAGATGATCTTCCGAAGACCTTTCCAACCTGAGCTGTTCTATGATTCTGTACAATTATCACACTCTGCAAAGCAAAACGTTTCTTTCAATTTAGGGAAATGCTTTTGAACCTACCATTCTTCCAGAAGACTTTGCTGTTGTTCTGCATGTACTGCTGTCACCTGCTGATGCCTGAACTTTGAATCTTGTTCCCAAAGCTCCACTGTTTGTCAGATTGATGGTCCGTGAAATTGTCTCTCCCACCACATGGCTGCCAAAGTCAATGAGCTCTTTATCTAGTGCCAGCTGTGAGAAGATAAACCATTAATTACTGCTGTCCTAGATAGTCAGTAGTGTCAACTGAATAAGCATCTACCTTTTCAAGAATAGGACTTTAAAGTTCTTATTTAATTTCAAAGACAGTATCAAATAACAACATGAATTGTGGGTATCCTTCTGCCTTTTTGTAGAAGCCATCTCATTAAAACAATGTCTTGTTAAACTGAGCCACTTCCATTTCAGTCCACTATATGACAATGGAAAAAACGGGTTAAATTCTGTTCATAGTAGCAGCTTTCATAAGTCTTCAGGTAGTTACTCTGGAAGTAGGTTAATATTTACATACTAATTCAACATTGTTGCTCTTGTGTTACAGTAAAATGGTTTTAATAGCATCAAGCTGAGAAGCAAGCAGCATGTAACATCATATAGTGACTATCTATCAGTTTAAAACACATCCTTTCTTCTTTGAGCTACCATGGCTTACAACCAGTTTAAAAAGTAATACGCTACTTCATATAGAATTTTTCATGACTTTGTAACCAGGTATAGGATAACGAAAGGCTTGTAATTCAAGTGAAAGCACCAAAAACACAAAGACAACTTGGTTGCTTGCTAGTATCCTACTTACAGCTGGACTCCTCCCACTTTCAGGGCATAAAGAATGGGAGTTCCTGCGTGTAAATAGCACACAATGATGGTATGAATTCTCTAGGTGAAGAAAACTACTCCTCTGTTTAAAGCTTCATGTGCTGGCTTTCTACTGCATTGAGCATTCTCATCTTTGAGGTCTTCTAACTGAAAACCATTAAAGAGTCTGATACACAGAGTCAGATTTAAGTACGCAATATTGATGTGGTATCATTTTAGCTTCCTAGAAGTGCTTAAAATTAAGCACATCCTTTAATACTTCGCTAGAGTGCTAATATAATAATTATAACACACGACCTTTCAGTTACTTCCCGCTTCTATTTTCTGTGTAACAGATTATTCTTGATTCACTTCCCTGTGTACAAAAGTTTCAATGTGCAGTCCAGTAAAGAATCATTACATACAATCTTATTCATTTTACTGAAACGTAATATTACAAACTCCAGGAAGACATTCATAGGTCTCAAGCGTTTGTAAAATAATTTTTAAATTTTTATTATTAAGTATGCTCCCAGTATACCCCAAATTTTGCATTTGCCAGTCTTATTCCAATACTGGGTGTCTCCTTGAATAACCTTTTTCCTCTAGCATTGTATATTCTCATCTATAATTTCTTTTGGCCTGTAAAGCCAAGGCTGCTCTTAGTTGTGAAGGAAGTAATTTAAAAACAAAGTTGTTGCTTTTATCATATACTTTCTTCACGTTAGCTCATAGGAAGTTAAGGTATCTAAAAAAAGTGCTGCCTGTAGTTTTACCTCTTAACAGTGAGAAAATTATGTTCTTTGCTTAAAATTCAGTATAGAATTCTCAAAAGATTTTGAGATGCTGAAAGAAAGGAGAGATTAGATGCTTTATATAAATGCCAATAAAGATAGAAAGATATTGTGATATTTTGATTTTTGTCCACATAGAAAATTGAAGTTAAGAATAAACTACTGCAGGTCTGGGATGGAATTTCCAAAAATTACAGCGAGAAAAAGATAGCTCATTTCCGGCCACCATTTGTCTTCCCTCCATTCACAATGTAACATTGTGTCATCAATTTCTTAACTGAACTAGTTCAGTTATTTCCACTCCTAAGTTAAAGTTGCAGTTCATGGTTAAGTAAATCCATTAAGATAATTTTGTATAAATGTCAGTGTAGTCTGGGAAGCTAAGGAATGAATCACTTTCTGGAAAGAGACGCTCCGTTGAAAAGGAAAAAAAGGAAAGAAATATAAATACCTCTTGCTAAATATTTTCATTAATGTTTATGCCCTCAAACACTTCTATTACTGTTGTTTTACTGACTCTGAACAGACTTAAAAGTCACTTACAATGCATCTCTTGGCTGTACATTTCAATGGAACAGAAAAAGAACCTGTCTGTGCCATAAACATGATTTCTCCTTCCAGAGTTTCATTTATCTAGGAAACAAACAAACAAAAAACCAACCATGTAATTTGCAAAGATTTAGCCTATGTAGTCTGATGAAAAATGCTTTCACTCATTCTTTGAGTAACATATTAAAACATATCTCTACAGATTCCACATTTCCACTTTAAAACAGTCTCTGGTAACTGCCTGGCTAACTTTAACTAGGCAGTACTATAAATCATTTTGTTTGAAGCAAGTTTCAAAACATACTCCAAGAATACTCAGTGACATGCATTCTTCAAGAACATGCACTTAGAATATGCCGTATTACAATTTAACAGAGCTTGAACATGCACACAGTTGTCCAAATACAACAGGACCTTTTCTAGAAATGTAGTTTGTTTCCTTGCTAACAGTTAAGAAATTAAATTAATGATGTTTAATCAGACTAGTGGGTTATACTAGGATTCTCATCATTGTGTAACTTAGCACTCAGGTGCACTTACCATCGGCTTAAATGTTACCACTACTTCACAAGACATTCCAGCAGACATTTTGCCAGGTGGGTCAAAACTGTGGAGATAATGAACATAAAACTCCAAATTAAAGCTATGCATGAAACATCCAGCTCCTATTCTGGTAACAATGGCAGGTTTTTTTTTTCCCCCCACTTGGATTAATTACTTAGAAAAGTCAGAATGAGTGACAGATTAATGAAAAGCTACAGAACCCTGCTGCAATGGTAAAACTACAAAGGATGATTCTTTATTGAGGCTTTACTCAGAAAGTCTTAAAGTGCTTTTAAAAGACAAGAATTATTGCCTTCATGCTACAGACAAAGAAGCTGAGGCTCAATAATATCATCAAGAACAGGGTGGACCAATCGCCTATTCTAACAACTAGGCAGAAGTCTTCTCCCATTATCCATTTTGAGTGTTGCTCTGTAACACCTCCCCTCTCCAAACAGTAAACAAAAAGGGAAAATAAAGAAGGTAGCTGCAAATGATTAGAGACCGTGCTGCTTGCTGCAAACTGTATCAAAATTATCTTGAATAGAAACAGCCACTCATTTCAATGCCTCATTTCATGGTCACTGTGATGCAAGTAAAACGCCCATCAGAAGACAAGAAATCTCACAGCTGCACTCTAAATGAAATTAAGGCACTACTGGAGACCTATTCTGCCGGACAGAAACAGAAAGGAAGCTAGACAAAATAGATAACCAAATGTTGTTAGCCATGGGAATACCTAAGCAAACTGGGCCATACTGAAATACAGAACATACATACTAATCACATTTTTATCAAAACAAAATTAAAACCAAATAAAAGCAAGATGAAACATTTTCAAAAAGAAAAAGGGAAACTGTTCAGAATTCAGGAGCTTAAAATGTCAATAGGGAAATAAGCATCTGTATACTGACCTTCAGAACAGATCACTAGCAGTTTCTCGTGAGAAAGACTTTAAGTAATAGCTCTTTATTTCAAATGTTACCTTGATAAAATATTTATGATTTAGAGCATAGGCTGCCAAACACACAAACACACACAGAACCACTATGCTAAGAACACGCTCGCATTGCGTGGGGATGTAATAATGCTCATTTTAACCACTAAAACATAGCCTTTTACTAGCAAATATAGTGTCCATCACTGATAACAGTTCTCAAGCATTATGTCTATAACTATCTGTGCAAGTGATCTAGAGGACAGGTGATACCATGACAGCTTAGATGTACTCGGTATTTTCTAAATACTTGCTAAAACTATTTTTTAACAAACAATTTATGTATGGTTCTACTTGAGAAGAGGTAAGCATTATCTATAAGATCAGTGCCTACAAATCTGAACTGTGCTGTTCAAATTATTAGTAATATGACAACGGATAATAAGATCGATAGATTATTTTTGCTATCTATCTATCTATCTGGCAAATGTATAGGTAACCAATTTGAAAAAACCTGAATTCATTCATCAGACATTGAAAAATCATTGACTCATTCTATTCATGATATTTGATGTTTAATTTGTATTTGGAGAGTACTTTGAAAGGCAATTATAACAAGGAAAGACTTAGGCCTTTCAGAAAGAGTTGTTTCATTTTTGGTCACAAATCAGAGGTGCTGATTTAAAATATGCAATTGTCCAACATAGTAAGTGAGAAAAAAAATATCAGTCTGAGAGCAGGAAAAAACTCATTTTGTCAGAAGATTAGTAGCTTCAGGCTTTGTAATAGAAATTAAGCATGTATTATAAGTGGGTCAAAATTAAATCCACATACCATAATTTCAAAACAAGCAAAAAACTACATTCATATTCAGCCGAGCACCAGAGCAAGTTTAAAAGCTTAAGTGCTCTGCTGTATCGTGGTCAATTACGCATCTCCATTAGTCTGTGACTAAAGTGCTAAACATCTTTACCAAGATCTTTTACGGCAGCTGGATTCATATTTTATAGCTCTCAAGTGATTACATTCAGTCAAGAACTGCAGTATGTTCACATTCCAATGTACTTTTATAGGGACTAAGTGGACAAGGAATGGCTTAACTATGCACCATAATTTTTCTTATCAAGCTAGCTAGGAATTCCAAGTGCAATCTATCACTACGAAGTGGCAGTGGGTAGTGAGCTGTAAAAGGATCTCTGGAGTAGGAAATCAGTTACTGCAGTAATACAACTTGTTTATTTCACTGGGGTATGATTAAACACTCACAGAAATGGTTCCTTCAAGTCAGTCAGCCATAAGAGTCGAAACCTTAACTTTTTATGTTAGCCAAATGAATTTGCTCTGATGTCTGCTATTCGTCAATAAGCTTCACTTACACACAAACAAGAGCTTTAGCGTTTCTTCGCTTTTAGGCTAAACTACAATCAATTTTTTTGTTTCACAGAGGTCCAAGTAAATATATTATGTTCTTGACTTCATTTTTTAGATAAAAGGCAAGTTGTGTAAAGTAGTATTTTATATTTCTAAAGGCTTGGAATATCTCCAGAGAAAGCTAGCCTCTGAATTATTCTTAAAGAGAAACAATTTGGGAATACTTCTATTTGTTTATTTACAAACAGTCAAATAAAATTATCAATACAGTCAAACTGAGATTAACTTGCAATCTCTCCCAACTGGACAGAGTACTTCATTATATAACCTGTCATCGGGATTATATGAATGGATTGATGGAAAGACCACAGGATTTCAATTTAAGTGCTCTTTGCTCTGAGATTTGATTCCTTTATTTCATCAGCTTTTTCACATTTAAACTTCAGCAGTAATCTGGAAATTAGTGTGAATCATGCTGTGAAGGATGGTAGCTGGTGAAAGAGGTGTCCCTAGGCTTAAAGGCCCTTATTGTGGCCTAAAAAGAAGCTTGGGTCCTCCTTTACTTCTTTGTACCTACAAAGAGATACTTTTCCCCTTTTTAAAAGGGTCTGACATTTTTGAAAAAAGCTTTCTGCTTGTTCAGGGCTGGCAGTTACCACAGGTCTACCTTGCTTTCCACAGATTAGGGACTGGTCCCTTGCTATCACCACTATAGAAACCAATGACATGCAGCTCAGGCTCAGTAAGCCTCTTACTCCTCAGCTCTGAAGCACAGTTCCTTTCCACATCGCCCAAGAATGGAATATAATAATTTAGATGTATTTACTGAAATCTATTTAATTTGCTACAGAATCTGGTTACATCTCCTGTTGCGGTACTAAGGTAAAACAAGCAACTATTCTACAGTTAATTTTACTTACCGAATACTGATGAAGTCCTTGAGCCACTCACTGACTCCCACTAATCTGCAGAAGTTAACACTGTAGGATGCATTTATCAAAACTATCTTCTTTTTGTAGATTTGACCAACATCAAAATCCTTGAAATACCAAACATACCAGGTGGTGTGAATTACAGGAAGTAGCATTTACACATGTAAAGACAAAACTACTTTACCACAGCTGTGCTCACAGTCCCTACTGGGATCACAGGCCTGTGTGCAAAGTATTGTATAATCCCATGAAGAATTGCCTTGCTCCAAACAAGCCCTTTTAAAACATACAGCCTATAAAGCCAGGAACTCATGCTTCACGGATGGGACAACATTATCTGGGTTTGTGCACAGCTAACGCACCAAGCTGCTCTGTCTTTTCCTCCAGTGAATGTCAAAGACCTCATGTCACATTCACGGTCTAATAGAGTTGTTAACAATTTAAGACTGTGTGTGGCAAAGACAATATAGATTTTTTTGAACACAGAGCTAGGTGCCACTGTCTTCCAATGGAGGTCTGCTGTTTCAGCGCAAGGCACAGGCTCCTAATAAAACCAGAACGCCATGAAAGCTGTATACCTGGGCACATTCATTAACACACAGACAAGGAGAGTCCTGCAGGCTGACTGGCAGCAAGTTTCTCTGACACGGTTAGAAGACTTGTCTGATGCACCACACTAGCAACCTTTTCAAGTACAGAGGAGAACTAGGCATATTGTTATGCTTTCTCACAGTACACTTGTTAATTAGAACACAAGAGATAAACTGCAGCTCGATTTCCTCATGACCAGTACAATATGATGGTCACTTGCAAACTGAAATCTTAACTGGATTGTAGGCATGACTTCTTTAAGGACATGATTTTCTAGTAATAATGCATATACAAACAATACAAAAGTAACAGTTAAGCTGCCTTCTAAAAGACATGGAACACAGTCTAACAAGACATCCATCATTTTCCCACCTTTCTGACAGTATTTAAATTCCCCTAAGTAAAGGAAGTATTTTATAATTTAGACTTAACTAGTAAAATTAAGTAGTTTATTTAAGCTAACTATAACTTACCTAAGAGACTGCTAGAAAAAAAGGTAAGTACAGTTTTAGGTTTGACTAGACCTATTAAAAACAAGGTTGTTTTTTTTTCTTCCCAGTGCAACATAATTTTGATCAAGACATTGGTATATACATACAGTAGATACATACATCTTCTTTATAGATCCTACGCAGAAGAGCCACTAACCTTGAAATGAATGCAACTTGGTTTACTATAGAAAGTACATCCCTTACGTTCATGACCAGACCCTATTTGCTTGTGAAAAATTCCAGTTTGGAGCTCCTCCTTTTTTTTCTCAAAAATTTCTTTTGTCACTACCCTTGTAGCCAGCTGCTTTGAATCCATTTCTTCTTCAGATATCTAATAAGGAACATCAGTAAAAACCACCATGAATATAAGTAAGTGTGATCACAGAATCTGTAGCTCAAAGTAAAAAAGCCTGCAAATGGAATCTTTTAGTATTTGGCCAGCCTTTGTCTGTTTCTCTCCAGATCAAACTCAGCCTCCCAACTTCTACATGAAGAATTTAATTTATTTTCAGCTGTCTGTTCTGTAGCTTATCATCATCCCATAGTATGACATAGTGGTTTTAATGGGAGTATTAGCTCTTCTGCACTTACAGAGTTTTTTCCCCTCAACTTCTTAAACAAATACCCATTCAGAAAAAAGGCAGCTAACTGCACTGGAACATTTCAGTTATGGTGCAGTGCTTCTTTCATGCAAGTATATGAATATGTACTGACATTATTTCTTTTTGATTGATTATAAAGTATGCTCTTAAAGGTCTTCTACATCTCAAAAAAGCAGTATATGCAAGTATACCTTGGAATAACATTTAAGATCTTAACTACACAATTCCACTCTATAAGACTGTTATTATTTACTTCTGTTTAGAGTATAGAATACTATTACTTTGCTAGAAGATATGCTTTTCTTTGCCTAGTATGGTACAAAAAAAAGTTGTTTCCACATAAAGGAAATTGTGTTGCTGACTCAACAGAAAGTCATGTTTAGTTTTTTTTAAACAAGTGATCATGATGTGATGTATGTCTTCACATAACTCTGAACTAAAATTGAAATTGTTTTCTCTTTAAAAGAACAAACACTACAAGAACAGTGTCAAACAGCAATTACTCTGATGATATTCTCACATCTGAGTCTCTACATCTCCATAATAAAGTCTGCATTTTAAATGCAAAATAAATAATTACTGTTTTTAAGCAAGGTTCCTAAAACAGCACTTGCCAGTGTCATTACTTCAGATATATATAATAACTAGAAAGGCAAATGAAACTTTTCTAATCCATTAAGATACTTTTATGGATACTGTCAAAATTTTGTGAAGGCTAATTTCACAATGGGTCAGTTACAAAAGGATCTCATCCACTTTTTTTTTCTTTTCTATTTCTAATAATAGCTATCACAACATTTACCTTGTGCAAGTCACATTCCTGACTCCAAAGTCCCGGGAACTCTGGTTCTACTAGGGTGTCATCCCTCCCTTTCTCATCTCCACCACTTTCACAGAGCACATCATGGGGTATTTTTTCAGAAATCTCTCCTACAGAAGCAGTTCTCACACCAGCTGAGGAACAAGCTGTCGGAGAGCACCATGACTTTTGGGAAAGAACATAAGTTTTGAAGATACAGTTAAAAATTACTAGAGGACAGTTACTTCAACAGTTAACAGTTTCTGAGATCTTTTAAAACAAAAATGACAGGTCTATAAAGCTCAGAGGCCAAAAATGACAACTTAGGTCGATCCATTCTTAAGACACTGACTACTGACAAAATCTTATGTTAAAAGCATCTATATGATGTTAACTGTATACTATAGGAGGCTAGAAACCAGTCCTCAGGCATGAGAATACTGACTGTAGTTTCTGAATGTTTTGTGTATCACGTCATAAGCAAGGACTTTGTTGTTTTGTTGTAGTATGACTATTTCTACCAAACACCTCTCCCCCACCCCCTTTCTTTTAAATACCTAAAGATTGCATGAAGCCACTAGTTTCATCAGGGAGTTCAATTCACTCCATCTCCATTTTCCAGGCCAGTACTCCCTGGAATACTGCACAGATGAAAAAAAAAACACATCCAGGACACTGGAGAGAACCACTGTCTCCTTTCTAGTACAGTGGAAACATTTCTCCTGTGCTGACAAACTGATCTGAATCCTTACTCAGGGATGAAGGTAATTAAACAGGAAGTGAGGGTACTTTGCGTGGTTTTTGATGCCCGTTGCAATTCACGTGTTTCAAAATTCACCTCTTCTTACAAATGCCCTTAAACCCCTGCCCTCCCCCACCAAACAGGACAATGTCTTTATTCATACAAGCACCAACACTCAAGAAAAAGGAGACTAAGTCATTAAGAGATCTAATGGAGAACTTACTCCCCACTCATTCTGTACTGTCTGCTATTTGGTTGTAGCCTGTGCTATTCACAGGCCAACAAATTCACTGTCCTGCACCTTTGATAAAAAATAAAGACAGGTAATTCTTAGGCCTTTGTTCACCTGTGATATTGCTCCAGCTGAATGTTTCCAGGTCTTCTCAATATATTGCCATGTTTTCATTCTCCACCGTAAAGAATCCTCAAGTTTACCACCACCCTTAATTGCCTTAGTACAGGACTGACTTTTTTTCTGCTTGTGAAAAGAAGCTTCTTCTTGCAAAATTTGAGATACAATCTCAATTTTTCTTGATTTTTGCAGTTCTCTAAAAGCTCTGTAATACAATGTTATAAGAAATATCAAACCAACCCTTGTTTGCTAATAATATTAACTACAGTCCAGTTTCTTCTGAGCCTTTAAGCTAAACCATAAGTCTTTAAGTTGGGTGCAGTGGTAATTTGTGTCAAGACACCAGGCAATTCAGAGGCTATTTACACATTTTTGCAGACTAAATATACTCAATTACAGTGTTTTAGAAGTTGAGGAGTTGACAAAGCATACCAGTCATTGCTACTGAAAACAAAGTTTTAAAATAATTTTCCTAACCCAGTTAGCTATTTAAAGAAAACTGCCTATCTGAAAGCCAGTGGATTTAATAAAAGGGAGGAAGAATGGTTAAAGGTAAGGATGCAAGTACTGAACTTGGAAGATATGAACTCAAAGCTACTACAAATTCCATGACACACTGTGGGTAATGTGACAAAAGTGACAGTAGATAATTTAATCTCAGTTTTAATACCAGCAATTTAATACACAATTTTCTGCAACAAATATTACCCACACTAATGACGGCTTTTAATACAGACTTTCACCTCTTCAACTAATCCATATAAATAATTATTGATTCTAAATAAGAGCAAAGAAAATATCACCTCTCATTTAAATACAGGCTACTGCATACTGAAGCACTTTAAGTAGCTTTAAGCTTAAGCCACTGCAAGCACATTGCCTCATGATGCCCCATTGCAGGAGATAAATGGCATTGTATTTATAACACATTTTTGGAAAATCACGGTACAAAGAAGTTAATCATGGTTACAGTGACACAGGAATGCTATACCTGGTGCTATATGCCCCAGGTATAAAGCCATCCTCTGCCCCTATGATCAGTTCTTGTCTTTATGAATCTTTATATAGGTGATATATAAATCAATGACATAATGGCTTTAATGACTGAAGAGCTATGTTCTTTTACAGATAATTCAGAAGTATATATTCAGCCTGAAATATACTCAGAGAAAACAGAATATCCCTTCACAGAAAAGGAGAAAGGCAGCCCTGGGAGAAAAACTAAGCAGTTCTTCAGCAGATTAGCAGGATGGTAGCTGAAATTAGAAAAGAACTGCTGTGAGGAACATGACACAACTAACGTTAAGACTAACAAACTGTGATCAGCCTTGGCCTGCAAAGGGAAACAGGGAAAGGGAGAAAGCAAGCAAGGTGAAAAGGATTAAAAACTTAAATAGATTTGGATATTTCCAGCAGACCTCTACGAACTGATATGATTATTTTATTAACATGATTTTTAGAACATATTTAGGGATAGCAGAAGTGCTGTTATGCAGCTGTCAAGACTGAAGCTGTATTTAATCAAAACTTAAGACTTACTGAACCTTTACTTTTTAAATCTCTAACATTTGCTACAGGTTACTGCCCTTGTAGCAGAGCCAGTGTGCAGAAACACATACCTCAGCCACCCTGTTTGGTATCTTAGCTCAAATTCATCTTCATATGTGGTTAAAAACAATAATTAAGCTTTGGACTGGAGCAGATGAGATACAGGCACATTCCTATCAACTTTGCTACAAAGGCAGAGGAGTAACCAATCAAAAAAAAGCACAAAGGAGAGTACCTCGCTTCCGCACCTTACTGCAGTGCAATCTTCCAGAGATTGTCTCTAAAAGCCTAAGAGAGCTATTCAATCTTTATAGGGAGAGTGTTCAGGAGATACAGAAGTACAGTTACTTCAGGCATCCAGTTTAGGTTCACTGAATTTCCCTCCTGGAGTAGTTCTTCTTCTTTGCACTACTCATAGAACATGGGCTCCTAACTTTGGCTCTCTGAATAATACAGCTAAGTTAGAAGTTCAAGTCACTTTAAAGAGACTATACAAATATCACAAATACAGAGTATAAGAATGAGTTCACTCCCTTGAGACAGCATCATAGATGTTATGTTTTCAGAATCTGATTCAGAGCTCCAATATATTCCTGCACGAGCACCAGTAAGCAGCTGAGGGTTTAACAAAGAAATGAATACTTACTGTTTCTCTTTTTCATGCTCTAGCAGTCGTTTATGGAGAAAAATTTCCTTGGCAACATTGCCTCCTTCTGCTAGGATAGCTTCCCTCATTTTCATCTCCTGCTTCTTTGCCTCAAAGGCCATTGCTTTGTTCCAAACCTGGAGAGTTTGGAGTTTTTCCTATGAAGCCATACAAACCAGTTACATATTTGATTCACATATTAAAGAATATAAAACAGAGAATCTAGTGTTGGTCCCCTTATCTACGTATAAATTTGTGGTAGATTTCTCTGAAGCAGAACTTACTGTTTTTAATATACACAGTAGTCATGGTGTGCTGAGATGCAGAAAGCTCTGAATAGGTCAGGGCTACTTCTTTACCCTTCTACCCTTCCCTTGAAATGCTACTCAATGAAGCAATGTGAAAAGATACAGTTCTAACCAAATCGGTATTCAATTAAGATCATTCCCTCAGATTCTACAGAACATAAGTAGAAGAGCAAAGTAGCATAGCTCAGAAATTCTTAATATACATTACTTAAATTCTTAGGTAACTGTTTTTCTTCCATGTTTTTTTCTCCATATGAAGTATTTCTGCATTGGGATCCAAACAACTGGAAATGCTTCTGGCTGAGTTTTCAGAGAACTTACTTGTAGTATGCATTATTTTCAAGAGAGCTACCCTACCAGAACAACTAACTTGTTGACAGAATAAACTCCATAAGTAGATGTGTCAAAATCTGCCCATGCAAATCTAACACCATTACTGCTATAGTTAAATTATCCCCGGTTTCAAGAGATTTGGTCAGTGGTCTGACAGCATCACACAACAGTTCTGCAATGAAAGCTGAAATTACTTGCATTAAAACCTAGCCGTCTAACAAGTTAATTTCTTCATTCCCCATCTAAGCCACAGCAGCAGTACCCTATTGGAAGTTATGCTGTTTTTCAGGGAAAGCACAGCTTGTATCCTTCTCTCCATATGCTCCTGAGTTTTCGCTTCTTCCTTTGCATTTTTTTCATGAATTCTGTAAGCAAAGTAAAATCTTTCAGGCTCATATCCTGGAAAGCTTTTAGTATTAGAATGTTTAACCTGACAAGTAGTAATTGTCAATGTCACCAAACATTCTTCCTGTAAGCCTCTGTGTTTACTATGATACTGGGTGTGGGTAAAGTGGAACAGTTGGAAGACTCTTCTATATATGGTACCACTCAAGTTACAAGTGCCAGCAGGCTTTCAACTAGTTTGTTCAACAACTTTTTTTTTTAATTTTGAATATGAATAATGTGTTCCACAATATGACATATGTTTAGTTGCTAAAATAAAGTAAGAATTCAGGTGTTGCTCATATAACCAATATCTAAACAATTACGTAGTGAACTTTATGAGCCAACCACTTGTACCCACACTAAAAATAAACCCTAGAAACTCTAAAAGCTAGAAATATGTGGGCATGAATCAAGCCTGAGACTATTCCAGCTAATATAATAGTAAACTAGAAAAAAAAAAAATCAGTAAGATCAATATATTTGATGCATTACTCAGAGGAAAGAAAAAAAAAAAATCTATTTGGTTGCTTGTTTTTCTTAATTATTATAAGTTTGCACATGCCATCTAATGAAAAATAAACACAGAAACAGTACAATTATTTCAAATCATTTTTTCATTTAAGTCCTAATATACAAGTAAGTAAATGTTCACAGTTTCTTTAGTAGTAATTATATAAATATAAACCTATGAAGCGAACATTTAATTTACCATCAACCAGAAAAGAACAGGAGCACAAAGAAATGGCCTATCAACCAATTTTACCAGACAAGAAAGCTTTTTTACCACATTTCAGAGGGAATATAGAATGGCCAAGTGCAAGTTTCAAACCTGAAATTTAGTTATACTACTTCAGCTAATAACACACACACATATATAATAAAATGTTTCAAATCATTATTAGTGCCTACAAGTAATCAGACCCCTCTGCATCTCATCAAAACGACAGTCCCTTCAGCTACAGGGAACCTGAAGACCACACTAGGACAGTACGTGGATTTTGCTCTTTCCAAGTCCTTCTGTGCCATGTAAGATTTGAATGCTTCACAGCACTGGTACTGTGGCAGAAGATTTCCAAGGTAACAGAAGACACACCTAGCAGAAAAATTATTATTTTTCAAAGACTAAAGGGTAAAGTATTGTACACCAGAGAATATACAATGATAGAAAAAGAGTGAACAATAACCTTGCTATGCTTTTTCTCAGGAAGCAGACTGCTTTTTCATGGTTCCTTTTGGCATCTTCCAGTATTTTTTTATGCCTTTCTTCATATTCTTTCTGGGATTCCTCCTCTTTTCTACAAAACACAGGCAAATCAACAGTTGCAGCAGGACTAAGAAAACCTTGATTCCAACACAATGACATCTAAGGGTGGGGTTGGGGAGTTTATTAATATGTGCTGAAATGAGGACATTTGTCTCCACCCGCCACCCTCCCCTCCGCCTCAGTCTCTTGTTTTCACAAAACCTATAGACAAATTGATAAACTAGCATCTGCTTTCTCTCCAAGAAATCTCAATAAACTTGATCGTAAATTCAGAAGGTCCTGGTGGCCAGCAGCAATGCAGACACATGCAGTTAGTCTCACCTAATAAACTCCATTTCCTTAGACAAAAAGCATTCACAGTTTTTGTCTTTAGGAAGTTTATTTCCATAGATCAGAGACCTTTACCTGAGTAACTGCAAGACTTTGGGCAATTCCTTTAATTCCATTTCATCATAAAATATTCCTGAAGCAACAAAACCCAGCTAAGAAACACAATACCACTAGTATTTGAATTAGCTAATCTTCTCAACACCTGAAACAGTGAATTGGCTAAAAATAATATGCAGAAAGGAAGCAGAGTCTGACTTATAGGCGCTTACTTTTCTCTAGACCGACGATTTTCTTCCGCTTGCAGTGCTGCTATTTTTTCCTTCCAAATCCGCACTTCTGCTCGTTCTTGGTATTGCATCTCTAGCTCCTCCTGATCTTTTTTAAGTTGTTCAAGGAGGATTTCATATTTTCCCTGCTCAGTTTCTATCTGCCACACCTCAAGCCTTTAAAAGCAAAGTATGAGCTGTTTTCACTGAAATACTGACATTCTTTCACTTACTTAAGGCTATTGAGTAGGTAAGGCTCTATGGTGAAAATGAAAATCTAGCCATGTTTTGTTTTGTTTTTTAAAATTATATTGTAAATCATGTCCTGTTACTGACATAGGTATTGTACCTTTCAGACTTAAGGCTCATATCTAGTAGCATATCTCATTTTAAAGACATTAAAAATACTGGTTTTAAAAAGAAAGTTAAAAAAATAAAGCTCAAGCTTCTGTTTCTCAAATTCATGTTTGCCCAGAAGAAAATATGAAAACCAAGAAAAATTAGAAAACCAGCTTTTTCTTCAACAGTAAATAACATCAGGGAGAAACCATAACTTTTATTCTTCTGTGCTTTGCTGAAAGAATTTAGATATGATAGGGATACATATAAACAGATTAATATAGTGATTGCTAATCACACAATAAATGAGTCAAGCATTTCAAAGCTCTTATACAACACTGCAGCAGAACATACGGTATTCTGGTTAACCACTTGGTTAATCACATCTATAAAGTCATGCTTGTGTTCTTCCTTTGATGTAGTGGCATTAGTAGTTGTACCTCTGTTGCCAAAATGTAAGCACACTCGCCTGCTGCCCTCTGCAAAAGACAGTTTTATTCTGTCTTATATAAATAAATAATTTAGTATGTGTGAACAATTACAAGCAGCAATGTTAGCTTAGCATAAAAATACACAGTACCCCTACAATGTCTCCATCATCCTCAATTTCAATCTTTTCCTTCATGCCTTATAAAAAACACTGAGAGGCATAAATTAGAAGTATTTATGCTTATTCGGAGATCAGTATCACAGACAGGTTTACTTTAGTTCAGCTTATTTTCCATTTACAATGAGACCTGTTTAGGTGCACAACTTATACCACAGCAACCAATTTCCTAAGCAATGAACTGTTCAGGCTAAAAGTCGCTCTCAAGATCCTCTGCCTTGCAATCAGCCTCACATGACCGCAAATGTAGTTCAGTATTTACAAGCAACTTCTGTAGTGATTGACTTTTGAATTCATTAAACAGCATATGAAGAACTTAATAAAGATTGACTCCCATCACACTGTTTTCTCATTCCCTCACTTACATGTTTTCTTTTAGTGTCAAACCAATTTTCAACTCAAAATCCTTCTCTTTCTCCAGTTCAGTGCACAGTCGTTTGTGCATTGCCTGAAGGCAGGACAAGGCTGCGCTGTTAACATTAAAAAGAAATGATCAGGAAGAAATTGGAACTAATAAAGATTTAAAAAAAAAAAAAAAAACCCCCCCCCCCCCCCCAAGATCAGCAACAATAAAAAATAGCTTTGAGGCTGAGATTTATGTATTAGAAATCCACTGATTTATGCAGTCTCTTATTTAGCCTTCTAAGTCTCCATTCTTCATTCAAAGGTATAGGTTTCTTTCAACTATTATATATTGGTTGAAATTTACAGAGGAGTATTTATTTCAAAAGCATGGACCAGTGGCTTAATGCGACTATTCATTTCTCAAGCTGATAAAAGTAGTAATTATTAACAAAAATAAGTTTAGGCAAACCTAGAGAACCTAGACTGATTTTGCTTTTAAAAAGGCATTACAATATTCCATGTACTTTGCCTAGAAGGGCAGGGTTGCCACACAGTTGTTTATTATCCTTGGTCTTCTCCACCCAGGAAAACTAGCAGACAGCACACTACAGAATCAACAGACAGTGAACTGGCAATATTCAACATAAACTCCGTTCCTCAAAATGAAAATTGGAAATGATCTTCTACCTGCAGTTACTACTCTAACTTCAAAATTTTTGTATTGGGCATCAGTAATGCTAATGGTAGCTAGTATTTTCTTTATTGCTAAGACATGATACCTTCGAGCTTCATAAGCCAGAAATTTATCAACTCTTCTTACTCCACCATTTACTTGCTAAATATAATAGATTGTGAGCATTGCTATTCTTCTGCAAATCTAGACCCCCAAATTTGACCCATCATAAGCATAAGAACTTCTACAATGCTTTTCTGTCTTTGTTGACTTCTGTTACTAGAACTGTCTCTTTGAGATCCTGAACAGGGAGTACTAGCACCCATCACAGGAGTCTCATTAGCATTCAACCCATCATTTTTTGTTAAAGCAGCTATTCCAGTTTGGCAGCTAACCTACCTTTATCATTCTATCATTCATCCATATACTAACTTGAAGATTAACACAGGTCATAAAATGCAGCTGTGAAGTTTGTTCACAATACACTGGTTCCTGGTACACAAGCCACCCACTTCTTTCTATTTAAACCAAATGTGAAGAGTACAGTAAATTGCCTCCCACTTTATAGCAAAAGTGTTTCAGAACAGCTCCTGTATGCAGAACTACTCCCGAAAGGCATTCGTACATTTCACAACATAAAACAAAAAAAGAAGTGGCATATATATACATAAATCCCAATTGTAATAGTCACCAGAAGCAAACCATGACCTCTAAAACTGCCATAGCACATTGGTGTTGGTTCATCATACTGAATAGAAGTGATGGAGACCCTGATAAACACAATTGACAGTAATGGGCTAGGCTGATTTAATAACATGTTGTTGTTAAATTTTAAAATATATGCCTCTTTCTTATCCATTCCTAAGTTTCCACCTCTTTCTGCACTGGTTTACCTAACAGAGTATTACGTCTAGACCAGAAAGCACAGAGATCAATGATTCCCAAGCCAATGCACCATTATCCTTCATTTCAAAAGGAGGAATTATTGCTAAAAATGTCAGCCAGAAAGTGACTGCAAGATTAGCGTTCACTAGCATGGGAATGAACACATTGCTCTGCTCTCTAGCTGAAAGTGCAATACCCTTGTATCAGAATAGCCTTCCAAGCTAATGCAGTTACTTCTTAACCTGAGAATGGCAACGGGTTTCATCACTGATCTATTGATATCTTTAATATACATGCTTAAAAATTCTATCAACTGTTCAACAATAGGAAGAGATGAAAGCAGGAAAGTTTATCTCATTAATTACACACAGATAAACATAATGGATGCCTGTAATCTTTGGTACCCAGAAACACTCTCTACCTACACATTGCCAGCCTCCTCCTCTTTCTCTATTTCAGTGTCTACACAATCCAGCTGCTTTGCTAGCATCTTGATCCGCAGTTGACAGGTACTCAGCTTGTCTCTGCAAGAAACAAACAGATTATTTATATTTTATAAGTTCTTTACTCTTTCCAAAGAAACTCCTCCTTCTGGGAGCAAGATTCACAGCTAGGATTTCCTTCCTTCTCCCAACTCCCCACCACCATCCCACTTTTCTTTTAAGATCTTACTATGACGTTCTTCGGAAGCCCTTATTAATTTCAAACATTTTCTCCAAAAATCCAGAAAAATGTAACAAGAATTTATTTTTACTTCATCCATAGTTCAGATATATAAAAAATGACAACAGCATAAGTGACATCTTTTTATATTAGCCTTCTTCAGCTATATTTGCTTGTAAAGAATATCTCTGTGACCTTAACATAGCAAAACACTCATAGCAGGTGCTTCTCTTAAAGTATGTAACTTCACCGATTCTAATCTACCATTTCCATTATAGTTAGGAAAATGTTTACAACAAATTTTCCGCTTGATGTTTCCAACTGACTGTTGAACCAGCAGGATTGTGTAGACATCCCTGAAAGGAATTAGGATCTAATTCTCCCAGACCAAACACCTCTTCTTTAACATTGATTATTGTATTTCATTTTTTCAAGTATGTAATTAATTTTTATCCTTGATCCTTTACAAGGGTTTGGTCATATATTGGATATGTTATATTAAACAAGTGTTTACATCGAGTAACTTTCATGAAAAAATTCTATGAACTGTAATATTTATAACAGATACAGTATCACAGTATTTGATGGCGATTTATGCTGATTGATTATGTTCGCTTAAACACTAACCTTACTTTTTGGACCGCAAGTTCCTTTTCTTTGGCTCTGTCATTGAGCTCTTTTAGGTTCCTCTGTAAGGTTAATATGCAAACTCTATCTGTATACTTCACAGCCTGAACATTATTAACATCACTCAAATAGTGTTCCAAGCTTTCCCTTTGAATTGAAACACACGATTAACAATGAAAACATAATAAGGAATTCAAAAGTTATGTGAACTTTGTACCTCATGCACTTATACATTTGTGGGTTAATTGTTTTCCATTTTATTCTAGCTGAACTGTTACAAATATGACCAGTATAAATAAGGAAAAAAAAAAGAACATAATCTGTACAAGAAGTTTACATACATGCATTTAAGCCAAGATTTTTAGACTTGGATATCTGATGTTGAATATTTATACCCACATTTAATGCATTAATTGTATGTCTTGGTTTTCAAATGCCTGTGGCTCCTCTTGATTATACCTAGGCTTCACAAATTCTAGCTTTCCCAAACAATAGTTTAAAACTTCAAAGGGAACATTCTAAACTACTTTAAAACATATTATATACAGCTGATAAGTTGGTGGAGTGAGCTAATCTCTCTTATCATTTTGGTCTGCTTAAACATATAGCAAGAAGAGGTCTGAAGGTTTGGGTGGTTGGGGTTTTTTTTTAAATCATTTTGGTGTATTTTGAGTTTCTCTGTTGATAATGGTAACACTGTTAACATTCACTGGTAGTAGGCACATGTGCTATGTAGCTTCCCACATACATATACTAATAAACATTATTTGAGCTTTTTATCATGCCTTATAACCCTATGCCAGGTCATTCCGGGGCAGAAACTAATAGTCTTGTCAAAGGTAAGCCAAACTGTGCATTGATCTTTGTGAACAGAGCAGCAACTACTTAAGGGCACATTCAAACCACTAAATTCCTTTTCATGTATGACCTCTGTTACATGGAAATTTATTTCTTCAGGAGAATAAACCCGCTGTACCAGCTACTTGTAAAACCAGTGTAGTACTAATCTATCATCATACCAATTCTGTGCTAACTGACTTTACACAGCGGTACAAAGCTCTGTATATATTAAAAAACTTACAATCCGACACTGATATTCTTCAGCAGACAAACTTATCTTTTTCCAACAGCTCCTGAAGTTCTACAAGTACAGAGGGATATGAACACAACACTACATATTAATACGAAGAGCTGGCTGGGTTTTACAAGAAATGTAAATTGGTTAGTGTAACGCTCCTTTGAGGAGAGCAATTAGCCCACATCAGTGTGGTGCAATCGTTGTGTTCCATGTACATACTTACAATTACTTCAGATTAAAAAGTGCCCAGAGCCTGTCTTTATCTTACTCAGCATATTGTTTTAACAGTAGTAACCAATTTATTTTTTGTGGAAAGGTCTATATTGCCTACGACTAATTTGACAAAAAGATGCATAGTTGAATTAACCAAACCTTCTCTTGAAAAGGTAAGTTAACTCTACAAAGGAAATTACTGTTAGAACTGGTAATAAGTTATTTACATGCTAGAATCATATTTGTCTCCAACTCCTTCAGAAGTGTCCTTGTTTCCCATCTCGCCACCACCAGCCAACTCTTCTTCAAGCTTGTATTCTAATAGATATTAAAACAGCAATTTAATAAAGAGATCTTGAACTTTAAAATGCAAAGCCCTAGTATATTTGCTGTCAAGTCAAAACATGGAGAATCGGAGATGACATTTTATAGCATTACTGCAGCGTATATAAAAAAAATTCATATGGCAAAACACACAGGACTACTATTGTACACCTGCAAACCAAACCAGGAGAGTGCTCTCTGCCTTCATTATGGAAGCCTCACCAACAATCCAATGTATGTGGAAAAAAACCCAAACAAGAACGGGGAAGGGGGTAGGCTAATGTTTTGACAGGTTTTGGCCAACAGTCTAATATATTTATATTGCATTACCTTATCCTAATGCACTGTTAAGATACAAAATTTTTTAAAGTATTTATGTATCAAGAAAATGACAATGAAAGAATAGCCTAAGAACTCCTTTTAACATAAAGATCAGTATTCAGCGCTACACCATACATGTTAATCTGTAAAATAGTAGATATGTTGCCTCATGTACTATACTGAAATCTACTTCTGGACACAATTAGAGAAACTGGCTGCCTATTAAGAGGTATCTGGTGCCAGTTTAGATGTCTTAGGGTATCCAGTATCTTCATAGAGTTGAATCTGTGGAAGACCTATACCATTCTGGAGCCAGATGAGAGAGTCCAGAGCACTTCAAGGGGCACTAGATGCCAAAGTATGCGCAACTGAATCAAGTCCATACAGTCAAATATTAGATTTTTACCATCAATAACTCTGAATCAAAATGCCTGACAGAGGTAAAAAGTAGAGAATTTACTGCTACAGGAACAATGGGTTAGATTTGGATTAGTTACAGCTGTGTAGCATAATGTTACAGAACACCTACTGGAATCATTGCATCTATGTGGAATGTCATCCAACCCTACAGCTGTACTGTTCTCATCTACGACATTAGAAGATACCTTAATGTTAGTTTTTTGCGAGTTACCAAAACAATTCATCATTTTCACCTTCCCAGTGTTCCTCCACATTACAGCACTGTCCAGCTTTGTCCTCTTTTTCTTCCTCTTCCAGAAATGGTAAAATAGATGTTTGCTCTTCTTCCTTACTAAAACTGATCTCATTATCTTCCATACCGATAGTTCTTTCAAAACAACCAGGCTAAGAAAGAGAAGAGCGCATGGTTTACATATATAATCTTCAAGAACTTGCAATAGTTGACTGTTGTGAATAGTTGAACTTGCAAATGGTGACTATATCTTGAGATGAATTAATAGCACTCAGTAAATACTCAATGCATGTGAAATGATTGGATACAATCACAGACCTTTGTACTAATCACACATTTTTGAGTATCAACTTCGATAAATCTCTCATAGAAAAGAAAGGACACTGCCATTTTTAATTATTTTTTTTAATAACAATCAGTTCAATAATAAAACAAACCTTCTGAATGTATTTTATACACTTAGGCAACCACTTTACTCGGAATGATTAGGGAACAACTCCAACAAACACTACTTGTTCTTGTGTGTTATGCAGTTCTCCAATGTTAAGTAAACTGTTATAAAATGTTGATACAATTTATTAGAATACAGTAAATTGTATCTGTCATCTAGAATGAGTTATTACCACATGGTTGGGCATTTCATCAATATCTGACTCAGAGACTTGTACATATGATTAATTTTAATGAATGCGGTGGCTCGGCTTTGGGTTCATTTATGTAAATCCTTTCGCATAACTCTAAAACATAAACTAGAAGAGAGTAGCTATTTTCTCTAGTTAAGGAACAGAGAAAATACACCATGGAATTTGAAATACGGAACAGACCAACTAAATGATAAGAACTACCTTCACACCAACACAGAATTCCTACACGGGGCTATGGCTGATTTAAGGATGATAGTGGCACTAAAAAGCAACACAAACATAAATGAACTGCCAATGCACCAGTAGTAGCCCAAATACTTTTTGCTAAGCCACTGTACTGTCAGGTAGCGCAACTCCCAACGCAACAGAGCTTTGGTAAATTAGGCCAAAATCTACAGTACGGTAGAAGGCCCAAAGGCCTTCCCTAAGTTAGATGCAAGCCAGGCAGTGAAAGCCACATCGCTTCCACGACCCAGAACGCCGCATGGCACCTGAACCTCGCCTCGTCGAAACACCATCTCGACCTCGGATTCCCACCACATCCCAGCAATACCACACGCAACTCCACGCTACGGGGCACCACCCTGTAAACTGCCAGAAGCCCGCCCGGGGGCCGGCAACACCTCCCTCACCGGAACGCCTCTCTGCTAGCAGCCGCTCACGGGTCAGCCCGCCGAGCGAGCCGGGACCGGGACCAGCCCGACGGCCCACAGCGGTGGCCCCCGCGCGGGGCCGAGGAGACGAAACGCCGTCACGGGGACCACGACGCCTGCCTCCCTCCCGCCGAAGCGGGAAGGACAGGGCCGGGCAGGGCTGGGGGACCGTCCCCGGGACCCCCACCCACCGTCCGGCCGCGGAGAAGCGCTCCACAGACCGCGGAGAAGCGCTCCAGAAGCAGCGGCCCAGCCCGCCGCCACACCGCTCCCTCTCTCCGCGCCTGCACCCGGCAGCCGTTAGATCCGCTGCCAAGGCAACGGAGCAAACCACCGCGAAGGGCGCGGCAGGGGCGCCGCAGAGAGCCCGCCTCCTGTCCGGCTTCCCCGCAGCCGCTGAAGCAGGGCGGAGGTGTTTGCGCGGCTCCCTGTGCCCCCCCCCCCCCCACTCCGCGGGGTGGTGCGTGCCGGGGCGGTCGGCGGGAGCGGCCCGCCCGCAGGCCGTGGCCTACATTGGGGAATGGCGAATCACTGTAGGGTGTGCGAATCCTGGTTCTAAATTCTCCCTTCTAAATTTGCACCCTTGTAAGCACGCAGAATTACAAGATGTAGGGCGGATATTCACGGGTTTATTCAAGCCAATGAACTACAAAGATTTGAACCAGCTGAGCGGTTGATCAGTTTTTGGGCTTTTTTCCCCCCCCCTCGCTTGACGATTATTTTATTTTTAGTAGTGTAGGTTGAAATATGAACTACTATGAAACACAACGTCTTTCCGGCCTTGATTGGCAAGGCTTTTTAATACATTTTTGTGAGCTTTTGACGCGCTCTCTAATATATAAGGGGATGACTGATTCTTCAAAAATACGGCGGCATTAACGCTTCCCTCGCATTAATGTGAATAATTGCAGAGGCGGGAGTACTCGTGACCCCTGTTTAGCCTGACTTGGTCATCTAGTTGGGGTGATCGCAGGTAACTGAAATGGGAGAAATTGTCAGTGAACTTTCAGCTTCGTATTTGTTCTACATACATTTATAAATTTTAGCAAGTTGGTGGCACTATGATTGAAAAAAATCTTTTTGATGAATTCACGTGACCTTCTGCAATGCAGAAAACATATGGATTTGAGGTTGGAGCACGCACATTTTAGAGCACTGAAGATTGCCAAGTTTCAATCCAGAATGAAGCCGTCTTAAATGTCTCTCAGAAATAAGCCTGTACTATTCTGACAATAGGATGTCACCATTAGTTACTAATTGAAGGTTATTAACAGCAAAAATAATGTGTACTTATCATGCCGCCCATTTATAATGCCACACTCTGAATCGTAGAATCATAGAATGCTTCCTCTAGCTTCAGCAGCAACTGCAGGTTTTGAGGTTCCTTGTAACACTTCAATAATCATTAAAAGTATGCACAAAATCACTAAATGAACAAGTGTTTAGATGATATTTCAGTAATTTACATAGTAAAGCCAAATGTCTATATTCATGAAAGGTGTCTCAGTTGGACTACGCTGTTCTTCAGAGCAATCTTCTGAACCTGCGTGTTTGCTACCATGTGTTCCGTTACCAGGTTTTAGCTCTTAACTGATAATTAACTAGGTTTCCTTTCTACTCTATTCCATGTATTACCTTGACAAAGTTAAGGAACAGTGCAGTTCAATTCACAGAAAAGCAGATTCTTGTCCCCTTATTCTTGGCACTAGGCCTAAATGACATGCTAGAGAAATTCAGCTATTCAAAGCAATTCAGTTATTAAAATACTGGGACATCATTCTTTAAGCAGAGCTCTATACCAAAATACACACTGATCTGTATATAGAGATGGAAGGCATTCTCGGATTTATTTAATTGAAAATGTTCCTCGATTGTAAGCAATATTTCTGTAATTTTTTTATAGTTGCTATAAGAAGTAATGTCTGGTTTTTTGATACCATGCATATAAGCACAAGCTGCTAATCTAAGTATTTATTTCCACTGGCACCCACAGTATAGCGTATATATTACTCACAGTGACCAATTAATTGTCCTACACTTATGCTGTAGGTCCTCATTCTTTAGAAATATATGGACATTCTTAGCTCTATAGATGGTGCAATCTGGATTTTATGGCATCTATTCATATTACATAAAACAAATTACATACAGACATTTGCAGGATTAAAGCTACAAGATGTAGGCTAAAAATATGCAGTGATTAACTGTATAGCTCTCTCTGCAGATCTAGAATAGATATAACTGTTGTTAACGCTTAACCTGCCAGTTCTCACACTTCTATCGTCAGGATGTAAAAGATCCAAGCATGTTTTTTTCCCTCAACAAAACACTTGTAAGAATACCTGGCAATATCACTGATTTTCAGTTTCCTGTGATATTTTTATTCGGGGTATTTATTCAGTCCCAGTTTACAACTGTTTGGGTGAAATTCATAACAACATCAACAAAAAATGATAACTGTAGTTTTAGCAATAAATAAATATGAGTTTAACCTCTAAGTTTCCTAAAAACCTAACCAGCACTTGAGTCAAAACAGAATAGCTGATTTGTAACTTTGGTGTAAACCATAATGGATTACAACCACTGCTGCAGCCAGAGACATAGCATTCGGAGATGATTAGAAACTGAACCATCGTTCTGT
Organism: Haliaeetus leucocephalus; assembly: GCF_000737465.1. Lineage (NCBI taxonomy): Eukaryota > Metazoa > Chordata > Aves > Accipitriformes > Accipitridae > Haliaeetus > Haliaeetus leucocephalus. Next base: position 7,254,015 of record NW_010972992.1, read on the forward strand.
AGGAAATGTTGACATAGTATTCACTCTGAACTGGAAAAAAGTTCAAATTGCTAGTCCAATTTAATACCGAAATACCAGGTGTTTTGTTATTAAAGTTTTACAGCAGCCCCCTTCCAATCAGCACCAGTCATTTCAGAGTGGACACTACCAGTTACATCTGACTGCATGATTTCCTGGCCACTGGTCATGACTTTGCGTCAGGTGAATAATTTGTCACTAGGGAAAGGCAATCTGGATTTTTATCTCCCATATAGATGCGAGAAGAGAGAAGAACCTGCAGTTCCTCTGAAGATGCTAAATTATGGCTATCCAGACAAGTTCTTATCTCCCAGTCCACAACTTATATCTATCAACTTAAAGTCAGTGAATCTATTCCAGCTTTAAGCTCCAGGAGATGTACAAAAAGGCATCGGTTGATGCTACTCTTCTAAATTTTGTAGGTACTGACCACCAGTGATACATCTCTGAGAAACTGGGTAATGGAGCGAGCATGTATAAATGAAAACCCTGCTGTTTTCTTACTGTGAAGTTAAATTTAGCGGCATTTCAGTGAAGTTGCTTTAGTTCCACCTCATGACGGTTTGAAACTTAGTGGAACTGGACAGTTCAGTTTGCTATATGGCTACATACTGTGCTTCTACAGGCAGTTGGTATTTCTTTTCTGAACGTTTCCAAGGTGACAGTAGCTCATATATGGAGCTTTCTAGCTTTTAGGCAGGAAGACATGCCAATAACGGAATCTTAATTTTTGCGGTGCAGTTCATATCAGATTACATAAAACAACTTCGCTGCCCCTATTCTATGATATGGATCAGCACTGGACTGTAAACAATGGCAAAACATTGATAAGCATCGTACCAATGAGTCATCCTTACAGATGTAGTAAGAAAGAATGAGAGGGGCATTCGCTTTCGGAGCACTCCACAGAGCAAGGACCAGGGATGAAATCAGCTGGGAGTGCACCACTGAGAGCAACACATCTGGAGTAAAATAATCATCTCCAGTCTTGGAACTAGCCCTAGCTCAGGGCCAAAGTGAGGAATTTCATCCCAAATCTGTTGCACAGAGAAAAGAAAAAGAGGGCAAAGTGTCTGGCCGCACTGCGCTTTCTGAATATCAAAAAAATCTATGCAGACTGAGGGAGGAACTGGATGTTCTACGGAACATTTGGAAACAGATAAAACTAGATTTCTCAGCCAGTGCTTTGTGAAAGGTGAAAGGAAAATTAATGTTGTGGTTATACTGATATTTATTCAATACAGACACATTTGTGTTGGGGCCACGGGACATTCATACAGTGCAAGTATAATATTCCCAAATCTCATTTATAAAAATAGGTATGTGTTTGTAATTTATGTATCTAGAGACATTTGGTGACATTGCCACAACAGTCTTTCACGAGCTGTTTATGTGGAATCGTGGGAGAGTGAAACTAATTATCCGTGTGGTATATTTTTTGCCTCTAAAAATTAAATGTGACAATATGACATCTTTACTTTGCTGGCAGTAAAACCACCTGTCCTATTTAGAAAATGCTCTATTAAGAATATCAGGTAATGCAGTGCAACTGTAAAATAAGTTTAAATATTGTCCTTTTGTCCTCAAAATCCTAAGGTAATAAAGGACTATGAAAACTTGTTATTTGGCCCAAATCACTGAGCATGTTTCTCCTCAATCCCATCAAATTATGCCCTCCAATAAATTATTTTACGGTAGCAGTTACAAAAGTATGGATGACTATGATCAGGAAAAAGTCACACCTGTTACATGTTCCAGAAGAAAAGTACTTGACAGATTTTGAAATGGGGGTTTCTGGTTTTAGTTATAGTAAAATGTTACTTCAAAGTTGTGACCTTTGCTTCCTACTTGAGAAAGGGTAAATACTTCAAAAATTAGTAATTGTTAATATAATAATAATAACTAATAATATTGTCCAGATATGGGCAAAGCCCATCAACTTTTGACAGACTGCCACGGTCAGATAATACGGAAATAGTGACCTAGGTATCACGTCGGTCATTATTACATTGCTTTGCCAGATCTACTCTAGCTTTATGTGTACAACAGCAAAGATGAAAGTTTGTTCCAAACTGTGTAACTCTGGCCTGACAACCTGGTCATGTTGGAACATGGTTTGATCCCATGCAGTCTCTGATGATCGATCTGAGCTCCATATGCAAGGTCAGATCATAGGATGGGTATTTTCATAAAAGCTAGCGCCTGCAGCCATACGGATTGAGGAGAGGTAGTAATTTAGTAGAGTGACAAAAAGGCTTAAGAAACATTTAGTATCATGGGCCATCTTTTTAAGAATACTTGACAGTTCCAAGCCAGTAGCTAAAGGAAAGCTTTAATTCTTTTCAAGAGGATTAGATGAGAAAGATTTGGACAGCTTATTTATTTTGTTTTGTTTTGACGTTTTAATAGCAATTTCAATTGTTTTTTAATCTATCTCTTGAGCAATTTTAATCTGTTATTGACTGTAAAGAGTTTGGGATATTCTGCTAGAATTGTAGGAAATTAAATATATTGTTGATCATTATTATTTTATCCCCTCTATTCCCTTTGGCTAATAGGAATTATTAATTTTGAGGGGTGTGTGTGTACATATATATATGTGTATATATATGTAAGAGCCTGTTTTGCTTAAATATGTATTTATATGCAGAAACCACTAAAGCCAAGGCTGAATGACCTAGCATTTGTCCTTCTTCTATATAATATAAAGGATATAATTAAGGCCCATACACGTCAAATGTAATTTATTTATCTGAGAGAAGTTACACATTTATTTTAGGATTTTGTGGGAATGGATCTTAGAACATCTCTTTTTTCTGAAGTACAGACACAAAGTGGTAGCTAAATCAGTCCTGTGAAAATAACATGAGATTTTGTTAAACCCAGGCACTATTACGGTCATGAAGGGAAACTCCCCATATATATTTCCTTCATCCATTATGACATTATTAATCCAAATCTACAGTATAAAACCTTGATCATTCAAGATGATTTCAGCAGTTGGATAAATATGCCTATGCAATGCCCAGTGAAATGAATAGGACAGCTAATTTTTTCCAGGGATAATCAGAACCCTGGTAATATACCTTGATTACCAGTTTTTTTCAGAAAAATTATTAAAATCCTGAAGCTAAACATATTCCCATCACAATTGCATTGAAGATTTTGTGGGCAGTCACCTTACTATTTTTGGCTGTAGAGCTGGTGAAAAAGGAGCATAGAGAAGTAAGAAAGAGAACCATCTTAATGAATTTAGAGAAAATATGTAGGTGATACTCTTCCTCTTTTTCTTTTTTGCAGTATTAGAACCACTGACAGCAAAGAACTTTTTCATGGGATCCAAGTGAGTAAGTTCTGAAAGTGTAGTTGTTGTAGAAATACAATTCTTTCGGTCATGATTCTTTTAGAGGATTGCCATTGTATTTTTACTTGTTTTAATGGTCAAATTTGTAGCAACGTCTCTCCCTTTAGAGCATATGTTGCCATGATGTACTTATACCAACACACAAATACACACACTTACGCACACTTACATGTGTGTTATACACGTATAAAATACACATGTACACACACTCATTCTAAATGTATAAATTGCCTCAGCTGATTTTTGCTATTTTTACAGATGTATGCTGAAGACATAGAAAACTGTTCTTTTTCACTAGTCAGTTAGAGGACAGCTCTCTAGCCAGAGAATAACAATACCAAGGAACTCTCAGAGTAGGTACATAGCTCACTGGAACACCATCCTTAAGAGTAGGAAAAATATGAAAAAAATGTTGACTGAAAATATCCTGAAAGGTGTAAATCTGTTCTGTTATCCAGAGAGACAAAATCATTCAGTTCTCTGTGTCATCCTGTAAATTCCATTACAAATGTTCCGGTTTCCCTCCTCCAAAAAAACACTTTTCATGCAACAATCCAACTACTTGAGCTTAAATGTAGGTCTTTTCCTCCTTAGTGTGCATTAGCTGCAGGCATGACCATTGCAATGTGCAGAGGAAGGAAAAGGTCAGAAAGAAAGTACCCCCCCCATCATCCTTACACGTTTATGACATATGATCTTGTATGTGTGTGTCTATACGTTTGTGTGTGTATTGTGTACATCTGTACATCTCTTCTCCTCCTGGATCCCACGGGGCTGTTAGTCCCCTCACCCACCACCCCTTAGTTGCCGTTTGAAATATTGGTATTAGATAGTAATACAAAATTAAGCATACGAAAAGATAAATCGAACACTTTACCCCAGGTGCATCCTTTCATTTGATTAAGGTGTCTGCACATTCATTTTTGCTTTACGGTATAATTTCTTTAAAATGTCTCCTTCAGAGTGTTTCCTTTGTGGGTTGGTTTTAAAATTGTCATTCTAGATTGAACAGCACCAAAAAGCAGAGGAGGCGGAGGAGGAGAGAAGAAAAGAGCGAATATGGAGGAGAAAATCGAGTTTGACCTGCAAGTCAAGATGAAACCAAACTCCCGAAAAGCCTTCTGGCCGGGTTCCCTACTGACCCTCCTGCGGTGAGTCCCGTTCCTTTAGAGCGAGCAGAGGTCCCCGAGAGTTTGCAAGGCACAAAAGGTGGAAACGTGCACGGCGTTATTGAGCGCTAACGATGTCAGCCCCCGAGCAACCCTGGGATGGAGGATTGCAAACGCAGTTTCACAGCTCCCGGGCTCGCCGAAGTAACCTGAAGCGTTTCACTTTAGAGAAGCCCCTTAGGAAGCTGAGAGCGACGAGGCAGAAGTTTGTAAAACCTTGGCTCTGCCTCTTTCGGGTTCGTACCGCCAGCCTGGGACAGCTTTTAAACAGCGAGGAGGTAGCAATTCCCCCCCCCCCCCTATTCCTACTCCCTCTTCCCTTGGAAAGCTGCTGGAAGACGGGCTGCAGCTGCGCTCGCCCCGGACTTGTGCAGCCGGGATTTGCGCGGGGAGGAACGGAGCGGAGCGGGGGGGCGGGGGGAGGTGGCAGCGTGTTCCCAGCACCCAGCGGCACTCCGGCCCTGCCGTTCGCATCCCCTTTGCCGTGCCGAGCAAACCTCCTCTACGGCTGGATCGCCTCTGCCCTTAGCTCGGGCTGCAGCTCCCTCCTCCTCCTCCTCCTCCCTGGGATGATTTGCACAGGACGGGTCTAGTATCTCCGGAGCGCTTCTACTTTGCTCCCACCCGCGCTCGGTGGGACTAAGCTATCGTTTAATGGGAGGTTATTTTCGGCAACCAGCCTTGCACCCGGGCGGACCGGCCGGAGGAAGAGCCGGGCGCTTCTGAAAGCGGCAGAGGAGGTTTGCCAAAGCAGGGCAGCGGAGCCGGCGGGGTTGTTGAACCGGCGGAGCCCAGCCGAGGTGCCACCCCGCCGAGGAGGGGAGAGAGCTGCCCGGCTACCTGCTCCGTGTTTCTGGCTGCCTGCATGGCTCCCGGGCACTGTAGAGATTGTGGGGGCTGTTGCTGCTGCTGAGCAACAATACATTGCTTTAAACTCAGCCTCAACTTAGCCCGGCAAGCAAGGATGGCAACGCTACTGGAGCTTTGCAGCTGCCAAGAGAGCCAGGGAACCTGGGTTTTGTGTGCCACTGTCTAATGTATGGGAGTAAAATGGAATTTCTTACCTGGGTTTTTCCTGCCTTGGTTCTACTGTGCACCCAACAGCACAGGTGTATCAGGTAAGAAGACGCTTTATCGTTCTTTCTTAGGCTGGCCTTAGACAGCCGTTCTTTCGGTGTGGCTGGGGTGAAAAATGCCAGGTCTGCCGGTAGCTCCCACTACCACTTTTGCCCAGGGATGCTCTCCATTTACGGGCTACCACTGCTTTGAGTGAGTGTTCAGTAGAAAAAGGGGTCCTGACTGAAGAGTTTCCTCAGTGTGCCCCATCCTTTTTTTTTTCTTCTTTTTCTAGCAGAGGATGCACTTCAGCCAGTTGGGCAGCAGTTTCTTGGGTTAATCAAGGGGTGTGTTTTTAACAGGATGCCTGTGGAAGCCTTTTCCCGAGGGCACTTACTCTAAATTGGGGGCAAACACTTTTTGTAATGGCACTGCACATCCCAGCGCAGCCTCATCCCCTTAAACAGCTCTGTAGGGGGCCTGCTTGAACATGAAACTCTTCCATGAAACCCAGCACAACCAGTGGGGTACTAACTGAACATCTTTGCTTAGGGCCTCCATAGGTACAATTAAAAATCCCAAAATACAGGCAGCCCTTTCTAATGGGTTCATTAAGTGTTTTGAACTTGAGATAAGAGGAAGAGACTGGCAGAGATCTTAGAAAAAACGTTTGAAGAACGCCAACCATTTCTTAAAATAAGAAATTGTAAAGATATATGTTTGCAATTCTCAGTCACATTTATTCTGAAGGTGTTAGCTAGGCAACCAGCTATGTTCTCTATATATTCTCTACAGATCTGGAGGCTGCATGTGGAGAAAGCTTGCCATGATTATGCAATGAAAATAGAAGGGGGAATAAAAAAGAACTTGCCGCATGTAAAAACATGCCTACATCATCCACAGCAGAGATGGCTGTGGTATTAAAGGGGTCTTCCTGCTTCTACTTTATAGACATTATTAATAGCTTCAGAGGAGTATAAGAAGCAAAGTGATAATTGTAGTAAGACATAACATTGCTGTTACAGTTTTTGGAATTAATTAGTGCAATCTGATTTTTTCACTGGGAAGGAAAAGGATCTTGCATTACAGGAAGTGTCAAGTCAACTGCTCTTATTCAGGACTGACATAATGATTTATCTTATGACCTTGAATCTGTTATCCAGGGTCAGATCCTGACACCCTCATGCTCTGAAGCAATCCAGTATTACAGTGAAGGCAGAGAAAATACTGCTTATGACCTAAGGGCATCAAGATCTTGCCCATAATTTCAGTGATCCTGTTTCTCTATCTGCTCTTGGGCTAGCATTAAGCATTTTAGTTGAAAAGTGGTGTTTGAGTATAAAAGAAAAAAAAGAATTATAAGGAAGAGTCAGCCTTAGCCTCTGTCTTCAAGGTCTGTTTCTAGGCACAGCAACTGCCAAGATATGTGCAACCTATAATTTGTTGGATAAATTATTTTATATTTGGATTAATTACCTAGTTACTTGACTTTCTTCCTCCAGTTACACAATAGTGATGAGCTGTTTGTTAGAAATATAGATATATATACGCATGGCAGAGAGTAAGGCAAGGCAAATTCTGGCTTGTGAAATTCCAACTGTTCAGTTTGTAGTAGTTTTCCAAACATGCCAAAGTGTAAGACATTCAATGGTCAAAGAAAGCTGCTCTGTTTAGTACAACAGTTTTCTGAAGATGCAGGATTTAGGATGGCTATGGCAGAACATGGTTTAATCTTATAAAAAGTGAGTAACCTTGCTTACACGTGTACTTTCGATGAGTTAAAGAGAACGAAAACAGAATTTTGTCCTTGCATCAGTAAAATTACTCACACATAGATGACCTATGAAATAATTCCCCTTGTAAGGGCCCAAGAAGCACATTAACTTCCTTATTCTTCTTCCTTGGAGTTCTGTAATATGATATTACATATAATTATTTTTGGTAAGAGATGCTTTTATGAAGAGCAGTATTTTATTAATACTGTGGTTTTATAACAATGGGCAAAACTGCCAATAGCTACATTTTATTGCTCTGATTTTGTTTTCTGAATGTAACGTGATCCATGGTTACAATGACAGAGGCCACCCAACACCACTAAGTTCTCTGCTTGGGAGTTCTATGGACTGTATATTGACAGGTGTAAGCAAAAACATATTCAAAAAAGGAAGAACATTTCAGCGAGTTCTGAACTCAGTGGTATGACATAAGACTTCCCAAAGGCAAAACTACCTATTAAAATAATGTTAAGGTTTGGCAGAGGAGGGAAGTGGGGAATACATGTAGCCTGCTTCCTCACAGCATTTTTGAATATCCTTTCAGGGTGCTTTAGAGGGCTGTATTTGAAGCAATTTCTCTGTCATGTGTGCTATTTGACTGAAGTGAATGAGCCAAATTCAACCTAAGTCAGCACATCCTACTTACGCCAGTGCTGTTTTCAGGTAAACACTTTTAAAAAGTAGTATTTTGTGGTCTGCTTGAGGCAGTGATTAGCGGCAAGAAATTTGGCATTCATATGATTGACAGCTCTTTGGGGCAAAGACGGTAGCTTCCATTATTTTATCAGAGTTTGATACGCTGTGGATGCTGCAATAATAAATGTGTCATAGTGAATGAGATCATCTGCTGAAAGACACTTAGTGAAACATTTCTTCATTTGCGCGGGGAAAGAGTATATTGATAGGAGTTTTGGGGTGTATGTCCGTACTTCTAATTCTTTACTGGAAGAGATTTTAATTCTCTAATTAAAAATAGGTGTATCTTTTATATTTAGGATTCTACTATGTTAAATGACTTTTATACATTTGCATAGAATTGTCCTTCTGTTGTGTGTCTCCCCCAGCCTTTTACTGCTATTCATAGAAACAGAGCAGCTTTAACACATGAATATAAGCAAAGAATGGTCCATTTTCTGCAGCTTAAAACTCACAGAGAGGAAATAAGGGCTTTTATGTTCAAAAGGTTGCCACGAATTAAGCCTAATGCTTTTTCAATTACATTTCAAAATACGAAACATATTTACAGTGAGCTTCACTTAGAGTCAGGAATGGCAGATGGGAAGGATACACATACTGCTCTGGATAATCCTGGACTTTGACAGAGGCCAGATTCTTCACTGACCTTGCAGGATATTCCTTGTCTTTTTCCAAAGGAAAAGTTTTCTTGAGTGGCAGTGACATCTGGGACATTTGCCCCCAAAAGATTATCTCAAAGAAAATGAAATGTACTCCATCCCAGTCCTCAGTATCAGTCAAACCAGTATTTCCATCTACCAGCTTAAAAGATTGATATAACAACTATGTCACAGTCCTAAAAAGAATCAGGTTAGCAGATTTAAAGAAGAAACAGGAGAGGCAAAAAGTGATTTTCCACATGTTACTGCTATACATGTTTGTCAAAAGGTTAGTGCACTCTCCCTCCAAGTGTGACTTAAAATCAGTATCTCATTGGCCACTGACTTAAAGATGCTGCTGAGCTTTTTGCACTGCTGTGCCAAAATAGTATTGCTAATGTTACCTCTTGTTCAGCTGCTGTAGTGCACTCATTCACACAGAACATATAGATTGCCTCTTTCCTTGGTGTAATTTAAATACTTGCCAGATTTTTTCTAGTAATAGTGATAAATTTCTAGCAACCGTTTTCAAGCAGTGTTCTGGAAGAGTGAAGACAGGCTAATACCTCACTTGCCTGACAAGATGCGCTGTCCAAGTTGATTGATGCTTCTCCTCAATCACTCCACATTAGTAGAATGCAATGGTCCTGCAGCAGCTCAGAGAAAGATGTCAGCTTGGATAGAAAGGATTTGGGGATATATGTACTTTTTATTCTAGAACTGATAGTACTTAGCTCTGAAAGAGATGTATTTCTTTGTCATTTGAGATTAATTGCTTGTAGTTGCCTTCCCTAACCTGTGTCAGGGACAGTTTTGTTAGGCAAAGAAGAACTCGTAGTTTTGCCAGGTTTATCAATGGTGATTTCCTCTCCCCTTTGTCTAGTGTGCAAGACAACTAACTGTTCTTTTCATATTTTAAACAGCAGCAATTTGTTTTCTACTGCTAACGAGTTCTGTTGAAGTTCTCACAATGCTTGAACTCCAGATATGGACAGATGCAAATATATTCTCCAGAATATCTGCTTGAAATGAGATGTGTACAGAGTCAGAGTATGGATGGAAAACTATCTTCTTCAGCTTTAGATTTGGAACGACTTCCAGAGTGATATTAGTACACATGACTATGTTGCTATTCAGACAGCTAGGCACCCCACTCTGGCCTGGTGCAAAGTAAAGATAAGCTTTTTGATGAGCTGTTATGCCCTGTGTATTTTACAAATCAATAGCTTAATTTTACCAAGTCCTTTTCTTACTAAAACAAGCTTTACAGCAGCTTACATCAAGAAGTGAACTTGCTGAATCAACTAATAGTAGTTTCCTTTCTTTTCATCTTTACTGCTTACACTATGAAAAGTTAATCCTTTCCAATGTGTCTTTTCTATGCTGGTCTTCCTTTTTCAGGTACAATAAATGAATAATATTTTAGGCCATATATAATCCCAACTACTTATCAAGGATGAATGAGATTCTCCAACTGTCCTTCATGTTAACTTAAGCACTGGATCTCATGTGCAGAAGTCTAGAGGAATGGCTCAAAGGAGTTATCACAAACTGGCCTGTAAAGTTCCATGAAAATAAAGGTCTGCTTTCCAAAGTCATCATTTTTGACTGAGGACTGCTATACTATCTGTTAATATTCACACTTTTGTCTTCATCAGATAAAAAAGAAATGAAAGTATTACAGGTAGAATAATGTTCTTGAGTTTGTTATTTCACCTCTCCCTTAATATTCTTGCGGGATAAAAAAAGAGTGGAACAGGAGATTTCTACTATGCTGGAGTACCTGGATGACTTTAGACCTAAAGAGCACAGACCAGACTGACACAAGCAGAGCTTGAACTCGTTTACACCATGCTGAATCATACACCCAAGCATACAGCCCCTGCTACATTAGTTCTTATGTCTGTATTATTTCCCTTGCTCCATCAGCCTCCATGTCTGTCTAACAAAATGTAATTTGAAGAACATGGCTGTTTAAAGTTATCAGTGGGTAGTTTAAAGGTACAATATAGGTTCACAGAATGGCTGAGGTTGGAAAGGACCTCTGGAGGTCATCTGGTCCAACCCCCTGTTCAAGCAGGGCCACCCAGAGCCAGCTGCCCAAGACCATGTTCAGACGGCATTTAAATATCGCCAAGGAGGGAGACCACAACCTCTCTCAGCAATCTGTCCCAGGGTTTGGTCACCCTCCAGTAAACAAGTGTTTGCTGATGTTCAAGCAGAACCTCCTGTGTTTCAGTTTGTGCCCGTTGCCTCTGGTCCTGTCGCTGGGCTCCACTGCAAAGAGCCCGGCTCTGCTTTCTTTACACCCTCCCTTCCTGTGTTGATATACATTGATAAGATCCTCCCTGAGCCTTCCCTTCTCCAGGCTAAACAGTCCCAGCTCTCTCAGCTTTTCCTCATATGAGAGGTGCTCTTAATCATCAGCATGAAAACAGCCTAATATTAGCAAAAGCTTTTGGTAGCTCAGTGATAACTGTTTGTAAATGAAACTGTAGGCTATTCTGATTCACATATTCTCTTTGAGTATCTAGGAGCCATTCTGTGAGCAGCATGCTAGTGTGTGAGAATGGCAGTAACTGAGTAAGAGTAATTTCGTTGTCTATTTCAAAGAAATTTAAAAATGAACCAGTAGGATAAACATCAACAAAGTAAATCTAGCCATAAAATTATTTCAGCAGTAATATTTTAATAACCCCCAGTGGTATTAAGTGCATATAGCTCCACTAACTTCAACACATTTGTTACACTGATGATCTGACCCTAAGGCTTTATTAATAATAGAAACAAGATTCTTTTTAATTGTGTCATGGATATTTAAGTAAAACTCCCTCTAGATTGTAATCTGCTTAAAACACATGGCAAGCTACAGCCCACAGTTTTTAACCCAACTTGCGTCATTTTAACTTCCTTTTAGCTCTATGGCTCTCCTTAATTCCATTAAAATACAATATTGACACAGGATAACTGCTGCATAGTGTAAATGCTTTATCAAAAAAGATGAGGCTCCTGGCAGTTCTTATAGTGACATTACTTCTTTTATAGCAAGTGACTGATTATGTTAGTTATCTGGGGATGAGTTCTTGATGCACTCAAGTAGCAATACCTATTGTAAAAGGGGAGCAGCAGAATTCAGTTTTATTATTTTTCTCAGGTTTAGTACTCATAAATATACGTGGTATTCTAATTTTACAACAACTTGTACCTAGCACTTTCATACTATTGTATATGTAGGAAGCATAAGCTAGATTCTCCCATCCTCACAGATCAGGCACACAAGATAGGTCACTACTGTGTAGTCACCTTTTGACTTGAGTATTGTTTTCAAAACACTTTACAGAACTTGGCTGCAGTTTTAGCAAAAGGAGTGGAAAAGCACTACCTTCTACTGAAAAGGCAAAGAGATTTTAGGCACATATATTAATTCAGGTGTATTCTAGTTATTTACTCTAATTACGTAAAGTCTTAAAGTACGATTCTTTACCTATAAAAGGAGTTCAGATATTTTACTGATTAGGAATACCATTACTTATCTATGGCTGAGCCGTAGAAGTTACAAATAAGTATATTTTTAAACCTAGTCTCACATTTAAACATTTCAACACAGTCTCACATTCTCTAATCTGCCAAGGCCTGAACTTAAAAAATTATCTATTTTCTGTATTAACTGATAGCCTTAGCATCTCCAGAAATAGGGTAGTGAATGTAAAAGAAAATAGATGAAAGAATTTCTGAACTTCAGTGTTTGATGGTATTGCAGAAAAAAGCCTGACCTTAGCATCTGGATCTTGCCAAGTATTATGAAACTGTAATTTCACTGAACTAAATACCGACAGTTAGATGACTGAAAGAGCAGCACATAGGAAACAGCAGTCTGATAGAAAGAAGTGTTTATATAGTTGATGAGACCCAATAAAGAAGGAAAAAACTCTGTCAACATCTGTTATAAATCTTCAAAGCCCTTGTCTAAATCAATTATGTTAAGATCCTTACTCAGAAGAGATACAGGAACCCGAGAAATACCTGAGATAGTCATTTGAGACGAACATACAGCAGTGTGCTCATGGCAAGGAAACATTATAAATGCAATTTAATATATATACCCAATTTTAAAATTTTGCCATGAACTAATGCAGTTTCAATTTGAAGCAGCGTACGTATGCTTTAAGGTCACTTAAGCTTTGGCAACTCTGTCAATGCAAGTTTTCAGTGCCTTTGCTGCTCAGAACTTATATTTATACATTGTAATCTCACAACTCCTTCCTTATATAATTGACTCCACACATGCGGGGCAAGAATTTTATGATCAGGGCAATCAAAGATTTTTCTTTCAGTCCCCTATGAGAAGAAGAGTTGGTTATTGTAGGATACTCTGCTACTGTGCTAGCAGTAACTGGATGTGCTGAGCTGAACGCCCAGATGGGCATATTTTGGAGAGAAAAAATGTGCTTTATGTGGGTCAATGTCTCATGGACACTCTAGGAAAGTTATGTAAGTACCAAGGTAGAATAAGTTTATGGTATATTATTTTGCAGCCTTTCATTGCTGTTTAATGTGTTTCTTTTCCGTTCCTAGTGATATGTATCTCTCAAATGCCATATTTATTGCTGGGCTTAGTGGAAGATGCTGAAACAGTGCTCAGACTGTTTTTATATAGTACTTGAATTCGGATACAGGCCCTGTCAAACCACTGGCAATTTTTCTCTTTGCAAAGAGTTGTGGTAGACGTTGTCAGTCTTTCATTTATCTATTCCTGTCATGTCAATCATAGTGCTGGCAAGAGGAATTACGTGAGCAGGCACAGATCTTCAGATGAAGTCTGCCAGCTCAGTTTAAACAGCTAATGAAGACAATACTATCTTGTCTTTGTTTATAAGAGATTATGGAATATCCACATGACTGCTTGTACTAGGAGGGTTGAGGGGCTGGCATCTGCCAGGTGGTGGAAAATGGTAACAAGAAACTGTGCTAATGTCTTCAAGGAGCATCACTGGATCAGAAAGAAGCATATGCCTAGCACCTTAGAGATGGAGCTTTATTTCTGGGAGGGGGACTGTGGCATGCTGCACAAATCTGACAGCAACACATTACCTCCCAAACAAAACCTACTGCCTGTTTGGTGGCTCACTCAGGTCCCAAGAGTGACTACAAAAGGATGCCTGCATTATGGCATCCCACACTCCTGACAGTGTCCTGAGGACAGATGGCCAAACACCCACACTGCCTGATGCTGGCAAGTGCAAAACAGCACAAACAGGTGAGCTGGGGCCCTCCCAGCACGATGGAACCATCCCTATACGCCCAAAACTCTGGGGAACCTGCGGGAAGGTGGAATGCGACAGAGACATTTCAGTGCTATGGATACCTACCTGTCGCAAAAAGGAGTGGTTTGGACCACTTAAAGGGTATTAGCAAAACTGATCCAATAGGAATTTATAAAAGTGCGACTTCACAGAATTCGATGGCAAGGTTCACTATATTGCTTAATACATGGATGAAACGTACAAAGGAAAATTAAGTTAGAGTCAAAGTCAAATTATGTATACAGAGACCAAAGACGCAGTAGGGTAAAAGAGAAACAAAGAAATACAAAGAAAAATCAAGTTACAATTGATTTCTCGTGATTTGTACAGAGATTGGGAATGTAGAAAGGTAGGGGAGACCCTCCCATTGAGTCACGAGGTTCAGAGGAGACCCCCTTGCTTTCTAAACTCCTGTCGGAGTCTAGGTGCTGCTGAATCAACTCCTAGTCTCAGACTCGGTCAACAGTTTATATCTAAAGAGATTATAATAGCAGCCTGAGATTCATTCACAGTTGAATAAAGTTCACAACAGTAATTTAAGTATAGATTTTGAAAAGCAATATTTGTAATCAGGTTTTATCTAAGAGCTGATTCACCCTTTCCAATAGTTGTTTAAGATGATTATTCTCACTCACAAGTTTATCAACTCAGATTCCTAGT
>NW_010972992.1:7268894-7269116 GCF_000737465.1 Haliaeetus leucocephalus
GCGTTCAGTGAGAACTCTCACGGCTGGATTAATGAATAGTACAGTTTATTAAAGCAACAGAAGTGCAGATTCTTTTGCCTTGCTGGTGATAAATACACTGTCTGCAAAGCACATGCAAGTACTAAGAATATGAATAATACAGCTGACTAGAAATGCGTTAAATGATGGAATAGCTCTATAGAGATTTCTAAGTTTCCCAGGGAAGCACTCAGTATAACCGAG
>NW_010972992.1:7269229-7269432 GCF_000737465.1 Haliaeetus leucocephalus
ATTTTATACTATTTTCTTATTTTTAGGTAGAGCTTGAGTGACTCTAGTCATCCATACCTTTATTATGATTGGTATAAAATCTCCTCGCTTTACTTTTAAAGGTATATGCTAGGGAATATTCAGAGCGCATGCTCAGTGAGGGGTGGTCACACCTTGAAGGCGGGTAGCTTTTGGGATGGAGGTGTGTTTTGGTATTATAATGA